>NC_141076.1:14843494-15393494 GCF_041138505.1 Cibotium barometz | reverse complement strand
GAGACTTGTGTAGCGCACCTGGGCTGAAAGAGGGAGAGATATTTTAAAAAAATAAAAATAAAAATAAAACAGCAAATATATATATATTATGCTTGATTTATCAAGCTTTATTACCGCATGGAACCATTTTTATTTTTCACCAACAAGATTGGTGATGCCTAAGGCAAAATGCTTAATCATTAATGCATTCCCTCTTGAGGTAATGAACAAGCTGACTCTCTAACTTGCAAGCTTCACTAGCATCAAGCCGATAGCAAGGTTTCCACATGGCCTTAATATCTCGCAAAAACTCTATGGAAATGTTGAGCATTCCTAGAAGGAGGAAACCATCTGACAAGGCAAAAGGAAACACATAATTAGATTGTTATAACAATTGATTCAAAGAATTGTAAAGTTTTTGAGAGAGTTGCTTAGAAACTTGTTTTTTATTTTCAACTTGCATAGCATGTAGAGAAGAAACATTAGTCACATCCATAGTAAGTTCTTTGTCAAGGTAATTCTTTTTTTTTGAGAAACTTATAATCATTTTATTTCATCTGCCTTAAAGGTGAATATGTACATTACAAGTATGATCATATATAGCTTCCTGGTTGATTATCTTGTGTTCCCAAGTTTCTTTTGACCATGTTGATTATCTTGACAAATACTCTGACAGGCATTGTAGAGTATTTGTCAAGATAATCAACATGGTCAAAAGAAACTTGGGAACACAAGTAACACAGAAAAATGTTTCTTAGTTTATACAAGATGATCAACTTGTATAGAGAAAATAAGAGGTGATGCAAGCACATCATGATCTCCATGAAAACAAATAGGTTACCGTTGAAGTGTTCTCTAAATCATTGTGTGTGATAAAGTGGGTCCTAAAGAAAACAACCAAACTCTACCCGAAATAACATCAGCACAAGTAATATATATAGCTTGAAAATCTAAATGCATGTCATAATCTTGAACTCTAAGTGAAACATGTTTAACCAGTGTGTACCATATTACCTTATCATGGACATTAACCTAGCAATACCATATGTGTATGGTCGCTAGGGTTTTGTGGAAGCTTCAACTTTTTAGCTACCTTTTAGATTAAAAGCTTATGGTTAGCCCTATCATCCACCACCATTACTTTAACTTTATTGCCATTGATAAAACCATGAATACGTACCAAAGGATACGGACTACTCCCTATTGGGCTCCTCATTCTTGGCCAGATCTCCTTTTATCATCTCCATCTCTCTTTTTATCTCTTCTTCCTCTTTCTAGAGCCTCCATAGCTGTCTTTGCATTTCCTCAAACTTGCTTGGTTCTCTCCTCTTTTTTAATTCCTCTTACAGAGGCTCCTGCTAGCTTCTCATGGTCTAGATGATTGCATCCTGCTCCTTGACCACTACATGCAGTTTAGTGATTTCCTTCAGTCCATCTGTCATACATCTTTAAAAATAATTGAGGCATTTCTGCACCCAAGGACTGCGAAAAACTTGCAAGACGGGGTGTAGGGAGCTCAGCTTGTGCTTCCATTTGTAGTGGATTCTTGACCACAACCTTTTGTGGTGCCTATCCTAGTTGTAGGCATTCTGTTCCTGTGGCCTTCTGCTACATCTGTTTGGGCCGCAAACCTTTTGAGGTTGCTATTTCTTGCTGCCCTTCCAGCTTCTGTGTGGTTTTTCTATCACTTCTGATCTGACATGTGCTTTTTCTTCTTCTGCCAACAAGTGACTCCGTTGGTGAGGGGCACTGGCAGTCCTGCCCTATGCATGGCCTATTGCCTCCTTACCCAAATCCTCACATCACAAGATTCCACCCGCTTCGTCGGACTACTCTCGAGATCCAGATGAGGATATTTTTCCTAGCGCTAATTTTTGTCGCCTGCAGGGAGCTACTATGCCCTTGTTTTTCTATTTGTGGCATGTCTAACTAGGTCATAAATTTGGAAACCTCATCCTAGTTAGATGGTTGCACCGCTCCTACATGCTTGGCAACCTGAATCAAACTTTTCATGTGCATAAGGGCCATTTCCTTCCAGACAGCCTTTTCTACAAAGCTTCTTTTCTCCCTTTTTTTCTCACCCTTTGAAATCTTCAACCATTTTATCTTTGTTCTACATTTTGGTAGCATGGGCCTTTATATCATGTGCATTCAATAAAATGGGTTTTAAGTACCCCTTATGTATGTATATTCCTGTAACTCCTTAAGAAAATAAATCCCCTTATATTGAACTCATTTTCTATCTTACATATTTGTTAGCGAGCTCCTCGAGCCTTGGCGTCAAGAACTGCTAGTCGGCGGGCTTCTGCCTTAACTAGCTCCACTTTGACTCTATCTGTCCTAGCGTGCAGCTCTCTTATGATTCTAATGTTCTCTTCTCTTATTAAGAGGATTTGGCCCTCTGCCCTAGCTTGGCTTTCCTTAGCTCTATCCATCTCCTCCTTCAGCTCCCTATTGGGCTCCCAATTCTTGGCCAGATCTCCTTTTATCATCTCCATCTCTCTTTTTGTCTCTTCTTCCTCTTCCTAGAGCCTTGATAGCTGTCTTTACATTTCCTCAAACTTGCTTGCTTCTCTCCTCTTTTTTAATTCCTCTTACAGAGGCTCCTGCTAGCTCCTCATGGTCTCGATGATTGCATCCTGTGCCTTGACCACCACTACATGCAGCTTAGTGATTTCCTTCAGTCCATCTGCGATACATCTTTAAAAATAATCGAGGCATCTCTGCACCCAAGGACTCCGAAAAACTTGCAAGACGAGGTGTAGGGAGCTCAGCTTGTGCTTCCATTTGCAGTGGTTTCTTGCCCACAACCTTGTGTGGTGCCTATCCTATTTGTAGGCATTTTGTTCCTGTGGCCTTCTGCTACATCTGTTTGGGCCACAAACATTTCGAGGTTGCTATTTCTTGCTGCCCTTCCAGCTTCTGTGTGAGTACTGTCTTGCCAATGTCAGAGCGAAATCCTCTTTTAACTTCTTGTTCCTCTTTTCTTCCACTATCTTCCCCTTCTTGCCCTTCTTCTTCTACCCGAACTCAAAAATCCTCTTCTTTCCAGACATTGTCTGTCCGGAGCTCCCTTCATGTTGGGATCTTTCCTTTGTCTCCTCCCTTCGCCTTGCATTTTCTTTTATGCTTGCCTCCTTATTTTGGCTCTCCTCCTCCTTTACAACTCCTGGTTGTGCTTTAAAGAGTGCTATTAGGTAGGGGTCGATCTTTGTCTTGGTGTTTGGGTAGGTGACCTTCCCAATCTCATCTATTAGGTTATTGTAAAGCACCTTTGCCCAAGACAACATCGTCCCTGCTACCTCTACCAATCCAAAGGATTTCTTGGACATGTAGTGAGATTGATCATTTCTCCAGCCACGAAGAGCATAAGCTTCTATCTATCCTCATCTAGAGTTCTTGTGGCTCACCTTCCATTGGGCTGAACTCCTTGATCAAGTCTTCTTCATCGGCTGGCTGCTCCAGTACCCTCCTCTCTCTCATGCCTCTGCAGCAGCAACCTCCCCCATATGCGCTGCCGGTTTTTCCCCGGTCCCCTCCTTGTGGAGGTGCATACTCCACGTCAATTACTTTCTCTCCCTCTTCCCCATGCACGCTAGTCTGCAGGCTTTCATGCGCCGCCCGCCTGCCTGTCTCTCTCTCTCTCTCTCTCTCTTCATTCGCTGCCACAACCAGAGCTTAGCGCTCTCTCTCCATGACCCCTTGCTCCTTTCCTAGGTCCTGCTAGGTGCACTCAATTTACTGTCTCATGGCTTCTTCCATCACCCTTCTACATGGCCCCATGGCCGGCTACCTTATGTGCAAGCCTACCAAGGCTATGTCTCTATGGTTTCCCTCCAGCTCTCTCTCTCTCCCCATCCATGCACTGCTAGGCCTCTCTCTCTGTTTTACCTTCTTGCAAGAACCCCTACCATGAAGCTATAGTGCTCAAGGGCTAGTGCCCATGCTCAGCAAGTTTTGCCTCTCTCTCTATGGCCTCGCCAATCGTGGTAGGTATGGAAGAGCACCATGTGCGGCCGATGTGTCCACCAAGGGAAGGTATCGCCAGGGGGAACACACCCTCTCTATCATCTCCCTACTATAGTCATGAAGAGCATGATGCTATGCCCCATGGCCATGTGCCAAGAGCTTGGCCATCTCCGCTTTGAGACGGCCGCGCAACGCTTCATCCACACTCTAGACGGGTTATGGGTGCCATGAAGCTCTCCCTCTTGCCTTCCTCTCGGTGGCGGCTAGCAGCAAACTCTCCCCCGATTGCCTCACATACTCTCTCACACTCTCGCCACCTTGGCACCTCACTCACATGGGCACACACATGCACTCTCTCACGTGCACGTTAGCTTTCAAACACCAACACACACACACAATATAAACATACACAATTCCCCTCGTCTACGTATACTCACACTTGCGCACTTTCACACACGCTCATGCATAAAGCACACTCTCTCTCTCGAGCTTGGCATTCACGCACGTACCTAGTCACGTATATACACACACTCACATATGCATATACGATCACACCCATGAACTTACAAGCATACACATACACCTTCGCACATGCTCTCTCATATATACACACTTGTACACAGATACATGCATACCACCCACACACTTACAACCACGCACACACACCTATGCACATATACACAAACATACTTGCACACATGCACATGCATATCCAACAAGCACACACACACACATCATTATGGAAACGTACACGCACATGCACCTACATAGGCAAGTGTGCACAATGGTCTTGAAACCCTTGCAATACACATACATAATGCACCCCTTGGTAACCCTTTATACATACGCACATACAAACACACCCACGACAGTGACCGGCACACTCATGTCCATGCAAAAGCACCATCTACATACATACAAGAATATACACATGCACTCCCATATTTTGGTATCACTACAAGGGATTGGGCTCATACCCGCGCTCTTAGCTGCTAAAAATGACTTGTGAAAAAAAGTAGCGGGCCCGTGTATCAGCGCGTGTATAATCGCGGCCAGAGACATGCGTGTAAAATCGCGTGTACAGTACCTCTCAGACGCGCGTATACACGGGTATGTAGCCGCATTTTTTTTCACAGACGCGTTAATACACGCCAGTATACACGCATCTTATTATATTAAACGCGGTTATACACGGGTGTATAGCCGCATCCTGTTCAGTTCCAATGTCCCAGACGCGTTTTTACTTGCGTCTATACACGCGTTTCTTTTATTTAGATGCGCTTATACACGCGTTATTGCCAGTTTATACGCCTGTATACACGCGTAATTTCCAGATTTTCCGCGCAGATACACGCAAGTTTTAGCAGTTTTGACGCGTTTATACACGCGAACAGAGAGCAAAAAAAAAATCCAGAGAGTGCTATTTGGTGCCTGAATACTGTTCCAGCATTCCAGCACCCAATAGCACTCTCTGGTTTAGGGTTTTTGGTGCATTAGACCATCCCATTAGACCATCCACGAAGAACATATGCACGAGGGAGATTAAGACAAGAACGACATGAATGCATACATTGTCATTACACGATTCAAGACAGCCATGAATGTAATACTATCGATCAATCAATTCAATATTACTATCAAAATTTCATACATGTATACAAGGGAGTCCATATCTCGAAGTAGCCCATGGCTTGAGTTTACAAAAAAATATATACAATCACATCCTAAATATGGAATGTGATACTACAAATCTGAGTACTACTCAGACCCAGATGATGACTCGGTGCTCCCCCCATGCTCAGATGAGCTCGCATCGGTCGGAATGTCCGAGGAGTAGTGCTCACGTCCACCCTCTGCAGCGGCGGCCGGTGGATCATCAGCAACTTGTGCCTGTTCAAGTAATATATAGTATATAAGTATATATATATATATATATGCAATTCAATAAACCAAAACCATTCGTTACGAATTTTCAAGTATCTGTCGACCGTATGGTCTCATGGCCAACTCAAACTGCGCGTCCGTAATACGTCCCTCGGCTCTGAAGATGGCCCACGTGTCACGTCTGCTATGCCGGCGAGCATACGCAGTATCGTGGGTTGTGGGCTTCCTCCCCGTAACCCGTCGCTGTATCATAATCAACACAATTTGTAAGATTAAAACAATTCATAGAATCAATGAATTAAGTAAACAATCAAATAAAGTGACAGGATACTTACGAACTCTGCCTCCCATGACTCGACGCCGCCAGATCCGAAATGCGAAGATCCAACGGTCTCCATCTGGATCCGTCGTGCCTCCACATGCTGCCTGCTCTTCACGCCACCCTCTGCTCGTTTCTTTGCCTCCTTCCACTCGCGTTTGTGCGCAGTGGTGGCAGGTTTCTCGGCAGGATAGCCACCCGCAGCTACATTTAGCCGGTCATCGTACGCGAGTTTTTTAAGGTGAGATCTTTTATTACTTAAGATCTCCCTTATTCGCGTCCTTCCCCATACATCCGAGAATGTAGCATGTGGGGGATTGGGGTACCGACTGTGTACAGCCTCTATCACCTCCCCAACTAATCGGCTATTTTGATCTTTAAATTTAATAAAACAATTTCTATATGAGTTTGATACTACCCCACGCATGTACTCCATTACCTCCCTCCCCCTCGCATCCATCACTATCCCGCCCCTATCCGTCACATCATAGCAAACCACTCTCTCCATCTCTCTCATCTCCTCCTCTTCCGAACTGTCTTCTCTAACTCTTCTCCCTCTATCTCCTCTCTCACCCCATGCCCTACTACCTCCCCCACCTCCCCCACCTCCCCCACCAAAGCACCCGCCGCATCCTCCACTCCCACTCTTCCTACTGCTGCGGGTGGAGTCACGACTGGGGGATTGTCTACATGACGGTGGCTGTGAGCCCTGACGTGACGGTGGCTCTGAGGGAGCACGTGATGGTGGCTGTGAGGGTGTACGTGAGTGTGTCTGGGACGAGGTATGTCTCCTCGGTGGACGTGGAAGAGGAGAAGCTGCATGCCGTCTCATCGGACTCGGAGGAATAGACGGCACTGGAGTGCCCTGGATACTCGCGGTAGGGGTATAGACACCAGGCAGGGAAGGAGGGGGATGGGCATACATATACTCTGTAAGCTCAACCGGACCAGGTTGGCGCCCAAAGTGATTCATCATCTCCATCAACCAATTGCTATACGCAAATGGATCGGATGAAGAACCTGGAATATCCATAAAGAACCTGCAACAAACATCATCATGTACATCATGGGCTGTCTCTTGACTCACACATTGTCATTACACAAGTCAATTGCCTGCAAACCATGGAATCTGAAACGCCGCAGTTTTTTGTCTGCAGAAACGCGTGTATACACCCGTCAAAAAACGCGTGTATACACCCGGCAAAAAACGCGTGTATATGCGCGTGGAAAAACTCTGCAGACAGGTTACACGCGCTGTTACACGCGTTCTTACACGCGACCTGCGAAAAAAATTTTCTCGAAAAGACCGACCCCCCGACAATGACAGAATGTCCTTATAAAAGGACCAGCCATTGTCGCCCCTGTCAGGATGCAGCAACCCAATCGTGTGCAAAAAGACAAACCCAAAGAGCAAAGAGCAAAGTAAACAAATCTGACAAAAGAGACAAGGCACAGGACAAAGTGACTCACCTCTGAAAAAGTGAGTCCTCTCTGCTCCTTCTCTGCTCCCTCCTTCTCCCGTGTGTGTGCTCCTTTCTCTACTCCCTCCTTGCTGTTGGAAGAGGCGAAAATAGGCGAAAACGCATGCACTGTTGATTTCTAAGTTCAAAATCTATATTTGGGGAAGGCGGGCTTTTTTTAGTTTAAATATGCCGCCGCGTTTATGTTCGCGTTTATGAACGCAGGTATATTCGCGTGTACATGATATTAGCTGCGTTTATACACGCGTTTTGCAGAAATTAGCCGCGTGAATACACGCGTTTTTTAGGAAGTAGCCGCGTTTATACACGCAAGTTTTAGGAGATAGCCGCGTGAATACACGCGATTTTGTGCTTTCATTAAAAATATATAATGAGTTTGTGTTTTCTGGTTTGTACACAGGATGTCATCAACCTCTTCAAGCAGTTCTGGGGAAGATGAGACAATGCGTCATCGTAATCGCGATGTGTGGTTGGGACAACGGATCAAATGTATGTGTAATCGATGTCAAGGATGCATTGTACGAGCACGTCGAATTACCTTGAATCACATCTCCATGTATGGAGAATGGAATCAAACAGGTTTAGAGGTGAGTAGATGTAAATTGATGGTATTCAAATGACTCATGGTATCCAAATTAAATTAATAGAGTTGTAACATATAATTTGATAAATTGAAGCAGGATGCAGTACCACACCCTAACATGGTACCCTACGCGCGACGAGAGCACGTAAAGCGTCGACGAGATGATGCTGGAGCTTCGGGATCTATTGTCAGAGATGAGTGGGAAAGGGACGACAATAGCCCTGCACCCCACGAAGTTGTGGAAGAGGAGGTGCTTGATGATATGGTGTAGAATCTTTTTAAGGATGATCCCAAAGGTATGGACGACGATGATATGGAACAAGAGCATCTTTATAAAGCTTCATCGACACCGGTGTTTGAAGGGTGCACATTCTCAGTTTTACGTGCTTCCCTTGAACTACTTAATATACAAACAGTTTATGGATGGAGCAATGCAAGTCTTGACGCATTGTTGAAGTAAGCATTCTAACTTATAAATTTGAATTAGTGGTTTAAGGTTTAGGATTTAAGACTAATTATAATTGATGATATTGGATGCAGGCTATTGTCAAACATGCTTCCAAAGGAAAATAGACTGCCCACCTCAAGAGACATAGCGAGACGCTATGTGACATCTCTTGGAGGACTGGATTATGATAAAATACATGCATGCGTCAATGATTGCATTCTCTTTCGTGGGACGCATAAGGAGGCTCTGACATGTCCCACTTGTGGTGAAGTAAGGTACAGAACAGATATGAAGAGTTTTGATGTACCTCGTAAAGTCTTGCGACACTTTCCTATAATTCCTCGCATCAAACACATGTTCAAGTGCAAATCCATAGCAGAGCTCATGTCATGGCATTCCTCACATCGATCGGATGATGGCATGTGGAGAATTCCCGCAGACACTCCTGCTTGGAAGCATATTGAAGATGAGTGGCCCAGCTTTAAAACAGAGCCCAGAAACTTGAGACTTGGCCTGGGTATGGATGGAGTGAATCCATTTGGTTTCAAAAGCACCGCATACAGCGTGTGGCCAGTTGTGCTGGTGAATTATAACCTTCCACCATCAATGGCGATCAAGAAGGGACATCTTATGTTATCCCTTCTAATTCCAGGGAAACATAAAGTCAAGCATATGGATGTTTATCTTGAACCACTGATTGATGAGTTGGAGGAACTATGGAGAGGTGTTGCGGTGGTGGACATTAGTAGGCCTCCCTCCTCTCGACACTTCGACTTAAAAGCAGTGTTGATGTGGACAATGCATGACTTTCCAGGATACAGCGATTGTTCTGGTAAGAATTCTAATTACCTCCCTACTCTATTACTATTGGCTATATATATTAATTAGACGGTTTGACTTTATTATTCTAACTTTTATTTATATTTTAACAGGTTTGAAAACATCGGGTAAACATGCATGTCCTGTTTGTGGCCCTTCGTTAGTACATGAGTATGCTGATGGTTTGTGTAAGACTATATTCGATAATCATCATCAATTTCTCCCCTCAGATCATCCTAAATATGTTGCTAGTAAGAGTAACATTCCTCCACAAACACTTCGGGCAAAAGATTGGAAGCGTATTTGGGAGTCTACAACTATTCTTCCTCCAGATGGCATGAACAGGTATAGTGATGTTTTTTCAATCTTGTTTTGTGTAGTCTCTAATTGGATTAAAGGTCACATAGAGCAATCCCTTGTGTAGGTACTCCATTTTTTTCCGGCTGCCATATTGGACCCATCTTAAGATCAACCATCTTCTTGATCCCATGCACATCTTCAAGAATGTGGGATCTGGTATTTGGGAACATATTACTGGTAAACGAGACAATGTTAGCGTACGTGAGGACTTGCGGGTCGCAGGACATATGCGTCAAGCTTGGCCACGAGAGGTGGGTGGGCACGTTCGTCTTCCGCCTGCACCATGGATTATATCAAAGAAAGAGGAGAAGCAGGTAAAGCAGGCCATCACCACTTTGCGTACTCCCCCTGGATGCATGAGATCATTGAAGGGAGCCTTTACAACCACTAAGAAAAGAGGCGTTGAGCAACTATATGGGTTGAAGTCCCACGATTGGCACAAGATTCTTCAAGTAAGTGTTTTCCAAGTCTTGTACGTACGTTGAAATTAAATTTTGTAATGCCATAAACCATAAATGTGCTCTTATGTGCGCAGTTCATACTACCTACTAGCATCGACCATTGTGCGAATAAGAGTTTGAAAAAATGTATTTATAAGATGGGCGAGCTTGTGAGGTATGTAAAACCCATGCTCAGATCACCCTTCATTATACCTTGCAAAATGAACGTGCATGAGGTATAACGTACTATTTATTTATTTTTTAGATATGTTAGTTCCAAAGCAATTGATCCAGCCACGTTGGATGATGCGCGTGTTATGGCAGTGGAGGTGGTTTGTTTGGTAGAGGAGACTTTTCCGCGAACCATTCTCACAAGTCAACTACATCTCATTGTGCATTTAGTGGACGAAATTGTTTTATGTGGTACTATGCATGCACGTTGGATGTTCTTCCTAGAGCGCTTCATGAAGACCTTAAAAGACTTTGTGAGGCAAAGTGCAAGGCCTGAAGGAAGCATGGCCGAGGGTTGGTTGATACAAGAGTCTCTTGTATATATTTCAGAATTTCTTGGTCAGGTGGACAGCTCTTTGCCACGACTATGGAGCAATGAAGAGGACTTGAGGATGACCTCTATTGTGCCTCAAGGAAAAGGACAGAGTAAAGTAATTGACAGAACATTGATTGATGATCTCAATTTCACTTGTATCCTTAATAGTGATGTGATGAGCAGATGGGTTACAAGATATGAGGATGCAAAGACAAAAAGGCAAGCAGAAAGAGCTCTCTTTCGGAGGCAACATGGCTCTCGGAAGGCGTACCCTAAGCATCTAGCAACACTTCCGAATGATATCCATGTTGATTGGTTGCATGAGGAAATGGAGAGAGCAGAGAGTGACGAGGGGCTGCATATCACGGCGGAAGAATGGGAGTATGCACGAGGATGCATGTCAAAGGTACATAGAACTAATGTTTTGCATTAGTTGTAAGTGATTTGATTTTAATATTTATTCACATTGCTTACACAAATATTGCTTCTATTTTGGTCCAGTGCACTATGTTCAATGCTATATGGTGTGAAGGCAAGCATTTTCGAACACAAAGAATTGATGAAAAGAGAAATACACAAGATTGCGGTGTCATTAGTAGCTTTGAGGGAGCTAATGGAAAAATGGATGATTATTGTGGCATAATCCAAGACATATTTAGGCTTGACTTTCGTCGCTTCTTTGTGTATGTTTTGGATGTCAAATGGCAAATGAACGTGGTGGAAAAAGGGCCTGATGCAACGATAAAACGCCATGCAAGTGGATATGTAACTATTGACTCTACAAAGTTCTGGCAAACAAAGAAAGATAGGCTCGTATTGCCACAACAATGTGAGCAGGTATGCATTTTTTTACTAATGTGTTTCATGTACATATATATCTAAGCTCGCGTACCCCTTGACTTTTGATATGCTAATTAATTACTGTACTGTGTGTATTTGAGTAGGTTATCTATCTACCAATGGTGCATGACATCAAATGGTGGTACGTCATCCCTATTGCACCACGTTCCAAAGTGATGTATAATACATTCACTGATATGGAGCATATGGAGGATGTAACAAGCCGCAATGAAGATGACGTCGAACATGCCATTGAAGATGTTGTGATCGATGATCAAGAAATAAGAGATGATCGTGATAATGAGGATGAGCATGCCATTTCTCATGATCATGAGAATGACCCTACCATTGAGGATGATGGTGATGTTGATGAGGATGATCAGGACATCGATACCATTATCAATGGAGTACAGAATATCGATAGTGGAATAAATTTAATCGTAGCCTTACCAATTGATCAAATGGATATTGATGTTGATCGTTTGACAAGGATGGATCTTATTGAAGATGAGATCGAACCCTAACCAATCCGTCACTGTATGTTCTAAATTGATGACATTTCTATCATCTCATATGCATGATTTATTTTTGAATATATTTCATTGTTGTAAATGCATGTAGTGGGATTGTGTAATGATGTATACTGTAATGTACTATGAGATGGTTTAAGGAAAATAGTTTTTAATTTTGTTAAGGAATTCAGTTTTTTTTTTCAGTTTTTCTCTGCCATGCGTGTATTAATCCGTGTACAGTGGCATGTATTTTTTCGTGTATAATAGCGAGTATTACCCCGTAAATATTATCGTGTATTTATGCGTGTATATAAACGCGTTTATACACGCGTTGATAAATGCAAATATACACGCGAACTTAAATGCTAAAATACACGCGCCCGATTCTATTCAAATACAAGCGCGACCATACACGCGTTCGTAATTTATCGCGTGTATGAAACGCGTGTATGGCAGCATTGTCTTGTAGTGTATCATAAGGGTATATTTAGCATTTATTTATATACGTATGCTCAAGAATGCATCTACGTATCTATATCGCCTTAGCCATACTTTTGGGATTTTGAGAAGCATGTGAGTACTTAGTCATCCACCTACATGCATAGCATATATACGTATCTATATCGCCTTAGCCATACTTTTGGGATTTTGAGAAGCATGTGAGTACTTAGTCATCCACCTACATGCATAGCATATATACATGCATACTCACCTGCTTATCAAGCATCCATTGGTGTACATAAGGCATGCTCATTATCATCATGCACATCATGCATAAAGAAAACTTGGGGACACTATGGACATGGAACTAGATCAATGGGCATCCATGTATGGCATCATTTAGCACGCATCAGCAAGTGGCAAATAGGCATCCATTTGGCACGCATCAACAAGTGGCAAATAGGCATCCACAAGAGGACTATGTATTTGGCTTCCATTTGGGTCTCCATAATGCTAACAAAGGTCCCCATGGCATGTCATGTGTGTTGGCATATTTTCTTGTGTTTCATGTGTCTTGAGGGAGGTCTTGGCTATGTGTTGTCGTGCGTCTATATGTGTTTGAGAGGAGGGAGGCCCTGTCATTGTGTTGGGTGCACTGGTGTGGAGGGAGGCTTTGGGTTTTGATTTTTTTTAGCATAGGAAGTTTTTGTTGGTATAGGATGGGAAGCTTGGTATAGGCATCGAAACAAGCCACCCTCACTCCTTGCATCCACACACAACAATTGTCTCTAGCACTCTTTCATGCGGCATCATCTCTAGGATGTGTTGCTTTGTGGTTTTCCGGGTCTATGTTCATTACGCTTAGTCATAGGTCCTAGCCCATTCGCTAGGTGGTGCCCCCTTTGTGTTTTTTCTTTAGTGAGGCTAGAGTGTGGTTCGGTGTAGAGGCCACCTGCCTGTTTTCTCTCCCTCACTATATACAAACATAGCATGATTTATCATGGTCTAAAGGAACCATAGAAGCCAAACTATTCATGATCTTAGCGATAGACAAAATTGTTGAAATTTGAGCATAATGATGAGCTAGGGTGGATCATACACTAGAATCAACATAATTAACAAAGTGATTAGCAAGTGATTAAGACGTAATTAGTGAATAATTAGCACATAGATTAATGTAGGCATGGATACTCAAAAACCAGCAAATTCTCATTAGGGCTATGCCTCAATTTATAGAGTTTACATCAAGCATCAAATCCCCTTGATTTCTCCATGATTCACTCCCTGAATATCTCCACCTCTTGCCTGATTCTCTCCACCTCTTCTCTTTTCCCTGAATATCTCCCAGAATAACTCCACACTCCTAAATTCTCTCATGCTACCCATTATTCTCTCCCAGTAGATTCTTCTAACCTTTTCACAGGTTCTTTCACAATTACATCTCCTCTTTTACAGCCTCTATCCAAGAGCTTGTTCCCACACACACCCTATTCACTTGTATTTTCAACACCTCCCCTCAAGTGAATAATCCTAGCACACCTAGACCCTATACCAAGTTTGCCTCCCCTTACTTGGTAGTCCGCGACCAGTGCCTACTCCTCCCCTCAAGTTATCTCAGCACACCTGGACCCTATATCAAGTTTCTCTCTTACTTGATAGCCTGCGACCAGTGCCTCAGATCCCTAAACCCATAGTCCTTGACACTCTCTCTCTCTATGTGTCCAAGGCTTACTATAGTTGCCCATGACCTTGACTAAAGTGCTCACACATACATCTCTCTACCACGTGGTCTACATCATCGGTGGCTCAGAGGTGGTTTTACTTTATTGGGGCAGGTTACATTGGGTTGTGGGGTCTCTCTCTCTCTCTCTCTCAGAGATTTTCACATGGCTCCTCACTCTTTGGAGCCTCACATCTTCTCTTTTCTTTAGTCTTCGTGGCAGCATCTCTCCACGCGTCCGTCTCTTCTTTCAGCCTTCTTGGGGCAGCTTCTCTTCTCGTGGACATGTCTTCCTTCAGCTTTTCTTCTTGGTGTGGATCCTCTTCTTGGGAAGAGATATTCTTCTTCTTCCATGGCTGGGGCCATGAGCTCATCCGTCAGGTCATTTTGCTCCATGTGAGCAACATGTTTCAATGTTTTGCTGACAGTTCCTTTGGGTTTTTGATGTTCATCTTTTATCATTATGCAATGCAAACCCAAATTTATGCGGGAGGTCTTACCTCTTGCCTTAATCTGGACAAGGGCAGTGTCTGTTCCCATTTTTACTCTGATAAAATGTGCCCAATACATAATGCGTATAGCATTCATTCTCATGCACATTCCAAATGCAACTCTGGCTGTGAATAATCTTGAATTTGAGTGAGATTTACAGGCATTAACCAAGGGTTAAATGCAAAATGATGATTTTCAAAAATTTATCAGCACAATTTTACCAGAAATTACACTGAATCAAGGGTAACCAATTTGTACGGGATGGTTGGAGTATCAAACCAACTCCGATTTGAAATCTGAAGTTATAGGGGTCTCTATCAGATACCTAATGGTTAATTTGAACCCTCAATTGTACCAAAATACAGTGATTAGCACTGATTAATCATTGATTAGCAAATTAATGCTCTGTTTTGTGTGCAAAAAACAGAGTATGCGGGGAGTCCAGATCTGGTGCCTTCCACTTCAAGTGAGCTCAAATGCTTTCAAAGGCATCAATAGCAATGAGTCTAGTAGAGGATTAAGCCAAGAAACACAAGATTTGACCAAATAATGAAAGCTTAATCTCTGTTTTACCAAAGTCACCTGCAGATTTGATGAAGAGCTTTGATCTCTCTGTAGACTTGATGAACTTGATTTCTGTCTTCACCAGCTTGTAGAGCATGCTTGAAAACCCTTTGTGCTAAGAGGAATTGAAGACATTTGAACTGAGCAAGTGGTAATCTTCAAACTGCTACAAAAAAACGGCGCCTGCAAAAATCGTAAATTCAGCTGCTTCCACCGGCGGTTTGCTGCGTGGAGTGGATGGGCTTGAGGCCAATGATGTTGGCTAGCTTGTGTTAGAAGCACAAGACCTAATTTTAACTGTGCAAGATGCTAGAGATCCTCCACTGGCTGGGGGTGAAGGGGAAGAGTGAAAGCTTACTAAAAAATTGATTTTTTGCTAATTATTTTACTAATCCTAATTAATTCACTAATGGGCTCATAAATCTGGTTGATTCTAGGCATGGCTCTGATACCATGTTGAAATTTGAGCATAATGATGAGCTAGGGTGGATCATACACTAGAATCAACATAATTAACAAAGTGATTAGCAAGTGATTAAGACGTAATTAGTGAATAATTAGCACATAGATTAATGTAGGCATGGATACTCAAAAACCAGCAAATTCTCATTAGGGCTATGCCTCAATTTATAGAGTTTACATCAAGCATCAAATCCCCTTGATTTCTCCATGATTCACTCCCTGAATATCTCCACCTCTTGCCTGATTCTCTCCACCTCTTCTCTTTTCCTTGAATATCTCCCAGAATAACTCCACACTCCTAAATTCTCTCATGCTACCCATTATTCTCTCCCAGTAGATTCTTCTAACCTTTTCACAGGTTCTTTCACAATTACATCTCCTCTTTTACAGCCTCTATTCAAGAGCTTGTTCCCACACACACCCTATTCACTTGTATTTTCAACAAAAATTACACAAATAATGCACCATGCAGATGCATTGCTAAGAAGCATTGTAACACATCAAATCAATGAAATAGTGGACCATTTTTTGAATGAAGTTCATAAGATACATGACAAGCTAGACCTCTACCATGATGATTTTTTATTAGAAACTCAACTCCTTGATCAGATTTTTCACTTTAGCAAAGCATGAAGGGGCTTGTGGTAGAAAGAATTATGCAGCATGATGCTAAGCAACTATAGAGACAACATCACTAGATGTAAAAGCTTCAAGAAGGTTATTTAGAGTCCCAAATATTGTATGAAGAAGCGACATCTTCTAATGATGTGGCCAAATCAAAGTTATCCCCATACAAGGATGAGCTATAGGAACCTCAATGGAGAATGCCGCAAAGGTGGAGAACCAAATAAAGCAATTCTGTTGGGCCTTAACTAGTCAAGGGAGGCAAAAGATTGTAGTTGGAGAGTGGGCTCTTGAAAGTGCTATGAAACAACTAGAAGAGAGTAAAATATTAAAACTGGCAAGTGAGCAAGATGCCCAGCAACAAAGTACCACACTTGCCGACAAGCGCATGCAAGAGTCAAGGCCAACAATAATAAATTATAGTTAGAATAAATGCAAAAAGATCCAGTTTAGGAAGAAGTGTTTGCGAGACATTCCGAGTTACAAATAGAAAAAGGTGAATTGCAAAATCAAGTAGCTACAGTAGAGGAAGAACTAGAAATCCTAAAAGAGGAAATTGCTAATTAAGAGCAACTTCTTGCAATCATGTTAGAAAATATTGAAAAGACAGAGCATGCTCTGCAAATAGAACAAACCAATTATGAATTCCAACAAGTAAGAGAACCTTGAGTTGACAAAAGAAAACAAAAAACTATGTGAAATTTGAGAAAATAGCTAGAGATCCTCTCACCCCCGACGAGAGAAGATTTTGAATGGGAGATGAGAAAAGAGTTGCTCTAATAGTTGTTGGAGAGAACCAAAATCTAGTATACACATGAATCCATGCACTTAAGGCTGGTCAAATAGCTTTGGCTTGACTACCTCCCCATAGAATTCATGAAATTAAGTCATCCATTGCTACAAGTTAAAATCAGTAGAGCAAGGAATGGGAAGAGTGGAAACTTAATAATTTCGAAATGGTAAGGGCATGTGACAATATCAGCATCCCCCACAGGCTAGAGGCAAAGCACTTTGCACTATCATTTACAATGGAGAATGGACTAGATGTGTAAGTACAAAGGAAATTTGCAAATATATTATGATTCCCCTCACAAATTTTGCATTGATCCAGCATATTGTCACTACAAAATAAAATCCTTGGCCGTCAATTTCTTGTATGTCTCAAGTCCCAATCATTAAATTAGATTTAATGAGGAGTGGATGGTACAACAATGTCATATCTATATGGCCATTTACGTAGGACTTTCATATCTTACTACTCAAATTTTTTATCGATATCTCCAACTTATCAAGGTATAATTAGCAGAATATGAGGACCTCAAATTCAAAAATCAAAGCTTTCACAAGTTTCTTATAGGGGTTTCAAAGTTGGCATGAGAATTTAACCTTATTTTACTCGCCAAGCATATACATTGAATGTATGCTAGGGTAAGGTTCTTGCCTAGTCACTACATACAGGCCATTCAAGAATGTTCACGACAGGATTTGTTAAGGACTACACAAGATCTTGTTTTAGTCCTCAAGCAGAACTAAAACATGGCTATTTGGTGCGTTGAGTTCAAGAAACCAAGTACCCAACTAAGAAACTTGGATTGACAGACCCTCAAAAATTACCCCAACATTGAAAAATAGAAGTGAAAATTAAAAGCATTCTACCATAGCCAATGTGAGCATCATAGTATGCACTTGAGGTCATACAAAATTTTATAGATATACTACAACACAAAGGCTTCCATGCACCCATGCCTAGCAGAGTTTCATTTGGAAAGGCTCGATTAAAGGCATAAAGCAAGGAAGAGGATCACAAGGGCATGGTTCACAAGTCCAAGGCATGGTGCCACAAAGTAGCAATGTAAGGATGGATTTGACCTTTTGATCCTTGTAATTCACTGGGAATCCACCTCTCCTCAAAACGCACCAATAAATGTTTGGGGACGGACATCCAATCAACAGAGGGGATTTTTTGTAGAATACATATAGTACAAGCAATAGAGGATACGTACAAGGAAGACAAAGAGAATTAAGAGAAGCCCAAAAAGAGTAAGAAAATCTATTTACCACAATTTTCTACATTTTTATTGCAAATAACCCGTAAATAGGAAATGTAGCCCATTTCAAAGTTCATCTCAAATATTAACCCATAAAACCAATCTCATGTGGGCTCATGGGAGTTCCAACTTGTATATTAAAATCCCTAGAAATATAGATAAGACTCTTTCTAAGTTAAGTGCCCGCTTAAGTGTGAAAGGACACCACTTTTATGCTCTAAGAATAAAAGTGAACCTCCATTTAGAAAGAAGGGGTTTTTGATCATTTCACAAAACAATACTCTACTCTCTAAGATCTCTTCCCCCTAATCTCTACAACCTATAGCTCGACAAGACAAGCTATCATTTTGCTTCTCTCATTTTGCTATTTTATTCTCTATTAAGTTGCTCATTGTTTCTTGTATATTGAAACTAGTGTGTGATTTGGTTGTCAAATGCATGAGTGATTGAATAGCTTACTCATCTTTGATTTAGGCTAGAAATGATTAGTCTCTTTATTAATATTTAATTTAATCTAGGAATGGTTAATCTCATTCTTCATCTTTATTAATATTTAATTTAATCTAGGAATGGTTAATCTCAGTCTCTTTATTAATATTTAATTTAATCTAGGAATGGTTAATCTCATTCTTCATCTTTAGAAGTGCTTATGTGTACACTAAGCAAGCATCGGTGCTGTCTATTTTCATATTCTTTGGGTTAGCTAATGTGTGGGTGGAAATGAAGCTTAATGTGTACACATAAGTCTTTTCATTGCGTGGGACTAGTGATTTGGCACTAGTGATTTGGCACTAGGCACTTAGATTTAATAATTTAGCACTTTCTTAATTGCTAGAAATCAATGCATGGGTTTTAGTATTAGCTTCCAACTTATATGGGAAATAAGATCAAGATATGAATAAGTAGAACTCAGTCATTGAGTGGCATAAGGCATCACTCAAAGAGATTAGAGTACTAGATTAGTTAGAGAATTGTGATTAGTGAAAGTGAGAGTGAAATACAAGCTTCTCCATAAGTTACCCCTTTGGGTAGATTGAGTGAGGATTGATTGAGTCATGCCCATGAGCCACTCATTTGCAAGTTTAAAGATTCCTTTGCATTTGCATGCAAGGTATCTTCCATGAGCTTTCTGGTTTTAAGCCTTGTATTGAAAATATTTATGTTTTGGAGTGTATGGCATCCGTTATGTGCAAAAGCACCCAACCAAATCTAAACAAGATAATTTTTGTTTCATTTGTTTAGAGATAGGGCATGATAAGAAGCATTTTCCTAAGAGTGTTTTTCATGAGCGTGGTCATGAAAAACACGGCATGATAAGAAGCATTTTCCTAAGAGTGTTTTTCATGAGCGTGGTCATAGTGACAAAAGGAATGATAAAAAAAGTTCATACCATTGAAGCCTTACCTTTTTGTGCCTCCAAGAAGTTCAAAGAGGTAGAGATTTGTCACTCTCATGTTGCACATGCATGCTGTGTTACCTTGGGGGTCACTATATGTGAACCCTCTATTATGACTCCCTTATTTTAAAAACTCTTTATCTGTGAATCTTTTATGAATAAAAAACACCCTTTTTCTAGTCAATCTCTGATATCACCTTTAAATAGTACCGTTCTTTATGTAAAACTACAACTTTGTTTCCTTGAGTCCTTCGTGATTTTATCTTTTAGACCCTCAAAAAGTAGCCCGAATATGGTTTGACATTGTTTTTGCATTGTTTCTTTTATGATTTTTCGTGCTTTTCGGGCTATTTTTTGCCTCAATTTTCGAGTTGAATTTTGAGGCTGCTGGTCGAAAAAATTAAATGACCTCTTAGAGATATTTACATGCACGTGAACGACCTCTTAGATATATATTTTTGAAAAAAGTGCATGCTAGTAACTTTTCAAATGGAAGAGATCCTAAAACCTATTTTCTATCACTGTAGCTAGATGGAAAAAATATTTGGGAATTTTTTCCCTGTTTCGCACAGCAGCACGTTTTTTAGGGTGTTCCAAAAGGAATTTTGAAAAACTCTCTATGAGAGAGTTGTAGTCTTTTAGGAGTACTACAACTTTTTTTCCTTGAGTCGTTCGTGAGGCTCTCAAAAGTAACCCGAATATGGTTTGACGTCATGTTCGCGCTGTTTTGTGCGATTTTTGGTGCTTTTTGGATTGTTTTTTACCTCGATTTTTGGGTTGAATTTTGATACTGCTGGTCGAAGGCCAAACTGATCGATTTTTACTTTGGACCAATGAGACCAAAGTTGAAGAGCTCGATGTTAGCTTTTTGATGAGCCCTAGAGCGCCTTCATATCGGATATACGGTTTAGGAGATATAAGCCTCCAAATAGGGGTGTGTTTTTTTTAATGGTGTGAGATCTTAAGGCGTGAGACCCTTAATCCGTGAAATGCTTGGTCGTGAAATGCTTGGCCATGAAACGCTTTCCATGAAATGGGTTAGTTCTGTGAAGGGTAATTCCATGAAATGTAATTTCATGAAATGGCATTCCATGAGAAGGGTAATTTTGTGAAATGGAATTCTGTGAAGGGTGATTCCATGAAATGGAATTCTAGGAAGAGTAATTCCGTGAAATGGATAGGAACCGTGAAAGGTAATCTCGTGAAGGGTGTTAACCCTAGGAATGGGTTAACATGGGGGTGTGAGTTGTGCAAAATGAAATACAATTGTGGTGCAAAGACTGAGAAGATTGGGGGTGATGCAACAATAAGTATTGAGAGAAGAGGTGAGTATGTTATTGAAGGGAGGCTTCATCTTTCCAGTTGATAACTCAGTGGTCTTCTCCAGTTGTGGTTACTCCCAAGAAAAATGGAAAGCGGAGAGTTTGCATAGACTTTAAGCCCTTAAATGGTGTGGGCTTCTCCAGCTGTGGTTACTCCTAAGAAAAATGGAAAGTGAAGAGTTTGTATAGACTTTAAGCCCTTAAATGGTGTGACCAAAAGGGACCATTACCCATTGCCTTTTCAAGATGAAATCTTAGATAATGTAGCTGAGCGTGAGAGGTACAATGTTTGTGATGGATATTTTGGCTATTTCCAAATCTCTATAGCCCCACAGGATCAAAAGAAAAATACGTCCGCGGACATCGGAGAGTCATAAGAACATTGGAGGATCATGTTTTGACTCGACAAGCCATAGGTATTTAGAGATAGAAGACAGATAGAGTCTGACTTGTCTGGGGAAGCCAAGAGAGTAATTTGCCAGACAGAGGTCAACTACCTAGTTCTGAAAGGTTTTGAGACCTGTTTATGTAGCTATCTGATGGTGGAGGACACTTTGGGCTTTAGAGAGCAGATTTCGGATAGGATATAAAATAGTTAGCTTCGAACAGGTTTTGAGCATTTCTGCATCCGCTAGAGGTGAATTTGGTCAGCTAGCAGTAGTTAGTTGTGGTCAGGAGAGGGTGTGAGGTGATAGATCAAAGATATTGGAGGTCAGTGTTGACCTTAGAGGACAACTGAATCAGCACAATTGGAGTAATTGGGTGGTTGGGAGAATAGTGAAGTATCCCTTTTGGGGCAGCCCTTTGGGGCAGCTGAGAATCACGTGATAGTGACTGGGTGTGTTGGTGTCCTGTAGTGTTGTGCTTGATGGGGTTTGGTGCTTGTGATAGACACCTCTCAGTGGCGTGCTTCAGACGGAGCTATAGAGTAGTACTTCTTGAAGCCATCAACGTCTCCTCCTAAGCCGACTAGGTGGTCCGAAACCATGCAAGTGTCGAGACTTGATCGAACATCGACACTCATGTATAGCCATAGTACTGGGAAAAAAATCTACACATTCTAGAGATCATTCTTGAGAGCTCAAAACATCCCAATATCACAAAAGAAGAAGCACCAACAAAAAGATCTACTCCTTCTAGCAGTGGACTTAACATCATCATCATCATCATCATCATGCTTGGATTCAATTCCACATTACCTTGGATAAGGACACCTTCATCGTGTAGTTGGTGATATCTCGCATTCTTTATCTTATACTTAACCCTTCGCATGTTCATTTTTGCCTACCACTTCGTCCATGAGCTCTCACTACAAGGGATTGGGCTCATACCCACGCTCCTAGCCGCTAAAAATGACTTGTGAAAAAAAGTAGCGGGCCCGTGTATCAGCGCGTGTATCATCGCGGCCAGAGACATGCGTGTAAAAGCGCGTGTATGGCATCTCTCAGACGCAAGTATACACGGGTATATAGCCGCGTTTTTTTTAACAGACGCGTTGATACATGTGACTATACACGCTTTTTTTTTAATTAGACGCGCTTATACACGGGTCTATAGCCGCGTCCTATTCAGTTCAAATGTCTCAGACGCATTTAAACCTGCGTCTATACACGCGTTTTTTTAATTTAGATGCGCTTATACACGCGTAAGTACCAGTTTTGACGCACTAATACACGCGTATTTTCCAGGGTATCCGCGTAGATACACGCGAGTTTTAGCAGTTCTGACGCGTTTATACACGCGAAGAGAGAGCAAAAAAAAAATCCAGAGAGTGCTATTTGGTGCCTGAATACTGTTCCAGCATTCCAGCACCCAATAGCACTCTCTGGTTTTTTTTTTTTGTGCATTAGACCATCCCATTAGACCATCCACGAAGAACATATGCACGAGGGAGATTAAGACAAGAACGACATGAATGCATACATTGTCAATACACGATTCAAGACAGACATGAATGTAATACTATCGATCAATCAATTCAATATTACTATCAAAATTTCATACATATATACAAGGGAGTCCATATCTCGAAGTAGCCCATGGCTTGAGTTTACAAAAAAATATATACAATCACATCCTCAATATGGAATGTGATACTATAAGTCTGAGTACTACTCAGACCCAGATGATGACTCGGTGCTCCCTCCATGCTCAGATGAGCTCACATCGGTCGGAATGTCCGAGGAGTAGTGCTCACGTCCACCCTCTGCAGCGGCGGCCGGTGGATCATCAGCAGCTTGTGCCTGTTCAAGTAATATATAGTATATAAGTATATATATATGCAATTCAATAAACCAAAACCATTCGTTTAGAATTTTCAAGTACCTGTCGACCGTATGGTCTCATGGCCATCTCAAACTGCGCGTCCGTAATACGTCCCTCGGCTCTGAAGATGGCCCACGTATCACGTCTGCTATGCCGGCGAGCATACGCAGTATCGTGGGTTGTGGGCTTCTTCCCCGTAACCCGTCGCTGTATCATAATCAACACAATTTGTAAGATTAAAACAATCATAGAATCAATGAATTAAGTAAACAATCAAATAAAGTGGCAAGATACTTACGAACTCTGCCTCCCATGACTCGACGTCGCCAGATCCGAAATGCGAAGATCCAATGGTCTCCATCTGGATCCGTCGTGCCTCCACATGCTGCCTGCTCTTCACGCCACCCTCTGCTCGTTTCTTTGCCTCCTTCCACTCGCGTTTATGTGCAGTGGCAGGTTTCTCGGCAGGATAGCCACCCGCAGCTACATTTAGCCGGTCATCGTACGCGAGTTTTTTAAGGTGAGATCTTTTATTACTTAAGATCTCCCTTATTCGCGTCCTTCCCCATACATCCGAGAATGTAGCATGTGGGGGATTGGGGTACCGACTATGTACAGCCTCTATCACCTCCCGAACTAATCGGCTATTTTGATCTTTAAATTTAATAAAACAATTTGTATATGAGTTTGATACTACCCCACGCATGTACTCCATTACCTCCCTCCCCCTCGCATCCATCACTATCCCGCCCCTATCCGTCACATCATAGCAGACCACTCTCTCTATCTCTCTCATCTCCTCCTCTTCCGAACTGTCTCCTCTAACTCTTCTCTCTCTATCTCCTCTCTCACCGCGTGCCCTACTACCTCCCCCACCTCCCCCACCAAAGCACCCGCCGCATCCTCCACTCCCACTCTTCCTACTGCTGCAGGTGGAGTCACGACTGGGGGATTGTCTACGTGACGGTGGCTGTGAGCCCTGACGTGACGGTGGCTCTGAGGGAGCACGTGATGGTGGCTGTGAGGGTGTACGTGAGTGTGTCTGGGACGAGGTATGTCTCCTCGGTGGACGTGGAAGAGGAGAAGCTGCATGCCGTCTCGTCGGACTCGGAGGAATAGACGGCACTGGAGTGCCCTGGATACTCGCGGTAGGGGTATAGACACCAGGCAGGGAAGGAGGGGTATGGGCATACATATACTCTGTAAGCTCAACCGGACCAGGTTGGCGCCCAAAATGATTCATCATCTCCATCAGCCAATTGCTGTACGCAAATGGATCGGATGAAGAACCTGGAATATCCATAAAGAACCTGCAACAAACATCTTCATGTACATCATGGGCTGTCTCTTGACTCACACGAATATCATCATTCAAGTCAGTTGTGTTGCCTGCAAATCATGAAATCTAAAACGCCGCAGTCTCGTGCAGCGTGTATAGACCCGTCCAGAAACACGTGTATACACCCGTTAACAAACGCGTGTATACACCCGTCAAAAAACGCGTGTATACTCGCGTGAACAGACTCTGCAGACAGGTTACACGCGCTTCTACACGCGTTCCTACACGCGACCTGCGAAAATTTTTTTTCGAAAAGACCGACCCCCGACAAAGACAGACAGAATGTCCTTATAAAAGGAGCCCCTGTCAGGATGCAGTAACCCAATCGTGTGCACAGAAGCAAAAGGACAAACCCAAAGAGCAAATAGCATAAAGAAATCTGACAAAAGAGACAAGGCACAGGACAAAGTGACTCACCTCTGAAAAAGTGAGTCCTCTCTGCTCCTTCTCTGCTCCCTCCTTCTCCCGTATGTGTGCTCCTTTCTCTGCTCCCTCCTCGTTGTTGGAAGAGGCGAAAACAGGCGAAAACGCAAGCAGAGTCGATTTCTTAGTTCAAAATCTATATTTGGGAAAGGCGGGCTATTTTTAGTTTAAACATACCGTCGCGTTTATATTCGCGTGTATAAATGCGTGTATTTTCGCGTGTGTATATTTTAGCTGTGTTTATACACGCGTTTTGCAGAGCTTTCCTGCGTTAATACACGCGATTTTTAGGAAGTAGCCGCGTTAATACACGCTATTTCTAGGAAATAGCCGCGTCAATACACGCGATTTTTATGCTTTCATTAAAAACATATTGTGATTTTGTGTTTTCTGATTTTTACACAGGATGTCATCAACCTCTTCAAGCAGTTCTGGGGAAGATGAGACAATGCGTCATCGTAATCGCGATGTGTGGTTGGGACAACGGATCAAATGTATGTGTAATCGATGTCAAAGGTGCATTGTACGAGCACGTCGAATTACCATGAATCACATCTCCATGTATGGAGAATGGAATCAAACAGGTTTAGAGGTGAGTAGATGTAAATTGATGGTATTCAAATGAGTCATGGTATCCAAATTAAATTAATAGAGTTGTAATATATAAACTCGCTCTAATTGAAGCACGATGCAGTGCCACACCCTAACATGGTACCCTACGCGCGACGAGAGCACGTAAAGCGTCGACGAGATGATGCTGGAGCTTCGGGATCTATTGTCAGAGATGAGTGGGAAAGGGATGACAATAGCCCTGCACCCCACGAAGTTGTGGAAGAGGAGGTGCTTGATGATATGGTGCGGAATCTTTTTAAGGATGATCCCAAAGGTATGGACGACGATGATATGGAACAAGAGCATCTTTATAAGGCTTCATCGACACCGGTGTTTGAAGGGTGCACATTCTCAGTTTTACGTGCTTCACTTGAACTACTTAATATACAAACAGTTTATGGATGGAGCAATGCAAGTCTTGACGCATTGTTGAAGTAAGCATTCTAACTTACAAATTTGAATTAGTGGTTTAAGGTTTAGGATTTAAGACTAATTATAATTGATGATATTGGATGCAGGCTATTATCAAATATGCTTCCAAAGGAAAATAGGCTTCCCACCTCAAGAGACATAGCGAGGCGCTATGTGACATCTCTTGGAGGACTGGATTATGATAAAATACATGCATGCATCAATGATTGCATTCTGTTTCGTGGGACGCATAAGGAGGCTCTACATTGTCCCACTTGTGGTGAAGCAAGGTACAGAACAGATATGAAGAGTTTTGATGTACCTCGTAAAGTCTTGCGACACTTTCCTATAATTTCTCGTATCAAACACATGTTCAGGTGCAAATCCATAGCAGAGCTCATGTCATGGCATTCCTCACATCGATCGGATGATGGCATGTGGAGAATTCCCGCAGACACTTCTGCTTGGAAGCATATTGAAGATGAGTGGCCCAGCTTTAAAACAGAGTCCAGAAACTTGAGACTTGGCCTGGGTATGGATGGAGTGAATCCATTTGGTTTTAAAAGCACCGCATACAGCGTGTGGCCAGTTGTGTTGGTGAATTATAACCTTCCACCATCAATGGCGATCAAGAAGGGACATCTTATGTTATCCCTTCTAATTCCAGGAAAACATAAAGTTAAGCATATGGATGTTTATCTTGAACCACTGATTGATGAGTTAGAGGAACTATGGAGAGGTGTTGCGGTGGTGGACATTAGTAGGCCTCCCTCCTCTCGACACTTCGACTTAAAAGCAGTGTTGATGTGGACAATGCATGACTTTCCAGGATACAGCGATTGTTCTGGTAAGAATTCTAATTACCTCCCTACTCTATTACTATTGGCTATATATATTAATTAGACGGTTTGACTTTATTATTCTAACTTTTATTTATATTTTAACAGGTTTGAAAACATTGGGTAAACATGCATGTCCTGTTTGTGGTCCTTCGTTAGTACATGAGTATGCTGACGGTTTGTGTAAGACTATATTCGATAATCATCATCGATTTCTCCCCTCAGATCATCCTAAATATGTTGCTAGTAAGAGTAACATTCCTCCACAAACACTTCGGGCAAAAGATTGGAAGCGTATTTGGGAGTCTACAACTATTCTTCCTCCAGATGGCATGAACAGGTATAGTGATGTTTTTTCAATCTTGTTTTGTGTAGTCTCTAATTGGATTAAAGGTCACATAGAGCAATCCCTTGTGTAGGTACTCCATTTTTTTTCGGCTGCCATATTGGACCCATCTTAAGATCAACCATCTTCTTGATCCCATGCACATCTTCAAGAATGTGGGATCTGGTATTTGGGAACATATTATTGGTAAACGAGACAATGTTAGCGTACGTGAGGACTTGCAGGTCGCAGGACGTATGCGTCAAGCTTGGCCACGAGAGGTGGGTGGGCACGTTCGTCTTCCGCCTGCACCATGGATTATATCAAAGAAAGAGGAGAAGCAGGTAAAGCAGGCCATCACCACTTTGCGTACTCCCACTGGATGCATGAGATCATTGAAGGGAGCCTTTACAACCACTAAGAAAAGAGGCGTTGAGCAACTATATGGGTTGAAGTCCCACGATTGGCACAAGATGCTTCAAGTAAGTGTTTTTCAAGTCTTGTATGTACGTTGAAATTAAATTTTGTAATGCCATAAACCATAAATGTGCTCTTATGTGCGCAGTTCATACTACCTACTAGCATCGACCATTGTGCAAATAAGAGTTTGAAAAAATGTATTTATAAGATGGGCGAGCTTGTGAGGTATGTAAAACCCATGCTCAGATCACCCTTCATTATACCTTGCAAAATGAACGTGCATGAGGTATAACGTACTATTTATTTATTTTTCAGATATGTTAGTTCCAAAGCAATTGATCCAGCCACGTTGGATGATGCGCGTGTTATGGCAGTGGAGGTGGTTTGTTTGGTAGAGGAGACTTTTCCGCAAACCATTCTCACAAGTCAACTACATCTCATTGTGCATTTAGTGGACGAAATTGCTTTATGTGGTACTGTGCATGCACGCTGGATGTTCTTCCTAGAGCGCTTCATGAAGACCTTAAAAGACTTTGTGAGGCAAAGTGCAAGGCCTGAAGGAAGCATGGCCGAGGGTTGGTTGATACAAGAGTCTCTTGTATATATTTCAGAATTTCTTGGTCAGGTGGACAGCTCTTTGCCACGACTATGGAGCAATGAAGAGGACTTGAGGATGACCTCTATTGTGCCTCAAGGAAAAGGACAAAGTAAAGTAATTGACAGAACATTGATTGATGATCTCAATTTCACTTGTATCCTTAATAGTGATGTGATGAGCAGATGGGTTACAAGATATGAGGATGCAAAGACAAACAAGCAAGCAGAAAGAGCTCTCTTTCGGAGGCAACATGGCTCTCGGAAGGCGTACCCTAAGCATCTAGCAACACTTCCGAATGATATCCATGTTGATTGGTTGCATGAGGAAATGGAGAGAGCAGAGAGCGACGAGGGGCTGCATATCACGGCGGAAGAATGGGAGTATGCACGAGGATGCATGTCAAAGGTACATAGAACTAATGTTTTGCATTAGTTGTAAGTGATTTGCTTTTAATATTTATTCACATTGCTTACACAAATATTGCTTCTATTTTGGTCCGGTGCACTATGTTCAATGCTATATGGTGTGAAGGCAAGCATTTTCGAACACAAAGAATTGATGAAAAGAGAAATACACAAGATTGCGGTGTCATTAGTAGCTTTGAGGGAGCTAATGGAAAAATGGATGATTATTGTGGCATAATCCAAGACATATTTAGGCTTGACTTTCGTCGCTTCTTTGTGTATGTTTTGGATGTCAAATGGCAAATGAACGTGGTGGAAAAAGGGCCTGATGCAACGATAAAACGCCATGCAAGTGGATATGTAACTATTGACTCTACAAAGTTCTGGCAAACAAAGAAAGATAGGCTCGTATTGCCACAACAATGTGAGCAGGTATGCATTTTTTTACTAATGTGTTTCATGTACATATATATCGAAGCTCGCGTACCCCTTGACTTTTGATATGCTAATTAATTACTGTACTGTGTGTATTTGAGTAGGTTATCTATCTACCAATGGTGCATGACATCAAATGGTGGTACGTCATCCCTATTGCACCACGTTCCAAAGTGATGTATAATACATTCACTGATATGGAGCATATGGAGGATGTAACAAGCCGCAATGAAGATGATGTCGAACATGCCATTGAAGATGTTGTGATCGATGATCAAGAAATAAGAGATGATCATGATAATGAGGATGAGCATGCCATTTCTCATGATCATGAGAATGACCCTACCATTGAGGATGATGGTGATGTTGATGAGGATGATCAAGACATCGATACCATTATCAATGGAGTACAGAATATCGATAGTGGAATAAATTTAATCGTAGCCTTACCAATTGATCAAATGGATATTGATGTTGATCGTTTGGCAAGGATGGATCTTATTGAAGATGAGATCAAACCCTAACCAATCCGTCACTGTATGTTCTAAATTGATGACATTTCCATCATCTCATATGCATGATTTATTTTTGAATATATTTCATTGTTGTAAATGCATGTAGTGGGATTGTGTAATGATGTATACTGTAATGAACTATGAGATGGTTTAAGGAAAATAGTTTTTAATTTTGTAAAGGAATTCAGTTTTTTTTCAGTTTTTCTCTGCCATGCGTGTATTAATCCGTGTATAGTAGCGTGTATTTATCCGTGTATAATAGCGAGTATTACCCCGTGAATATTATCGTGTATAGGTGCGTGTATTACTGCGTGTATATAGACGCGTTTATACACGCGTTGATTAATGCAAACATACACGCGAACTTAAATGCAAAAATACACGCGCCCGATTCTATTCAAATATAAGCGCGCCCATACACGCGTTCATAATTTATCGCGTGTATGAAACGCGTGTATGGCAGCATTGTCTTGTAGTGTCTTGAACATCCCTATCTTGAAAAATACTCCTTGATCAAACAGAGCCTTGTATGATGTACCACCATTTTTTGTCATTTATATCCGCGTGAAACACAACCTTGTAGTAAGAAACACATGAAGTGTAAATTAAACATGCATAAGGATGATATAATTAAAGCTTATGGTTAGAACTTACTTGTTTATAATGGTGTTAACCACTCTGGTTAACATCGTCTTGCCCATCCTGTTTTTGTAAGACATCCTGCCAACTTATGATAACATCACTTTATTTTTGCATCCTTCCAACTTATGATACCATCACTTTATTTTTGCATCCTTCCAACTTACGATACCATCACTTTATTTTTGCATCCTTCCAACTTACGATACCATCACTTTATTTTTGCACTAAAAAGACATCCTTGTGTTTCAAAAGGGGCAACATTTTGTATGATGGCAACTCTACTTTATGAGTGTACTGCCTTACACTCGGCTTATTGTAAAATAGGGGAAGTCTTGAGCTTCATATGTAACTGCTTAGGCTAGTAAAATGCCCCATGAACTATCTTTAAGTCATGGCTGGCCAAGTGTGAACACTAGTCACACGTACATAAGTGAGTATCAATAATCAAAGCATAATCATTCCCCTTTGCAATAGATTGTATGTGCACACACTCTCTCTCTCTCTCTCTCTCTCTCTCTCTCTCTCTCTCGCATGTGATTTGTTGTAACCTTGCATTACATGAAGGAGTGCAATTGTGATTAGGGTAAGATTAGTGGTTTTCTTTTACGTAATCTTTTCTTTTTCAAGTGACTGTGAGAGATTACCAAAGTAGAGTGCTTCTTCTTGCTTCCATTATAGCAAGATTGAGCACACTCTTTACATCCCATTGACTATGGAGCTCTCCAGTGTGACAATGGAGTGAGGATGCAGATGATTAACTAGCCACCCACACGAGGAAGTTGCAAATTACCACCACCTTGGCTCTTTGGCAAAGTTTCGTACAACAAGTTAAACAGTGGAAGACAAGGTGAGTGCTTCCAATTAACGCATTCCGCGCTGCTGCTAGGGAATAGCCTCAGGGTTGAGCCTCAATTTCGTCCATTGCTCATTGGTGATTAGGAGGTCACACTCCAAAAAACAATGGTATTAGAGAATTAGAAGTGATTTTGATTGTATTTTGATGTTGTTTTACATGCTTTTTTGATTTGGGTTAATTTGCATTGCATCATAGGAGAATTTGCAAGAAAAAGAGCATATAGGAAGAGGATTTATGCTTGAAAAGAGAGAAAAATCTCTGATTTTTATGTTAATCTAGTGTTTTTTCTTTGGTTTAGTTGCATAACCTTGTGTAGCAATAATTTCTTGTTTTTTTATTAGTAGGTAATTAGTAAACTTGAAAATATAAAAAAAACACATAATTGGATTCAATTTGTGACATGGGGATTGATAAAGGGTTTTCTTCATACCCCTTGAATGCCAAGTCCACTTGACCATGTCCATGGACAACACTTATGATAGTGTGAAAGGGGTGGTCATGTATATATACCAAATACACCACAATTGGGGAATAAATTTGATAATCACTTGATAATGATAAATCTCTCTTTCTTACCTTAAATCTTTGTTAATCTCTTTGTTAATCTTTATCAATTCCTTGTTAATCCATGTGTCTTAGATTAATCTAGGTTAATGGCTGGTCACTTCCTTTCATTGGTATCAGAGCCTAGTTTTCTTTTGATCCATTCTTTTGAATTTTCTTGAAATCCTTTTGAATTTTCTTGAATTTCCTACATTTTGTTGATGTTATTGATTTTCTTGATCAAGTAGATGGTTATGGTGATCTTGAATGGTTAAATTTCCTTTTCTTTATTCACTTCCTAATTTTTTGGGGCCATGGGTTTATTGTGGACCTAATTTTGGGTAGCCGCACCAAAATTTCAAAAAATCAGGACTAAAATTGGTTGAAGATTTCACTAATCAAGATTGGTAGGGCTGATCCAAAAAAATTCCCTCTTCTTGCTTGATTTTGGAGTGTTGTGGTAGTTCATTTTTTGGCTAAAGCCTTGCCATAGCAGCTTAGGGTTTTGATTTGGGAAGGAATAAGCATTACATAGAGCTTGGCTATAGTGATTTTCTTGTGTGATTATGGAGCTTGATATGGAGCATAATGCTCGGCCAATGTGTGGCTTAAGCCTTAGCAAAGTCCAGGGAAGGGAAAAGCTTGTGATAGGCTTTCGTTTAAGCTCTGCATGTTTTTCTACCATGGGTTGCATCGGTTGCTGCACTGAATTTCAGGGAGTTTGGAGATTGTAATTACTACATTGGCCACAACAATGTCTCTCCAAATTGTTTACAAGGTTGGGGTTGAATCCTTTCAATTATTTACAAAGTGGAAGCAAGGGAAGACATATGGTGCTTAGCAATGATGGGAATCTTCAATCAAGTTTTTTCTCTTAATTTTCAAGGCTTGGACACATTTGTGAGTTTCCATTGAAGCTTATGGCCTAATTTTCATGTTTCTTCTATTGATTTTCATCAAGAAATCAAGAAGGGCTACCCCTATGTTGAGATATCGAGCTCATCTAGTGAGGCAGTAGACACGAGGCAGTGGACACTGATGACCCACCCGGGGGATAGGCCCCACACTTACACCACTTGTATGGTTGGTGAGATCATGGGTGATATGCAGCCAGTGGGATGACAGGCTGTGTGACAGCCATTCTAGAGAGACTGGCATAGTTATAGTGCCAGCTCATTTTAGTTGGGTTCACACTATAGAGAACCCTAGTATGTATTTGGTTGAGTACCTTTTCATATGGTGTGTAATCTTATCTTTGTATATGGTGTGTTGAGTGTTGTGTGAAGAAGAAGAAGAATTTCAGCCTCTCACCTTGTGTGTTCTCTTTTAGGGTTTTGTGAGTGTGTGTGTGATTTTGCAAGAGCTCAAGCTCTCTTCTCCCCTACATCTTTTCATGGTATGAGAGCCTGGTTCATGCTAAGGGCTGAGCTGCGAAGCAAGAGAAGCATAGGAAGCGGTACGAGGGTAAGAGCTTCATCTACTCTTCCCTATTTGTGTTGGCAACTACACCCTTGTCGGGAGCTCTACAGGAGGCATTGGCAAACGATCTCTGAGTGAGGAGCTTTCTTCGTGGAAGTAAAGCTAAAAGGCAACTATACTGTCCTATTGGACAAGGTACTTCGAGCCAAAAACGCGTTTCGGGCGCGTTAGGACCTCCGTTTTTCAGAAAAAGGAGCTAGGCATGTGCAGGCAGATTGTTATAAGAAGCAGGCTGACATGCAAAATGGGAAATTGCAGCAAAACAACTATGCATCGACGAGCAAAAACAATGAGAATAATAAAAAGTTGTTTGTTATGTAGCATGTTCTTAATGCCATGTCTGAAAATGTTGAAGCAGCACATAAAGATGATGTATGATACGTTAATTTAGGTCTTCGAACCACATGACAAGTCATGGTTTGGGGGTGGTTCAAGGAGATGAAAAACCTTGAAAGATCAGGTTTTGTGGAAACAGGGGATGACACTACTCATCCAATTGCCCATGTTAGCGATGTGCCATTGTCTATGCAAGATGGCAAAGTGAAGTACCTTGTTGCAGATATACTTCATATTTCGAACATAACAAAGAATCTGGTTTCAGTTGGCCAGATGATTGAGCAGGTTTTGCAGGTTGGGTTTAACCCTGATGGTTGCTATGTTGAAGACTTTAAAGACAAGTGCAGGTTGGTTGCAAAAGGCAATAGAGTGGGAAGAATGTTTACATTGGATGTAAACATGCCTGAAGTGAGTGCTGTGATGTTTGCAAATGGTTCAAGAATTGTTGCAGATACTGATATTTGGCATAAAAGAATTGGACATGTGAATGTGCAGAGAATGAAGTCTATGCAGTCTAAAAGAATTGTGACAGGGCTGCCAAAGTTTAAAGTTGAAGGTATGCAGCAAATATGTGAAGCATGCCAATTTGGAAAGCAAACAAAGCATGTATTTCCACGTGACAGGAATGTGAGCAGAAATGCACTAGATGTTGTGCATTCAGATGATGTATCGGGTCCTACGAAGACCATGTCTATGGGAGACTGCAGGTATTATGTGACATTTATTGATGACCACACAAGGAAAGTGTAGGTATACTTCATGAAGGAGAAGGGTGAGGTGTTCACTCATTTTCAGAATTTCAAAGTTATGGTTGAAAAGCAAACAGGGAAATATGTAAAGTGCCTAAAACACCATATTAGATAATTTGGGAAAAATCCCATTCCCATTTGAAAAATGGGAGCATGGTGAACTTGTCCAAAAGTTTGTCAAAACCCCCTCATGTGACATATCATCGGAAAGATCTTGAAGAGTAGAATCTAAATCTATGATCTTCGACAAATTTGGAGTTAGTATGTTTAAGATATGTCCGAAAGTATATGGAGTAATTGATTCCCAAAATGCGAGATTTTTTCCAAATTACCTAATATTGACTTCTAAGGTCAGATGGAGGGGGAGAGTACTTCTCCAATGAGTTCTTTGAATTTTTGAAGAAGAATGGTATTCAGAGACAGTTTACATGCAGATACACTCCGCAACAAAACGAAATTGTTGAGCGGAAAAACAGGCACATTGCTGAGATTGCATGAGCATTGATGGGAGAGAAGAATATGCCGCATAGCTATTGAGCTGAGGCTGTTTCTACAGTAGTTTACATCATGCAGAGGACTCCAACTGCAACTATACATGATGTAACTCCAGAGGAGAGGTTTACTGGCAGAAAACCTGATTTGTCTCATCTGAAAGTCTTTGGATGCATTGCATATGTGCATGTGCCAGATGAGCTGAGAACTAAGCTGGATCCAAAAGCTGAAAAATGTGTGTTTATTGGATATTCCCTTGAGCAAAAGGGATACAGGTGTTATAACCCTGCTACACGTGAGTTGAGGGTAAGCAAGGATGTTGTTTTTGATGAGATGAGGAGTTGGAATGCTACTGAAAAAGAAGCTGTTGGGGCTGATGAGAGTGGAAATGTGGTTGCACAGAATGCAAGTCAGCAATCAAAGTCTTTGAGTGGACTAGGAGAGTCCTCATCTAGTAGTTCAGTTGATAGACCATGGAGTGGCAGGCTGCATCATAATACTAGTCCTGCAAATGTGATTAGTACATCACATAAAGGCAAAGCGAAAGTGATTGAGCCCCTCAGTATGCTTGACATCTCTACAGGGCATTCTCATGTTGATGGAGATCTCTCCTTCACCTTTAGCCGATAGTATGAAGACCTCTATCACGTATAGGGGGTTGAACACCCTTTCCTCCCCCAATAATGGAAGTGTAATGGTGTTTGATTTCTACTCCAGCTGCTTTGCGGCCTTGTAGTTTTGTTGTAGCTCCTCCCTCCAGGGCATCTCAACAAAGTCCTTTAATCCTACCCTCTCTAGCCATTCAGAATGCCTATCCACCTCTTTATAGAAAGTGGAGGATATGGGCTTGAAGCAGAGTTTAGTAGAGAAGGAATCTAGAGTAGCACACAGAGAATTTTTGAAAGGCGATATGAAAACTAAGCTTTCAATGGAGAAGCATTTGGCTATTATTTGCACTTTTCCCAAGGGCAGCCATTTTCCATGATTGCCCGTGATCCTCCTTGCTATCCGACGATCAATTCCATGCGCACTATTTACAAGGTTCAATCCAAGAATAGGTGATGGTGATGTGACAAGTTCAATCCAAGAATAGGTGATGGTGATGTGACAAGTTCCTTTTCACATCCATACACCCCTTTTGTGGTGGGCAACCTCAACTTCCCGCCTGCGCTATGCCGCTGCCACCTAGCTCCTTGGTATCTGTACATATCATTATCATATTTACACATGGGGAGTCTAATTTTGGGCTATTTTCCTTGCCATTTTTAATTTCTTCAGAATCTTGTTCTGCTTCATGTTCCTAGATTTTGGTTCTTGAATTATCTCTAAAACATAATTATGTTTGCCTTCTGGACAACAGTGTGTCGCATGTTGTTATCGCTACCATGTTGAGTTCAAACTTTTCTATAATGTGTTCCATTCTCGTAGTGGGCATAGGGAGTTGCCTCGTAGTCCTCGTGATTTCATCCACTCTCTTTTGTGTGCAGGCACGGAGGATGCCCAGATCCATAGGATGCCTTGTGTGGAGAGAAATTGCACACCATGTGGTTCACTTGCACATTTATAGATGGTAGATCTTGATGTAAGTGACCAAGAGATAGTGCCATGGTAACGTTATGAGTATGTGACACACCAGCTCCACAGTGGTGGTGGGCAGTCTAGGAAGTTGCAGCTTGTGGACAAACATACACCATGTTGTCACTTCATAGCCACATTTAGGGAGCAGGTCTGCCCCTATATACGGCACAGTCATTATGCCAAGTGGCAGGATCATCAGTTCCGAGCATGCCTGGCAGAGTTTCCTATTGGTGTGGTCATCTCTATGATTGATTTTGCAGAGAACTACACCTTCACACCTTTTCAGGAGATACAATCTGAGTATTACTTCTCGAAGGAGGTAATGGTTATATTTCATAATATTTGTTTCATGTTTGAGCTATATTATTTATTTGATTTTTTGTGTCGTAATTGTCTCTTGCTTACCTCACTAGGTTGCTATTATGGTCCACATTAGCTATCGACATGCAGAGGCCAATGTAGATGGGATAGCGAGTACCCCCGAGGCCCGTGCCATTATTCAAGAGTATCACTTCTATATCAGAGTGATGATCGTTAAAATGATGCACATTTTGTGCAACACTGTTTTCGTCTCCATGATGATTTTTTACGAGATTGTGGGATCACATGTGGCCAACGATAGGTTTGGTCAGATGGTTGTGGCGCACAGTTCAAGTCGTCAAATGACAATTCTATTGGCTCTATAGGTAGTACTTATGGTTCTCTTAAATTCGCAATTAAACTAAATTCACTTGAATATCTTAAAGAAAACAATAACTAAGACTTTGTTTTATGGATTTATAGGTGGCATGTGCAGTCTGGCATCCCAGTGATTTGGTCATTCTTTGAGACTAGTCACAGGGAAGGGAGAGCATGATGGTGCAGGTGTGTGTAAAACGCACCCTGAGGCGTCATCAGCAGCTGTAGTAAGATACTGAGTGGTTCGAGAGTGGTTCAGAGATGCGGGCAAGATACTGAGTGGTTCAGAGATGCGGACCACATGGTCGAGTGGTGCTCCCAACATTTGTGTAGGAGTGCAGCATCATCGTATCCCAAACGTGATGCTCGGATTGTGAGGAGATTTTTTTGGGATGTGGATGGTGGCATGATTGACCGTAGAGCCTCCTATGATTGTGATGCAATACCTAGCACCTTGGGCTTACATTCCATCAGGAGCACGTGCTTAGCGGCCCTCATGATTTACACATGATGGTTTGCATGCTTCTATGGAGAATGTGTGGATGGCAATTGGTCACATTGTGCCTCGAGAGGATGGGCAGATGCATGCATATATAGACAGTCCTCTCCCCTGAGCATCCTTCACATCCAGTGTATTCCGATGAGCACACAGGTCTTGTGTTCATTGCCAACTATGATGACCTAACATATTTGCTATAGAAGGGTCATGTGTTTGCTGTTATTGCCAGTGAGGGCAATAGCGAGGGAGTAGACTACTATCTGATGAGTTACACTAGGCCAAAGTGCATCCTTGACCAGGATATAGATGGTCATGGGTTTTCTTTTGACGCCCATAGCATGATTGTGGCAGGCCGGTTCTACTAGCAGATTCAACTTCATTGGTGGACTCTTGAGTAGAGCAGTGGAAGTGGAAGTTAAAGGCATTTCAGCTCTCTCATCTAGTGATTGCTACCAAGCTCACTCCTAATCGAGTACATTGTTGAAAACATAGTTCTTGCTAGAGTGGCTGTGTTAGCTCACATTCTGATGTACTTAGTTGATGTTTATATCATTATGAGTTTTCTCATTATTGCGGATCATTACATTTTAGTTGATGTTCATGGTTTTTTTAATTTTTATTAACACTTTGGCTATCATATTGTTTGTTGAAATTCACCATCACCATATTGTTTATTGAAAATCAACAAACTTTGCAAGCACTTGGCACTAATTACTAACCCGAACATGCTCCGATCATGACCAAACTTTGCAAGCATGTGAGGATGGGTCCCCCCACATGCTCGCAAAGTTTGGTCCCCATCGGAGCATGTTTGGGTACGATAATATGGGGAAAGCTGTAATTTTCCATGGCCTCTTAAGCACCAACAGACTTGAAAAGTCTGCACTGGGCGCTAATTACTAACCCAAAGATGCTCCGATCATGACTAAACTCTGTAGGCATGTGGGGATAGGTCCCCCCCCCCACATGTTTGCAAAATTTGGTCCCCATCGGAGCATGTTTGGGTACGATGGTATGGGGAAGACCCGGATTTTCCATGGCCTCTGAAGCACCAAGAGACTTGAAAAATCCAAATTGGGCACTAATTTACTAACCCAAACACGCCCCGATCATGACCAAACTTTGCAAGAATATGGGGGTAGGCCCCCCCTCACATGCTCATCAGAGCATGTTTGGGTACGATGGTATGGGGAAGTCCCGGATTTTCCATGGGGCCTCTTAAGCACCAAAAGACTTGAAAAATCTGCACTAGGTGCTAATTACTAATCCAAATATGCTCTGATTGTGACCAAACATTGTAAACATGTGGGGGTGGCTCCCTCCCATATGCTTGCAAATTTTGGTCCCCATTGAAGCATGTTTGGGTATGATAGTATGGGGAAGGCCCGGATTTTCCATGGCCTCTTAAACACCAACAGACTTGAAAAATCCACACTAGGTGTAATTACTAACCCAAATACCAAACTTTGCAACCATGTGGGGGTGGGTCCTCCCCATATGCTCGCAAAGTTTGGTCCCAATCGGAGCATGATTGGGTATGATGGTATGGGGAAGGCCCGGATTTTCCATGGCCTCTTAAGCACTAAGAGACTTGAAATTACTAACCCAAACATGCTCCGATCATGACCAAATTTTACAAACATGTGGAGGTGGTCCCCTCGACATGCTTGCAAAGTTTGGTCCCCAAAACGGAGCATGTTTGGGTACGATGGATGGGGAAGGCCCGGATTTTCCATGGCCTCTTAAGCACCAAGAGACTTGAAAAATCTACACTGGGCAAAAATTACTAATCCAAACATGCTCCGATTGTGACCAAAATTTGCAAGCATATGGGGGTGGCCCCCCCCCCCACATGCTTGCAAAGTTTGGTCCCCATCGGACCATGTTTGGGTACAATGGTATGGGGAAGGCTCGGATTTTCCATGGCCTCTTAAGCACCAAGAGACTTGAAAACTCAGGGGGGGGGGGTCACTCACAACAAAATGTAAATATCACGTGCGTTCAACAGAAGCATATTTTTAATTTATGAAACTTACAGAAATATATTTACATAAGGATATGATTTAAAATTTTTTCAAAAAATTTACAGATTCATAAAGAAAAGGGGATATTATATGGATAAATAAATTCACAGATAAAGGATTTAAAATATAGGCCTTGAACACACGCGATAGGGGTATTCTATATATAGTGACCCCCCCGAGCTTGAAAAATCCTCACTGGGCACTAACTACTAATCCAAACATACTCCGATTGTGACCAAGCTTTACAAGCATGTGGGGTTGGGTCTCCCCCACATTCTTGCAAAGTTTGGTCCTTATTGGAGCTTGTTTGGGTAGGATGGTATGGGGAAGGCCCGGATTTTCCATGGCCTCTTAAGCACCAAGAGACTTGAAAACTTTGCACTGGGCGCTAATTACTAACCCAAACATGGTCCTATCATGACCAAACTTTGCAAGTATGTGGGTCCCCCCCACATGCTTGCAAAGGTTAGCCCTCATCGGAGCATGTTTGGGTATGATGGTATGGGGAAGGTCTGGATTTTCCATGGCCTCTTAAGCACAAGGAGACTTGAAAAATCCGCACTGGGCGCTAATTTTACTAATCCAAACATGCTTTGATTGTGACCAAACTTTGCAAGCATGTGGGGGTGGGCCCCCTCCACATGCTTGTAGAGTTTGGTCTCCATCGAAGCATAATTGGGTACGATGGTATGGGAAGGTCCAAATTTTCCATGGCCTCTTAAGCACCAAGAGACTTGAAAAATCTGCACTGGGTGCTAATTACTAATCCAAACATGCTCCGATTTGTGACCAAACTTTGCAAGCATGTGGGGGTGCCCCCCCCTTCCCCCCCACATGCTTTTTGCAAAGTTTGGTCCCCATCGGAGCATGTTTGGGTACGATGGTATGGGGAAGGCCCGGATTTTCCATGGCCTCTTAAGCACCAAGAGACTTAAAAAATCTGCACAAGGGGCTAATTACTAATCCAAACATGCTCTGCTTGTGACCAAACTTTGCAAGAATGTGGGGGTGGGTCTCCCCCACATGCTTGCAAAGTTTGGTCCCCATCGGAGCATGTTTAGGTACGATGGTATGGGGAAGACCCAGATTTTCCATGGCCTCTTAAGCAGCAAGAGCCTTGAAAAATCCACATTGGAGGCTAATTACCAATCCAAACATGCTATGATTTGTGACCAAAATTTACAATCATGTGGGGGTGCCTCCCCCACATGCTTGCAAAGTTTGGTCCCCATCAGTGCATGTTTGGGTACGATGGTATGGGGAAGGCCCGGATTTTCCATGGCCTCTTAAGCACCAAGAGACTTGAGAAATCCGGACTAGGCACTAATTACCAATCCAAACATGCTCTGATTGTGACCAAAATTTGCAAGTATGTGGGAGCGGGCCCCCTCCACATGCTTGCAAAGTTTGGTCCCCATCAGAGCATGTTTTTGTACGATGGTATGGGGAAGGCCCGGATTTTGCATGGCCTCTTAAGCACCAAGAGACTTGAAAAATCCGCACTAGGCGCTAATTACTAACCCAAACATGCCTCGAGATCATGACCAAACTTTGCAAGCATGTGGGGGTCGGTCCCCCCCACATTCTTGCAAAGTTTGGTCCCCATTGGAGCATGTTTGGGTACGATGGTATGGGGAAGACCCGGATTTTCCCTGGCCTCTTAAGCACAAAGAGACTTGAAAAATCCGCACCAGGCGCTAATTACTAACCCAAACATGCCTCAAGATCATAACCAAACTTTGCAAGGATGTGGGGGTGGGTCCCCCCCACATTCTTGCAAAGTTTTGTCCCCATCGGAGCATGTTTGGGTACGATGGTATGGGGAAGACCCGGATTTTCCTTGGCCTCTTAAGCACCAAGAGACTTGAAAAATCCACACTGGGCACTCATTACTGACTCAAACATTCTCCGATCATGACCAAACTTTGCAAGCATGTGGGGGTGCCCCCCCCCCCCACATGCTTGCAAAGTTTGGTCCCTATTGGAGCATGTTTGGGTATGATGGCATGTGTAAGATTCCTCCCCAACCTCTCAAAATGTCCAGCATCTTCCCCTGTAATCAATCCCTCTTCAGAAATATAAAAGACTTGTTTCTAACTGTTTTAACCTAGAGAGAGAATATTCAGATTTTTAATATTTTTGGATAGAAAATTATCTCATCTTATTAAAAAAAGTTCCCCTAAAACAAAAATTCAAAAAGAACTTTTCAATGTGCAATTGGAATTAATTCGAAATGGGTATAAAGGACCTTAGCCTAAGGGTCTAGATTTTCAAATTTTTTTGATTATGGTCCAATTAAGGTTTCTATGGGCCAATAGCATCAATCCATGTGTAGGGAGGAGATAAATCCAATTTGTAAAAGAAGATACCCAAAAATGAGTAAATGCTCACATAAGATGAAGAGTTGAAAATGTACAAGATTTTTTAATAAAAAACTATGAGCAATATTAAAAATATGAGATATTTTGGATATAATGATTCCATTTTGACACATATGTAAGGAAGGGAAGTTCTTTAAAGGAGGTGCATATTTCACATAAGATGAAGAGTTGAAAATGTACAAGGTTTATTTTAGTAAAAAACTATGAGCAATATTAAAAATATGAGATATTTGGGTATAATGATTCCATTTTGACACATATGTAAGGAAGGGGAGTTCTTTAAAGGAGGTGCATATTTCACATAAGATGAAGAGTTGAAAATATATAAGGTTTATTAGTAGAAAGCTATGAGCAATATTAAAAATATGAGATATTTGGGTATAATGATTCCATTTTGACACATATGTAAGGAAGGGGAGTTCTTTAAAGGAGGTGCATATTTCACATAAGATGAAGAGTTGAAAATATATAAGGTTTATTAGTAGAAAGCTATGAGCAATATTAAAAATATGAGATATTTGGGTATAATGATTCCATTTTGACACATATGTAAGGAAGGGGAGTTCTTTAAAGGAAGTGCATATTTCACATGCTTGAATGAGTTTTAAACTCATAAAAATTGAGATATTTCATCTCTCCTCTCTCCTCATTCAAGTCTAGTTCCAAAAAGTTAGCTTAACTGACCTAAAAATGATAAAAAATTGACTAAACTGATTTGGAAAATTCTAGAATCAGTTTGTTTGGTTAGGAGCTCATTTTTTCCTATAAATAGAAGCCTCCCCCTTGTTGAAAAATATATAGTGTTTATGCATCGTTACTCTACTCCACCTAAGCCAAGAACTGTGAATTCATTAATAATTCACTAGTTTTTGGAGCTTCCCTCTTTCTTCAATCCCCATTAGTGGCTCCATCAACATACTTAACCAATTGATTGGTTGGGGGCCTCTATCGTGAACAAAGAATCAAGCAAATTGTAAGGTAAATGATGAATTTTGATCTTTTCTATAATTCCTCAATGTTTCTCTCTTCTCAACCCCTCTCAAGCTTGAGAAGCTTAATTGGAATGGTTTTTGAATGCTATTGAAGTTAATTGATGAATGTTAGTGATGAAGAGTTACATAATTTGATGAATGCTATTGAAGTTAATTGATTAATGATAGTTAAGAATTACATAAATTTCCATTTATGCTTAATTCTAATGGTTTTTATGTAATTTCTCTCTCTCACTCAAGAAATGGTCATACTCATGACCCATTCTCAATTCAAATGAAGCTTTTCATAAAGCTTTTCCTTAATCCAAGATTAAGCTATGCTTGACACCAAATTAATGGCTCTTTTCTATGCTTTTAGTTTATGTATATTGATGATTCAATCCATTATGGATTGATGATCCAATTAGAGACCATTCTGGATTGATGATCCAATTAGAGACCATTCTAATTATTTCCTTAATGATAAGCTTTATCCCTTAGAAAAATTGAGATATATCAGTCATAGCAGCGGAGCTATGGCAAAATTTTTATAAAAATTACGCATAAAATAATCTCATTCAAAGCATAAAAAGAGGACTTCCTACCATATTCTAGGAATTATCATCCTAGATTAATTGAAAGAATTTCATTGTAATCATGGAGAAATTGAATTTTTATATTATGCATAAAGGATAAGTTTTTATATCAAAAGTGTTACTTTTATCATTTTTAATTTCATGCATAGAAGTATGCATAATGGATAAATTTTTATATCAAAAGTGTTACTTTTATAATTTTTATTTACATGCATAGAATTATGCATAATGGATAAATTTTTATATCAAAAGTGTTACTTTTATCATTTTTATCTTCATGCATAAAAGTATGCATAAAGGATAAATTTTTATATCAAAAGTGTTACTTTTATCAATTTTTATTTTCATGCATAGAAGTATGCATAAAGGGTAAGTTTTTATATCAAAAGTGTTATTTTTATCATTTTTATTTTCATGCATAGAAGTATGCATAAAGGATAAATTTTTATATCAAAAGTGTTACTTTTATCATTTTTATTTTCATGCATAGAAGTATGCATAATGGATAAATTTTTATATCAAAAGTGTTACTTTTATCACATTTGAATTTCTTGCATAGAGGTACGCATAAAAGATGATTATTATATTATAAAAATGTTACTTTTATCATAATTGGATTTCATGCATAGAGTTATGCATAAAAGATATTTTTATACTAAAAGTGTGATTTTCATCATAAATAGATTTTATGCATAAATTAGATGCATAGGAGAAATTCTTTTATTCTAAAAGTGTAATTCCTACTAAATTGAATTTATGTATAAGAAGATGCATAAAAGATTGATTTTAATTCAAAAGTGCCATTCTCATCTAAAATGAATTTATGCATAGGAAGATGCATAAAAGATTGAATTTTAATTCAAAGTGTCATTCTCATTTAAAATGAATTTATGCATAGAAAGATGCATAAAAGATTGATTTTTATTTCGAAAGTGTTAGTCTCTTTAAATGGAATTTATGCATAATTAGATGCGTAAAGAAATTTTATATCAAATATACGAATTTCCTTGTATTCTATAAATAGATGTGGAAAGGGATAGGATGTGATAAGAAGTGTATGTGATGAGATAAGATGTATATGAGATGAGTTAGGATGAGATAAGATGAGTTAGGATGTGATAAGAGGTGTATGAGATGTGATAAGATGTGATAAGATACATATGAGATGAGTTAGGATGTGATAAGATGAGTTAAGATGTGATAAGATGTGTATGGGATGAGATAAGAAGTGTATGAGATGAGATAAGATGTATATGGGTTGTGATAGGACGAGAATGGATGTGATATAAAAGATTAGATGTGAAGGCATATGGGATTATATGAATGGGAATGTGGAAATGGATGTATGTATGCGGATGTGTGGATGTGGAGATGGGAGTGTGGATGTATGAATGTGAAAATGGATGTATGCACATGTGAAGATGTATATGCATAGATGTGAATGTGGATGTAGATGTGGCTGTATAGATGTGAATGTGGAATGTGGATGTGGATGTATGTATGTATGTGGATGTAGATGTGGATGCATAGATGTGAATGGGAATGTGGATGTGGATGTATGTGAATGTGGATGTAGATGTGGATGTATGTATGTATGTGGATGTAGATGTGGATGTATGTATGTATGTGGATGTGGATGTATGAATGTGAAAATGGATGTATGCATGAAGATGTATATGCATAGATGTGAATGTGGATGTAGATGTGGCTGTATAGATGTGAATGTGGAATGTGGATGTGGATGTATGTATATATGTGGATGTAGATGTGGATGTAGATGTGGATGTATAGATCTGAATGGGAATGTGGATGTGGATGTGGATGTAGATGTGGATGTATGTATGTATGTGGATGTGGATATATGAATGAGGACGTGATAGTATATGTATGCATGTGGATGTGGATGTGGATGTATGGATGTGGATATGGATGTGTATGTATGAATGTGGATATGGGATGTGGTGTATAAATGAGGATGTGAAAATGGAGGTAAGCATGTAGATGTGGATGTATGGATGTGAATGTGGATGTGGATGTGGATGTGGATGTATGGATGTGGATGTGGATGTATGGATGTGGATATGGATGTGAATATATGATATGTGATGTGAAGGAATCTGAAGTGAAGAGATGGAAAATGATGTGATTGGATGAGTACACATATAAATGGAATGTGGAATAAGTAATGTGGATTAATGAGGGATAATGTGAAAAAATGAGAGTTAATATAGAAATTGTATTTGTAAACTGTTTGTAAATGCTATTTGTAAATGGCTGTTTTATGTCAAGAATGCTGGGAAAGCATTTTGACGGTCTTGTGATTAAGGTCGTAGAGACCTAACAGATAAAGTTGCAACTGCTGACGGAGAGTCAATGGAGGACATCTCGCGTAGCAAGGTCGGCCGAGGTCTTGACCAGCCTCGGTTCGATTAAAATGGTGAGCTTCCGGTACGGTGGATGAGGGACCAAGGAAGCGGCCTATGAGTGAAGCGCTAGGTCACCTGTGAAGGATCCTAGAGGGTGCTGACCATACGGTGCTCGGGCTCTGGGTCGCCCAGGATACCCACGCGTGCGTCGAGGAAGATATTGGAATAAGGAGTAAGAGTTGTTTTGTGAAACCGGGCATGGATCTGGTTGATTGACCTTGCTGGTCTTCAATGGATGAGTCCATGGCTCTTTATATGGATCTGTTGGTTGATCTTGCTGATCTTCAACGAGAGTCCATCTTGATTTTTATAAGTGATTATATTGCCGAGTATTATGGGCTAGGAACTATTGAAAAGGCACCTGTGTGGACAGGTGGTGAGCGTTCTAGTTGCCAATGATGCCATAGATACTCTGATGAAGGAATGATGGGAAATTATGAATCAACTGGATAAATTGGAAGATTGTGATCAGTGGTAATATGGTTTCATTAAAGGATTGTTTTAAAGTCAGCTGATGCTAAGAAAAAGGTAATTTCATATTGGGTGTGTAAGTGGTGTGGCTTGTTTTATGTTTGCATGAACTTCCGGCTAGGGGGCCTTGGAACTCTTTTCCTTGGTACCCGGGACAAAACCTAACCAGATTCCAAATTGGATCCCAGCACTACAGTGGTTCGCTAACCCATGGAATCGGATGGGGTTAGGCTAGACTGATGGATCCGTAAATCGAGACTTAATTTCTGTTATTACGATAGATGAAGTAAGTCCCGGATAGAAATTGTTCTATGGATAGGAATCAACGGCTGTGCCTCTTGATGGGGAAAAAAGCGTTGATCCTAATGATCCAAGTGCAAGTTTCTTCCTTGATCTGACCAAGTATCTTTATAGGTGCAGTCGAATAAGTTTGATCACTAATGGTCTTGACTACGTTAGAGTAAAAAGTTATCCTGGAGGAATCGCCCGTACTTTCCGGGTAAAGGAAGTTTTTTCGGGTTCGGTTTTGGATAAACCGACAGATTAGTCTCTTGTCCGGATATCCGTGGGCGAGGCCCGAGTGTGGGTTCCTGCCCCGCGCATGAAGTGCTACTTCCGCTGCTAGTACCCCGAATTCGTCGCATGGTGGGGACACGGATCTCACAGTTGGTATCAGAGCGAATTGGCTAATAAAGATTAACTGAGAAGCTAAATATGTCAAAACTTTATCAAGAAGTACAAAAAGATTGTAATTGTGTGACATAATTCATACAATTTGATATTCAAATTGAAATTCATAATTTGGTAATTGGGTCTTCAGATGGAAGTACTGCAATTATATAGAATCCCTGACTTGCTTGAGGCCTAGACATGATGGTATTTACCTTATAGTTCTAAGTATTATGACGACCCGTATTTACCGAGGGTATAACTGCAGCTCTTTACCAATAGTATATACGAGTAAATCTAGGACTTGAAATTATAAGCATTAATACTATCCAGATGATGATTTCGAATGTGGTTGATATGATTTTTAATTCTGTTTGAGAATTGATGAATTGATTTGGATTCTGATTGAAAAATGATGATCCCTGAAATTTGGTTGAAATGTAATAAGCTGAGCGAAACCTCAATGAGGATGAATGGGACGAGTCCCTGTGATGATATTCATAACTGGAATGATGATAATGATTTCAACAAATCACTATGAGATTAGTGGATTGTGTTGTCAAATTGCTATTGTTAACACTTGACTCGGTATATCAAGTTAAGGGATGACAAATTGAGAACTTGCTTGAAATTCCCGTGGAGGAATGTTTAGAAAGAAAAATTTTCGATCTAATCGACCATTATCGTGTTAAAGATATGAATGATATGATCTGAAATGAATTGTTATTTAATGATGAGTTCTATATAAGGGATATTTATTCCCGTATTCTATTGGGTTGACCAGAATATAAGAAACCCCAGAATAAATTGGATCTTAAGAAAAAGAGTTATCCTCTACTTTACGAGATGAGGACATCTCGCACTTTTTAAGTGGGGTAGAATGTAAGATTCCTCCCCAGCCTTTGAGGTATGCAAGAGTAAGAACCTCCCTTTCTGATCTTATAATTATTTCCTCTCTAAATAAAAGAAAGATTCTGTTTAAAAAAGGAAGACCCTTTCCCCAGAATACTTCTCAAAAGTCCCACCTGTTTTAAGGATTATGAACGATGAGTTCAGAAGTGAGAACCGGTGTTTTGGATGCCAAGGTTTTCGTCATCAATTAAAAGACTGCCCAGGATCGACAGAAGCAATATGCAGATAAAAAGAGGGCAGTCAGAGAATTCAAAGAAGCAGATATGGTCTTTCATTTGAGTACGGCCCAAAAGAAGTTCTTTATCTCTTAGGAAGTATAAGAAGTTATCCCCAGATATTGTGGGCCATATCGGATTTCAATGAAAGTAGGTGACTTAGCCTACGAGATTTTTCTACCTCATCATCTCAAAGCTCATAATGTATTTCATGTGAACCTTTTATAGAATTATGTGCCAAACCCAAATCATGGAAAGACGGTAAAACTTCAGTGATGACAAGATACCGTTGGCTTCTAAGTTACGTTAGCTCCTTCCTTTATATAAGTCGTAACTTCTACTTGCCGCTCACAGTAATCTTACTCGCATCGATCTACTTTCTTTCTTAATCTCCTTCATGGCTTGGCAACAGGAATTAGTTTTATCTATGATGATTTCTCACCTTCAAGACGCAAGTGAGTCTGTGAAGAAGGATTTTATAGAACAATATGAGCGCTCACTTTTTCCTCAATTGGGAACGTCTGTAGCTCAGACCAAATGGCGGATCTATCAAGACATAACTAGGGTTATTGAAGCCTTGGGTTTGGGTCTCCGATACTACTGCGTCATGAGATCAAGACATCTTGGGTTTTCTGAGCGGGTCTTCTTACTGGCGTGTTTTCTTCCTCATCAGAAGATATGCCTTTAACCCGTTTTTGGCTTGCCTCTCAGAGGTCCTTTTGTTAGATCACCTCATACCACTGAGATAGGTGCGGCAATAACCAACAGAATTATTCCCATAGATGAGTTACCTTATACGTGCGCAGCTTGTGAGTGCTGCTTTTGTGATCATATGATGGACGGGCTTATGGAAGTGTAAAGAGTTCTTCTATCTTTACTGTATATGTTCCAAGAATGAATAAAGTTTAAGTCTTGTTCTTGTCTTGACCCTTACTCTCTTTGAGACTTTTTTAATTGGTGGTTAATCTTAATTAAAAATTTTCTCTCAGTCTCATACTTGTGCATCTTGCGAAATTACCCCCAGTTTGCGAGATGAGGGCATCTCGCGTTTTTCAAGTGGGAGAGAATGTAAGATTCCTCCCCAACCTCTCAAAATGTCCAGCATCTTTCCCTGTAATCAATCCCTCTTCAGAAATATAAAAGACTTGTTTCTAACTGTTTTAACCTAGAGAGAGAAAATATTCTAGAGAGAGAATATTCAGATTTTTAATATTTTTGGATAGAAAATTATCTCATCTTAGTAAAATAAGTTTCCCTGAAACAGAAATTCAAAAAGAACTTTCCAATGTGCAATTGGAATTAATTGGAAATGGGTATAAAGGACCTTAGCCTAAGGGTCTAGATTTTCAGAAATTTTTGATTATGGTCCAATTAAGGTTCCTATGGGCCAATAGCATCAATCCATGTGTAGGGTGGAGATAAATCCAATTTGTAAAAGAAGATACCCAAAAATGAGTAAATGCTCACATAAGATGAAGAGTTGAAAATGTACAAGGTTTATTAGTAAAAAACTATGAGCAATATTAAAAATATGAGATATTTTGGGTATAATGATTCCATTTCGACACATATGTAAGGAAGGGGAGTTCTTTAAAGGAGGTGCATATTTCACATAAGATGAAGAGTTGAAAATGTACAAGGTTTATTAGTATAAAACTATGAGCAATATTAAAAATATGAGATATTTGGGTATAATGATTCCATTTTGACACGTATGTAAGGAAGGGGAGTTCTTTAAAGGAGGTGTATATTTCACATGCTTGAATGAGTTTTAAACTCATAAAAATTGAGATATTTCATCTCTCCTCTCTCCTCATTCAAGTCTAGTTGCAAAAAGTTAGCTTAACTAACCTAAAAATGGTCAAAAATTGACCAAACTGATTTGGAAAATTCTAGAATCAGTTTGTTTGGTTAGGAGCTCATTTTTTTCTATAAATAGAAGCCTCCCCCTTGTTGAAAAAAATATAGTGTTTATGCATCGTTACTCTACTCCACCTAAGCCAAGAACTGTGAATTCATTAATAATTCACTAGTTTTTGGAGCTTCCCTCTTTCTTCAATCCCCATTAGTGGCTCCATCAACATACTTAACCAATTGATTGGTTGGGGGCCTCTATCGTGAACAAAGAATCAAGCAAATTGTAAGGTAAATGATGAATTTTGATCTTTTCTATAATTCCTCAATGTTTCTCTCTTCTCAACCCCTCTCAAGCTTGAGAAGCTTAATTGGAATGGTTTTTGAATGCTATTGAAGTTAATTGATGAATGTTAGTGATGAAGAGTTACATAATTTGATGAATGCTATTGAAGTTAATTGATTAATGATAGTTAAGAATTACATAAATTTCCATTTATGCTTAATTCTAATGGTTTTTATGTAATTTCTCTCTCTCACTCAAGAAATGGTCATACTCATGACCCATTCTCAATTCAAATGAAGCTTTTCATAAAGCTTTTCCTTAATCCAAGATTAAGCTAGGCTTGACACCAAATTAATGGCTCTTTTCTATGCTTTTAGTTTATGTATATTGATGATTCAATCCATTATGGATTGATGATCCAATTAGAGACCATTCTGGATTGATGATCCAATTAGAGACCATTCTAATTATTTCCTTAATGATAAGCTTTATCCCTTAGAAAAATTGAGATATATCAGTCATAGCAGCGGAGCTATGGCAAAATTTTTATAAAAATTACGCATAAAATAATCTCATTCAAAGCATAAAAAGAGGACTTCCTACCATATTCTAGGAATTATCATCCTAGATTAATTGAAAGAATTTCATTGTAATCATGGAGAAATTGAATTTTTATATTATGCATAAAGGATAAGTTTTTATATCAAAAGTGTTACTTTTATCATTTTTAATTTCATGCATAGAAGTATGCATAATGGATAAATTTTTATATCAAAAGTGTTACTTTTATAATTTTTATTTACATGCATAGAAGTATGCATAATGGATAAATTTTTATATCAAAAGTGTTACTTTTATCATTTTTATCTTCATGCATAAAAGTATGCATAAAGGATAAATTTTTATATCAAAAGTGTTACTTTTATCAATTTTTATTTTCATGCATAGAAGTATGCATAAAGGGTAAGTTTTTATATCAAAAGTGTTATTTTTATCATTTTTATTTTCATGCATAGAAGTATGCATAAAGGATAAATTTTTATATCAAAAGTGTTACTTTTATCATTTTTATTTTCATGCATAGAAGTATGCATAATGGATAAATTTTTATATCAAAAGTGTTACTTTTATCACATTTGAATTTCTTGCATAGAGGTACGCATAAAAGATGATTATTATATTATAAAAATGTTACTTTTATCATAATTGGATTTCATGCATAGAGTTATGCATAAAAGATATTTTTATACTAAAAGTGTGATTTTCATCATAAATAGATTTTATGCATAAATTAGATGCATAGGAGAAATTCTTTTATTCTAAAAGTGTAATTCCTACTAAATTGAATTTATGTATAAGAAGATGCATAAAAGATTGATTTTAATTCAAAAGTGCCATTCTCATCTAAAATGAATTTATGCATAGGAAGATGCATAAAAGATTGAATTTTAATTCAAAGTGTCATTCTCATTTAAAATGAATTTATGCATAGAAAGATGCATAAAAGATTGATTTTTATTTCGAAAGTGTTAGTCTCTTTAAATGGAATTTATGCATAATTAGATGCGTAAAGAAATTTTATATCAAATATACGAATTTCCTTGTATTCTATAAATAGATGTGGAAAGGGATAGGATGTGATAAGAAGTGTATGTGATGAGATAAGATGTATATGAGATGAGTTAGGATGAGATAAGATGAGTTAGGATGTGATAAGAGGTGTATGAGATGTGATAAGATGTGATAAGATACATATGAGATGAGTTAGGATGTGATAAGATGAGTTAAGATGTGATAAGATGTGTATGGGATGAGATAAGAAGTGTATGAGATGAGATAAGATGTATATGGGTTGTGATAGGACGAGAATGGATGTGATATAAAAGATTAGATGTGAAGGCATATGGGATTATATGAATGGGAATGTGGAAATGGATGTATGTATGCGGATGTGTGGATGTGGAGATGGGAGTGTGGATGTATGAATGTGAAAATGGATGTATGCACATGTGAAGATGTATATGCATAGATGTGAATGTGGATGTAGATGTGGCTGTATAGATGTGAATGTGGAATGTGGATGTGGATGTATGTATGTATGTGGATGTAGATGTGGATGCATAGATGTGAATGGGAATGTGGATGTGGATGTATGTGAATGTGGATGTAGATGTGGATGTATGTATGTATGTGGATGTAGATGTGGATGTATGTATGTATGTGGATGTGGATGTATGAATGTGAAAATGGATGTATGCATGAAGATGTATATGCATAGATGTGAATGTGGATGTAGATGTGGCTGTATAGATGTGAATGTGGAATGTGGATGTGGATGTATGTATATATGTGGATGTAGATGTGGATGTAGATGTGGATGTATAGATCTGAATGGGAATGTGGATGTGGATGTGGATGTAGATGTGGATGTATGTATGTATGTGGATGTGGATATATGAATGAGGACGTGATAGTATATGTATGCATGTGGATGTGGATGTGGATGTATGGATGTGGATATGGATGTGTATGTATGAATGTGGATATGGGATGTGGTGTATAAATGAGGATGTGAAAATGGAGGTAAGCATGTAGATGTGGATGTATGGATGTGAATGTGGATGTGGATGTGGATGTGGATGTATGGATGTGGATGTGGATGTATGGATGTGGATATGGATGTGAATATATGATATGTGATGTGAAGGAATCTGAAGTGAAGAGATGGAAAATGATGTGATTGGATGAGTACACATATAAATGGAATGTGGAATAAGTAATGTGGATTAATGAGGGATAATGTGAAAAAATGAGAGTTAATATAGAAATTGTATTTGTAAACTGTTTGTAAATGCTATTTGTAAATGGCTGTTTTATGTCAAGAATGCTGGGAAAGCATTTTGACGGTCTTGTGATTAAGGTCGTAGAGACCTAACAGATAAAGTTGCAACTGCTGACGGAGAGTCAATGGAGGACATCTCGCGTAGCAAGGTCGGCCGAGGTCTTGACCAGCCTCGGTTCGATTAAAATGGTGAGCTTCCGGTACGGTGGATGAGGGACCAAGGAAGCGGCCTATGAGTGAAGCGCTAGGTCACCTGTGAAGGATCCTAGAGGGTGCTGACCATACGGTGCTCGGGCTCTGGGTCGCCCAGGATACCCACGCGTGCGTCGAGGAAGATATTGGAATAAGGAGTAAGAGTTGTTTTGTGAAACCGGGCATGGATCTGGTTGATTGACCTTGCTGGTCTTCAATGGATGAGTCCATGGCTCTTTATATGGATCTGTTGGTTGATCTTGCTGATCTTCAACGAGAGTCCATCTTGATTTTTATAAGTGATTATATTGCCGAGTATTATGGGCTAGGAACTATTGAAAAGGCACCTGTGTGGACAGGTGGTGAGCGTTCTAGTTGCCAATGATGCCATAGATACTCTGATGAAGGAATGATGGGAAATTATGAATCAACTGGATAAATTGGAAGATTGTGATCAGTGGTAATATGGTTTCATTAAAGGATTGTTTTAAAGTCAGCTGATGCTAAGAAAAAGGTAATTTCATATTGGGTGTGTAAGTGGTGTGGCTTGTTTTATGTTTGCATGAACTTCCGGCTAGGGGGCCTTGGAACTCTTTTCCTTGGTACCCGGGACAAAACCTAACCAAATTCCAAATTGGATCCCAGCACTACAGTGGTTCGCTAACCCATGGAATCGGATGGGGTTAGGCTAGACTGATGGATCCGTAAATCGAGACTTAATTTCTGTTATTACGATAGATGAAGTAAGTCCCGGATAGAAATTGTTCTATGGATAGGAATCAACGGCTGTGCCTCTTGATGGGGAAAAAAGCGTTGATCCTAATGATCCAAGTGCAAGTTTCTTCCTTGATCTGACCAAGTATCTTTATAGGTGCAGTCGAATAAGTTTGATCACTAATGGTCTTGACTACGTTAGAGTAAAAAGTTATCCTGGAGGAATCGCCCGTACTTTCCGGGTAAAGGAAGTTTTTTCGGGTTCGGTTTTGGATAAACCGACAGATTAGTCTCTTGTCCGGATATCCGTGGGCGAGGCCCGAGTGTGGGTTCCTGCCCCGCGCATGAAGTGCTACTTCCGCTGCTAGTACCCCGAATTCGTCGCATGGTGGGGACACGGATCTCACAGTTGGTATCAGAGCGAATTGGCTAATAAAGATTAACTGAGAAGCTAAATATGTCAAAACTTTATCAAGAAGTACAAAAAGATTGTAATTGTGTGACATAATTCATACAATTTGATATTCAAATTGAAATTCATAATTTGGTAATTGGGTCTTCAGATGGAAGTACTGCAATTATATAGAATCCCTGACTTGCTTGAGGCCTAGACATGATGGTATTTACCTTATAGTTCTAAGTATTATGACGACCCGTATTTACCGAGGGTATAACTGCAGCTCTTTACCAATAGTATATACGAGTAAATCTAGGACTTGAAATTATAAGCATTAATACTATCCAGATGATGATTTCGAATGTGGTTGATATGATTTTTAATTCTGTTTGAGAATTGATGAATTGATTTGGATTCTGATTGAAAAATGATGATCCCTGAAATTTGGTTGAAATGTAATAAGCTGAGCGAAACCTCAATGAGGATGAATGGGACGAGTCCCTGTGATGATATTCATAACTGGAATGATGATAATGATTTCAACAAATCACTATGAGATTAGTGGATTGTGTTGTCAAATTGCTATTGTTAACACTTGACTCGGTATATCAAGTTAAGGGATGACAAATTGAGAACTTGCTTGAAATTCCCGTGGAGGAATGTTTAGAAAGAAAAATTTTCGATCTAATCGACCATTATCGTGTTAAAGATATGAATGATATGATCTGAAATGAATTGTTATTTAATGATGAGTTCTATATAAGGGATATTTATTCCCGTATTCTGTTGGGTTGACCAGAATATAAGAAACCCCAGAATAAATTGGATCTTAAGAAAAAGAGTTATCCTCTACTTTACGAGATGAGGACATCTCGCACTTTTTAAGTGGGGTAGAATGTAAGATTCCTCCCCAGCCTTTGAGGTATGCAAGAGTAAGAACCTCCCTTTCTGATCTTATAATTATTTCCTCTCTAAATAAAAGAAAGATTCTGTTTAAAAAAGGAAGACCCTTTCCCCAGAATACTTCTCAAAAGTCCCACCTGTTTTAAGGATTATGAACGATGAGTTCAGAAGTGAGAACCGGTGTTTTGGATGCCAAGGTTTTCGTCATCAATTAAAAGACTGCCCAGGATCGACAGAAGCAATATGCAGATAAAAAGAGGGCAGTCAGAGAATTCAAAGAAGCAGATATGGTCTTTCATTTGAGTACGGCCCAAAAGAAGTTCTTTATCTCTTAGGAAGTATAAGAAGTTATCCCCAGATATTGTGGGCCATATCGGATTTCAATGAAAGTAGGTGACTTAGCCTACGAGATTTTTCTACCTCATCATCTCAAAGCTCATAATGTATTTCATGTGAACCTTTTATAGAATTATGTGCCAAACCCAAATCATGGAAAGACGGTAAAACTTCAGTGATGACAAGATACCGTTGGCTTCTAAGTTACGTTAGCTCCTTCCTTTATATAAGTCGTAACTTCTACTTGCCGCTCACAGTAATCTTACTCGCATCGATCTACTTTCTTTCTTAATCTCCTTCATGGCTTGGCAACAGGAATTAGTTTTATCTATGATGATTTCTCACCTTCAAGACGCAAGTGAGTCTGTGAAGAAGGATTTTATAGAACAATATGAGCGCTCACTTTTTCCTCAATTGGGAACGTCTGTAGCTCAGACCAAATGGCGGATCTATCAAGACATAACTAGGGTTATTGAAGCCTTGGGTTTGGGTCCCCGATACTACTGCGTCATGAGATCAAGACATCTTGGGTTTTCTGAGCGGGTCTTCTTACTGGCGTGTTTTCTTCCTCATCAGAAGATATGCCTTTAACCCGTTTTTGGCTTGCCTCTCAGAGGTCCTTTTGTTAGATCACCTCATACCACTGAGATAGGTGCGGCAATAACCAACAGAATTATTCCCATAGATGAGTTACCTTATACGTGCGCAGCTTGTGAGTGCTGCTTTTGTGATCATATGATGGACGGGCTTATGGAAGTGTAAAGAGTTCTTCTATCTTTACTGTATATGTTCCAAGAATGAATAAAGTTTAAGTCTTGTTCTTGTCTTGACCCTTACTCTCTTTGAGACTTTTTTAATTGGTGGTTAATCTTAATTAAAAATTTTCTCTCAGTCTCATACTTGTGCATCTTGCGAAATTACCCCCAGTTTGCGAGATGAGGGCATCTCGCGTTTTTCAAGTGGGAGAGAATGTAAGATTCCTCCCCAACCTCTCAAAATGTCCAGCATCTTTCCCTGTAATCAATCCCTCTTCAGAAATATAAAAGACTTGTTTCTAACTGTTTTAACCTAGAGAGAGAAAATATTCTAGAGAGAGAATATTCAGATTTTTAATATTTTTGGATAGAAAATTATCTCATCTTAGTAAAATAAGTTTCCCTGAAACAGAAATTCAAAAAGAACTTTCCAATGTGCAATTGGAATTAATTGGAAATGGGTATAAAGGACCTTAGCCTAAGGGTCTAGATTTTCAGAAATTTTTGATTATGGTCCAATTAAGGTTCCTATGGGCCAATAGCATCAATCCATGTGTAGGGTGGAGATAAATCCAATTTGTAAAAGAAGATACCCAAAAATGAGTAAATGCTCACATAAGATGAAGAGTTGAAAATGTACAAGGTTTATTAGTAAAAAACTATGAGCAATATTAAAAATATGAGATATTTTGGGTATAATGATTCCATTTCGACACATATGTAAGGAAGGGGAGTTCTTTAAAGGAGGTGTATATTTCACATAAGATGAAGAGTTGAAAATGTACAAGGTTTATTAGTATAAAACTATGAGCAATATTAAAAATATGAGATATTTGGGTATAATGATTCCATTTTGACACGTATGTAAGGAAGGGGAGTTCTTTAAAGGAGGTGTATATTTCACATGCTTGAATGAGTTTTAAACTCATAAAAATTGAGATATTTCATCTCTCCTCTCTCCTCATTCAAGTCTAGTTGCAAAAAGTTAGCTTAACTAACCTAAAAATGGTCAAAAATTGACCAAACTGATTTGGAAAATTCTAGAATCAGTTTGTTTGGTTAGGAGCTCATTTTTTTCTATAAATAGAAGCCTCCCCCTTGTTGAAAAAAATATAGTGTTTATGCATCGTTACTCTACTCCACCTAAGCCAAGAACTGTGAATTCATTAATAATTCACTAGTTTTTGGAGCTTCCCTCTTTCTTCAATCCCCATTAGTGGCTCCATCAACATACTTAACCAATTGATTGGTTGGGGGCCTCTATCGTGAACAAAGAATCAAGCAAATTGTAAGGTAAATGATGAATTTTGATCTTTTCTATAATTCCTCAATGTTTCTCTCTTCTCAACCCCTCTCAAGCTTGAGAAGCTTAATTGGAATGGTTTTTGAATGCTATTGAAGTTAATTGATGAATGTTAGTGATGAAGAGTTACATAATTTGATGAATGCTATTGAAGTTAATTGATTAATGATAGTTAAGAATTACATAAATTTCCATTTATGCTTAATTCTAATGGTTTTTATGTAATTTCTCTCTCTCACTCAAGAAATGGTCATACTCATGACCCATTCTCAATTCAAATGAAGCTTTTCATAAAGCTTTTCCTTAATCCAAGATTAAGCTAGGCTTGACACCAAATTAATGGCTCTTTTCTATGCTTTTAGTTTATGTATATTGATGATTCAATCCATTATGGATTGATGATCCAATTAGAGACCATTCTGGATTGATGATCCAATTAGAGACCATTCTAATTATTTCCTTAATGATAAGCTTTATCCCTTAGAAAAATTGAGATATATCAGTCATAGCAGCGGAGCTATGGCAAAATTTTTATAAAAATTACGCATAAAATAATCTCATTCAAAGCATAAAAAGAGGACTTCCTACCATATTCTAGGAATTATCATCCTAGATTAATTGAAAGAATTTCATTGTAATCATGGAGAAATTGAATTTTTATATTATGCATAAAGGATAAGTTTTTATATCAAAAGTGTTACTTTTATCATTTTTAATTTCATGCATAGAAGTATGCATAATGGATAAATTTTTATATCAAAAGTGTTACTTTTATAATTTTTATTTACATGCATAGAAGTATGCATAATGGATAAATTTTTATATCAAAAGTGTTACTTTTATCATTTTTATCTTCATGCATAAAAGTATGCATAAAGGATAAATTTTTATATCAAAAGTGTTACTTTTATCAATTTTTATTTTCATGCATAGAAGTATGCATAAAGGGTAAGTTTTTATATCAAAAGTGTTATTTTTATCATTTTTATTTTCATGCATAGAAGTATGCATAAAGGATAAATTTTTATATCAAAAGTGTTACTTTTATCATTTTTATTTTCATGCACAGAAGTATGCATAATGGATAAATTTTTATATCAAAAGTGTTACTTTTATCACATTTGAATTTCTTGCATAGAGGTACGCATAAAAGATGTTTATTATATTGTAAAAATGTTACTTTTATCATAATTGGATTTCATGCATAGAGTTATGCATAAAAGATATTTTTATACTAAAAGTGTGATTTTCATCATAAATAGATTTTATGCATAAATTAGATGCATAAGAGAAATTCTTTTATTCTAAAAGTGTAATTCCTACTAAATTGAATTTATGTATAAGAAGATGCATAAAAGATTGATTTTAATTCAAAAGTGCCATTCTCATCTAAAATGAATTTATGCATAGGAAGATGCATAAAAGATTGAATTTTAATTCCAAGTGTCATTCTCATTTAAAATGAATTTATGCATAGAAAGATCCATAAAAGATTGATTTTTATTTCGAAAGTGTTAGTCTCTTTAAATGGAATTTATGCATAATTAGATGCGTAAAGAAATTTTATATAAAATATAAGAATTCCCTTGTATTCTATAAATAGATATGGAAAGGGATAGGATGTGATAAGAAGTGTATGTGATGAGATAAGATGTATATGAGATGAGTTAGGATGAGATAAGATGAGTTAGGATGTGATAAGAGGTGTATGAGATGTGATAAGAGGTGTATGAGATGTGATAAGATGTGATAAGATACATATGAGATGAGTTAGGATGTGATAAGATGAGTTAAGATGTGATAAGATGTGTATGGGATGAGATAAGAAGTGTATGAGATGAGATAAGATGTATATGGGTTGTGATAGGACGAGAATGTATGTGATGTAAAAGATTAGATGTGAAGGCATATGGGGTTATATGAATGGGAATGTGGAAATGGATGTATGTATGGGGATGTGTGGATGTGGAGATGGGAGTGTGGATGTATGAATGTGAAAATGGATGTATGCATGAAGATGTATATGCATAGATGTGAATGTGGATGTAGATGTGGCTGTATAGATATAAATGTGGAATGTGGATGTGGATGTATGTATGTATGTGGATGTAGATGTGGATGTATAGATGTGAATGAAAATGTGGATGTGGATGTATGTGAATGTGGATGTAGATTTGGATGTATGTATGTATGTGGATGTGGATGTATGAATGTGAAAATGGATGTATGCATGAAGATGTATATGCATAGATGTATATGCATAGATGTGAATGTGGATGTATGCATGAAGATGTATATGCATAGATGTGAATGTGGATGTAGATGTGGCTGTATAGATGTGAATGTCGAATGTGGATGTGGATGTATGTATGTATGTGGATGTATAGATGTGAATGGGAATGTGGATGTGGATGTATGTGAATGTGGATGTAGATGTGGATGTATGTATGTATGTGGATGTGGATGTAGGAATGAGGACGTGATAGTGGATGTATGCATGTGGATGTGGATGTATGGATGTGGATATGGATGTGTATGTATGAATGTGGATATGGGATGTGGTGTATAAATGAGGATGTGAAAATGGAGGTAAGCATGTAGATGTGGATGTATGGATGTGAATGTGGATGTGGATGTGGATGTGGATGTGGATGTATGGATGTGGATATGGATGTGAATATATGATATGTGATCAGGGATTTCACTGACGTAAACAAAAACATGTGAACATATGTTAATAACACAAAAAAATCTTGTGATCACATGTTATATTCACAAAGCTTTCATAAGGGCCTAAAAAAATTATCTTTATCGGGCATAAAAAATCTTCTTAGGTGGCCACTGACCTGCTATTATGTGAAGATGGTAACATGAGAACATGTGAATAGCTTATTCCCATGTGTAGCCAAGCTTTTAAGGGGTTTCCAAATGGCAAGTGACCTATTATTTTGTGAACGGTAACATGAGAACATGTGAATAACTTGTTCACATGTGTTATTATCACGAAAAATCTTGTGATCACGTGAATATTAAATCCCTCTATGTGATGTGAAGGAATCTGAAGTGAAGAGATGGAAAATGATGTGATTGGATGAGTACACATATAAATGGAATGTGGAATAAGTAATGTGGATTAATGAGGGATAATGTGGAAAAATGAGAGTTAATATAGAAATTGTATTTGTAAACTGTTTATAAATGCTATTTGTAAATGGCTATTTTATGTCAAGAATGCTGGGAAAGCATTTTGACCGTCTTGTGATTAAGGTCTTGGAGACCTAACTGATAAAGTTGCAACTGCTGACGGAGAGTCAATGGAGGACGTCTCGCGTAGCAAGGTCGGCCGAGGTCTTGACCAGCCTCGGTTCGATTAAAATGGTGAGCTTCCGGTACGGTGGATAAGGGACCAAGGAAGCGGCCTATGAGTGAAGCGCTAGGTCACCTGCGAAGGATCCTAGAGGGTGCTGACCATACGGTGCTCGGGCTCTGGGTCACCCAGGATACCCACGCGTGCGTCGAGGAAGATATTGGAATAAGGAGTAAGAGTTGTTTTGTGAAACCGGGCATGGATCTGGTTGATTGACCTTGCTGGTCTTCAATGGATGAGTCCATGGCTCTTTATATGGATCTGTTGGTTGATCTTGCTGATCTTCAACGAGAGTCCATCTTGATTTTTATAAGTGATTATATTGCCGAGTATTATGGGCTAGGAACTATTGAAAAGGCACCTGTGTGGACAGGTGGTGAGCGTTCTAGTTGCCAATGATGCCATAGATACTCTGATGAAGGAATGATGGGAAATTATGAATCAACCGGATAAATTGGAAGATTGTGATCAGTGGTAATATGGTTTCATTAAAGGATTGTTTTAAAGTCAGCTAATGCTAAGAAAAAGGTAATTTCATATTGGGTGTGTAAGTGGTGTGGCTTGTTTTATGTTTGCATGAACTTCCGGCTAGGGGGCCTTGGAACTCTTTTCCTTGGTACCCGGGACAAAACCTAACCAAATTCCAAATTGGATCCCATCACTACAGTGGTTCGCTAACCCATGGAATCGGATGGGGTTAGGCTAGACTGATGGATCCGTAAATCGAGACTTAATTTCTGTTATTACGATAGATGAAGTAAGTCCCGGATAGAAATAATTCTATGGATAGGTGGTGAGCGTTCTAGTTGCCAATGATGCCATAGATACTCTGATGAAGGAATGATGGGAAATTATGAATCAACTGGATAAATTGGAAGATTGTGATCAATGGTACTATGGTTTCATTAAAGGATTGTTTTAAAGTCAGCTGATGCTAAGAAAAAGGTAATGTCATATTGGGTGTGTAAGTGGTGTGGCTTGTTTTATGTTTGCATGAACTTCTGGCTAGGGGGCCTTGGAACTCTTTTCCTTGGTACCCGGGACAAAACCTAACCAAATTCCAAATTGGATCCCATCACTACAGTGGTTGGGCGGTTGGCTAACCCATGGGATCGGATGGGGTTAGGCTGGACTGATGGATCCATAAATCGAGACTCAATTTCTGTTATTACAATAGATGAAGTAAGTCCCGGATAGAAATTGTTCTATGGATAGGAATCAACGGCTGTGCCTCTTGATGGGGAAAAAGCATTGATCCTAATGATCCAAGTGCAAGTTTCTTCCTTGATCTGACCGAGTATCTTTATAGGTGCAGTCGGATCAGTTTGATCACTAATGGTCTTGACTACGTTAGAGTAAAAAGTTATTCTGGAGGAATCGCCCGTACTTTCCGGGTAAAGGAAGTTTTTCCGGGTTCGGTTTTGGATAAACCGACGGATTAGTCTCTTGTCCGGATATCCGTGGGCGAGGCCTCGAGTGTGGGTTCCTGCCCTGTGCATGAAGTGCTACTTCCGCTGCTAGTACCCCGAATCCGTCGCATGGTGGGGACAGGGATCTCACAGCATGGGGATTTTCAACAAACAATATGATAGCCAAAGTGTTAAAAAATAAAAAAACCAAGAACATCAACTAAAATGTAATGATACTCAATAATGAAAAAACTCATAAATGATATAAACATCAAATAAGTACATCAGAATTTGAGCTAACCTAGCTACTCTAGGTTTAGCCACTAACTCAAAAGATCAAGGCATAATGAAAATGAGCTACACTAGCTAGTCTGAGGTTAGTCACTACTGTGCCCACATAAATCTAACTACAACGTAAGTGAGCTAACCCAGCTAGTCTGAGTTTAGTTACTATCAACGGCAACCCAATCAAAATCGTCATCTCTGACATGCACGTGGAGGAGGCTGTGCCGAGTGCAAGGGTTGTTGAATATCTGCGGGGAGGTCTACCTCTCAAAGGCAGGATCATGACCTGGTGCCGGTGTACTCACGAGCTCACGAGTCCCATAAGCTGTTATAGCCCTCTCCCTCTCTCTAAGTCGTGCTACTACAAGACGTCTCTTTCTGTAAATCGAAAATCTGTAATTAGGAATGCTACGTGTCTGCCACTCTGATCGTGTAAGCTCCTCTGTTGTAAGGACACGCTGCTCTCATGAGAGAAGCAGCACTACTGCTAGCACCATCACCCGAGGACCAGCACCACCTACACACTCGTATGCTGTGATCTGGCTCTCGTGAAGGACTCTCTAGTATGAATCAAACTGATGTGCACTCCACTCAATTTATGGAGGCACCTCAGGCTCCTGATCTCTGTCATCAGCGGTGTCGAGTCCGAAGTCAGTAAGCTGAGCTAAAATCAAGAGGCCTGCTAGTCTTAACATCTACTCGAACGAAGCCTGGGTGAAGATCGTCAATGCCCAAAACTCTATATGTCCCTAGGTTGATGCGTGCGCGACAAGAGTTAATGGGCCCACTAATGCTAATCCAAATCAAGAGAGTAAGGAGAGTGAAAACGACTTCTGACAATAAGACAAAAAAGACTTTTCCAGTTTTATAACCTCGAACGAGGTTCGGTGGCATCATGCACTTTAGGGTTTGCAAGATGTACGCTCTGGATTTTAGGGTTAGTGAGACAAGCGACCAAGATACACACTTAATTTTAGGGTTGGTGAAGGATCGACGGCGGCTGAGATTTGAATTCAGTATTTCATTCGAGGTACATGGACGGCTTAGATTTTAAGTCATTACCACGATCGAGGTATGTTTGATGGTCGAGATTCATTTAATACCTCGATCGAGATATTTAAATGGCTAGGATCACATCTTCAAATGTGCGTGGGGTCAGATTTTGTAGATGAACCTCGTTGGAGGTTTTTAAACGGTCTTCATTTTATCTATACCTCAAACGAGATATGTGGATGGTGGAGATCCATTAGATTTGTGTCATTGGAAGCAATAGGCCCATTTTACAATCATACAAAATGATTGTCTCTCAAATTTATCCAATTCCATATCTTTGCAATGATATAAATAAGGCACATGATAGAATTGATTAATAGCAAATGGCTTTCATAAATGGAGACTACTACCACTGATCAACAAGTTTATATAGAACAATTCATTTCTAGAAGCTCTATTAAACACAACAAAACTAGCCAATCATCTTAGGTATCTCCCTTTTTTTAATTTAATGGAATGGAGAATGGTAGACACTCCTTGCACTAGTCAGGCGGGGTTCTACCATCTCCTTCCAACTATAAAGCCAGGATGTGTCCACCATGGGATAGGGTGGGACACACACACACACACACACACACGCAAACACACATGCACACACACAAAATTCAAGCATGCATTTAAATAAATTTTGGTAAGCTTGATTTTTTTTAAAAAAAGAGAAATTTTTTTAGAATATCAAGAGGTGGGAGTTCAAAGGTTAATGGGAAATCAAATGTCAAACCTTCCATCCCCCATCCCCATCTATTTAAGAGAAAAGAGAGAACACTATATTCGCGAGTTTGGGAATTTTCCAACTCCCATTTTTTGAATACTAAAAAGGTGGCACCTAGATAACATGCCTATAAGTTTTTCAAAACATATCATGTGACCTATTGTTGGAAAGCGCTTGGAAAATGAAATCTAGTGAGCTATAGAGCGCTCAATTTGGAGTAATGGTGTTCAAGTTATGATTAATCCAAAGATTTGACCATGTGTCCCAAACTTATGGGAAATTCTCATATTCCCCAATATGGTGTTAGAGGGGTTAATGGGATATTGTTGAAGATTTATCCCATCACCCAATCCAAGGTATGCCTTCTCTCTCTCTCTCTCTCTCTCTCTCTCTCTCTCTCATCTCTCTCTCTCTCTCTCTCTCTCTCTCTCTCTCATCTTTAATGGGATATTGTTGAAGATTTATCCCATCACCCAATCCAAGGTATGCCTTCTCTCTCTCTCTCTCTCTCTCTCTCTCTCTCTCTCTCTCTCATCTTTAATGTGCTTCTCTTTTTATCCATCTCTCTTTTTATCTCTATCTCTTGGTCTCTCCCTCCCCCCTTCTCTCTCTCTCTCTCTCTCTCTCTCTCTCTCTCTCTCTCATCTTTAATGTGGTTCTCTTGTGCTCGATCTCTCTTTTTCTCTCTATCTCTTGGTCTCTCCCCCCCCCCCTCTCTCTCTCTCTCTCTCTTCCTCATCTTTAATGTGCTTCTCTTTTTCTCCATCTCTCTTTTTCTCTCTGTCTCTTGGTCTCTCCCTCCCCCCTTCTCTCTCTCTCTCTCTCTCTCTCTCTCTCTCTCTCTCTCTCTCTATCTATCTCTTATACGTATATGAATTTTTCCTCTATTTTTTATAGAAAAGGATAGCTGTAGCCTGCAGGCCATCATTAAGTAAGGTCTCTAAAGTGATAGAGACCCAAAAACGAGCTCCCATCATTATCTTGCATTCAATGCACATTCCCCTTCACTTTACACTATCCCTCTCTCTCCCATGTTTCCTCCAAAACGCTCTCTCTTCCCCCTCTCATAGCAAGGTATTTTTCACTCTCTAGACTACTTCTTTTAGCTATCTACCTCTCTCTTCACTCAAAAACCTAGATCTATAGCTATGGAAGCTTGATTTGCAACCTCCTCTCAGAAGCTATGGAAGTTTGATCCTCACTTACATTTCCTTACTTCATTCTTCTACCTTGTCCAACCTCCTTTTACAGAGTGTAACTGCAGCAGAGCTTAGCTATGGAAGCTTGATCTGCAACCTCCTCTCAGAAGCTATGGAAGTTTGATCCTCACTTACATTTCCTTACTGCATCCTTCTACCTTGTCCAACCTCCTTTTACAGAGTGTAACAGCAGAGCCAAGCTATGGAAGCTTGAGTTGCAAATGCTTTGGCTCTCATAATCTTACTCATTGTCTCCTCTCACCCCCTCTAATATCCTCTTTCAAAGTGCAGTAATAGCACAGCCAAGCCCTTGGAACTTGCTCTACAACTCCTTCTCTTTTGTACATCTCCCTAGTCTAAGTTTTTTCCTCACCATTCTATTTTCCTTTGCCATCAAGGTTTATAATCTCCCTAACATATACATCTGATGTCTTCTTCTAAAGCTCGAAGGCCTCCAATCAGTATTCAATCTCTCTCTTGTAGCAGTGGTCAAGATGAGGATGGGCACTGGAACATCAAACAATACGAGAAGTGGAATTGGATTATGATGCAGCCTAGTACAAGAGGAACCCACAAGGTATCAAAGCGATACGTTGATATACAAAGTCACCATTGGAAAGGGCGGATATTGGAGCTCAAACAAGATTGTGATGGAAAAAAGCTAGCCAAGGTCCAACATGTTTACAAGGCAACAGAGCTGACACTAGCAGACCATGACCAACGCCAACGATTTCCTGCAAATTGTAAATCATTTCACCACTTTATATTCTTGTTTTTAAATCAATTGTGTGCTAATAATGGTATATTGAGCACTGCTTTGATTGTTCTTGGGTTCCTCTGCATAGATATTTTTCCCTCAAACTATAGTGAGTGGGAGCCTATGGAGGCAATCTCAGGAACCTTTGAAGCATACCATGTGGAGCTTGGTAGTTTAATCTTTGGAGGGTGTCCAGCTGCACAACTTCTTGCACGAAACATCTTCTTCTATGAGGATACATATGTGGTTCCCACGATAGCAAATGGTACTGGAAAATTAGTTCCAGAACTTACACCAACTCTCACATCTATTGAATGGCCAATTCTAGACAATGCTTCAGTGGCCATGGCTTGTTTGGTAAGGTGCAAAATGCTATGAAGTGCACATATGGATCTCATAAAGCAACCATAACCTGCTTCATACCTCTATACCTCTTTGTGTACCTGTTCCGTACAAGTGACACACATCGCACCCAACTTTATGGATTGCAAAGGGGGAGAGAGCTCTGACTTGTTTCGTATCACGTGCATGGGATAAAAAAGTTGTTCAACACAATGGAGACACCATCAGATGCGGAGTAATAGTTGAGAAGGTTGTGATGCGCTACCATATTGCCAAGCAATAGTTGTCCATTGTGTTTCCTTACAGGCGATGGAAGCTTACAAATGGAGAATGGGAGGCGTTAGACTCCAACACAACCTCTACAGAACAGGGTGTGCTACATATATCCATGCAAGGTGGGGATGTAGAAGATGTTGCTGTGAATGATGACTGGTCCCTTGCCAACTTACGTGACTACTTAGTTCTTCGATTCTCACTGAGTGGTGATTTTGCTTTGATAATCAATGGTAGAGTAGTGCACAAAAGGTAGGAACGATCTTTTCTTTGTAGAGAAATTACTTTCCCTGGTTGTGTAGCTATCAAATAACCACTAGATATGTAATCTTGGATTAAAGTAAATACAATTTTAATTTTTTTTACCTCACTGTCTTATTAAGGTTTTTCAATTGTCTTGTGCAAGTTTTATTTTTTTGTGATAGTGTAAGGTTGGTCACACAAGCATCTATGGCTTGAGCTACTAGTAAATTAGAAATGACCTTGTGATGGAAGGATACGTTCTTGCTTTCGCATACCATTTTTTTAAAATTTTTTGGTACTTAAAAATTTTAAAAGTTTTTAAAATTTTATAACAAGGTCGCCCATTTATAAACGATACTTTACTCATTTTCATCAATTGACAATTATCGTTCTCTCCTAACACTTGCTCTCAATTTCGGACACCTTTCTGTATCACACTCTCTATTTCTTGCAATCACTCATAGTCATGGCACCTCTACTTGGCACACTTATTGCACAGCTAGGAAAGCTTGAGCTACTTCATAGGGTTGACGAGATCGTCCCTATGTTTGAGGGAGCAATTGATGTGCATGCAACAATGCATCTACACGATCACTGAGTATATGGATCAACACATCAGCACATACTCCATCATGTTTGAGGGTGATGAGGGCCTATGGGTTCCGGTTGACCTCATCAGGGAAGACAAGAATTTTAGATTTCGCAAATGGGAAACATCGGCACTTCTTTCATGAGCTGGGACATGGTTTTGGTCCTTCTGTTACAAGAGGGTGTGGCGAAAGAAAGTGGCAAGGAAAAAGAAAAGGGCAAAACAAAGTTAATGGAGCAGGTCCAAGAGGCCCATGCTGAGGAAGAGAATGTTACAGAACAATGGGAGGCCTCAATGGCATTGGTGGCTCTACAAGAGAATGTCCCCGAGGAGGTTCCGAACCTAGTTCTAGAGGGCGATGAAGTACTTGAGGAGGTCCCAGACCTTGTTGTCATGTCTTTGCATCCAATCATTATTGATGGGAAAGAATTTTTGTTTCTGGATGACATTGCCAAGACACTCGGGTTTTGCGAGGATGAGGTACTGTCTATTATTGCTGTGAATGCTAGGGGTCAAGACAAAGGGAAAGTGAAAATCTCTTTTGAAGATGACAACCTCACAAAAGCGCTTGCATACGATATTGGTAGCAGCTCCTTGGAAGATGGGCCAAAGCGCTCGTTGAAATAAAGCAAGATGTGCAATTCTATGAGAGCGTAGCTGCCTTTGAACCACACATGCCCTTGATTGCTGGCGATGCTCAAGACCAAGGAAGCATAAACTTGACAAATGAGCAACTAGTTGCAAGTGACGATGCAACTGAGGTATGTCCTAACTTCTTAGTTGTAAAGCAAATTATTTTTAGTTGTATCATTTCACGCTTCCTAACTTCTATATTGACATGTTGATAGACTGCTTTTGAAGTGGACAAGTTTGCTATGCACGTAGGAGGAACGCGGCCAAAGTCAAAGGGTTGAGATGCATCTCTTTGGCACTACATACCTGCCCTCAGAGCCGACATAGTGCGGGTTTTTCATTTAGACTATTCAGAGATCGCCTATGCCGAGCTCCTAAAATGTAAAGCACTTAGTGGAGTCTTATCGGAGAACCCCTTAGCCTCAAACATAAATAAATGTATTTTGGTAGCTAGGGAAGCTGCCTTGTATTGCTTTACGGGCAAGCATCCCAGCTCAATTTTAAGCCATTGTGCCCTTTCTCAGGCTCAAGAATGCTTTGTCCAATATCATATACGAAGGAATATTGAGTACCTTGTCAGTCCCGATAGTGGTGTATGGGACGATCCTCTTCAAAATACTGTCCAATCTCCTACTCTTAGAGGATGTGGGGGAGTGCTTTTGTATATAGAAAAATCGTCTCATGATTAAATGAAAGAAAAAGATGATGGTCTTCATACATGACCTTCCTGAGCTGCATAGGCCATTGTATAATAAGTGACAATGCACAAATCGGACAAGCATTGTGAGAGGATGTTGTGATCCTAATTATTTATAATGCACAAATAAAATATATTTAGATTCCTCTTATAATTGATAATTCAAATGAAATGGAAGGTGATTGATAATAGAGAACATACCGGAGTACTCTCCATATTTTAAAATTCATGCATTTTCCACATTAAAATTACAATCACCTCTGTGCAACCTTATGTAAGCAGTCAGAACACATCATACACTTGAATGCCTCACCATAGTGTCTTAAGCTACTCGATCAAAGGCTCAAGGTACATATCCATGTTCTTGACCTCATGCTTGCTGTGCGCGCAAGAAGAGATAGCATCACATGACCGTTCTTTATTGACTTCCAAGGATGGAGATTGTAGTTTACTACAAGCACTGGCCATGTGGTCCATGATATCGATTTGAAACATCTTCTTCAGGAGTGTACAAAATGTTTGAGTGAATTTGAGTATTATTTATACACTTACCAAACTAACCGAATGTCATACATCTTCCAATCCGCCACAATCTATCACATCCGTTATTATGTTTCATCATAAACGCATCATTTGTCCCTTGGATCCCTCGCATGGATGTGTAATATTTTGGTATAGCTGCTCATGCCGACTTCATGCGGGTGCCTTATCATCATTGGAAGAATAAGGCATCGATGGTTGTCTATGCATGGTGCGTACCTAAAAAGAAACTCACAGAATACAAGTATGTGAACACTCCATACCACTTCATCAAACACAAAATAAGCTCTCTAGAATCTGCTAGAAATAGCTCTTTGGTTTTCATCCTAGTACATGGCTATGGGCGCGGCTATTTTCGCACCAATATCCATGCTATAGTTGCATAATGGGTTTAAAAAAGGATACCTCCCTTCCACGCACTATGGTGCATGCTTTTGTATTCTTGCGTTCATTGCTTCTTGGCTATATCGCAAGCTACCTAAACTCTTCTCCTCCCTTTCCCTTCACAATCCCTTCACAATCCCCCCCTTTCCATAAGGAAGCTCTTCTCCCTTAACAAGCCCTCTCTCACCTTCACAAGCTCTTCTCCTCGTCTCCTCTTCTCCCTGACAAGCCCGTTTCCTCTTCTCCCTTCCTACCTTCACAAGCCCTTCTCACAAGAATCCCATAAACTTCACAACACTAAACCCTTAATAACAAACCCTCCTCTCCATTCAAAAGGAATAAAGTCCCCATCTGCAAAAGCATCACCAGCAGCAAACCATATCAAGGTATGTACCATATTCTTAACTTCTTTGTTTTCTTTTATGTATTTCTGGTTTTCTTATATTCTTTCTCTTGTATGCTTGCTTTCCCTCTTGTATACTTGTATGCTCTCTTGAATGCTTAACTACTTGTATTAATAGTTTTTTATAAGTATAAATATATCGTATTCTTTATGTGGCTAGGTCAAGGAATTCTTTGGCTAGGTTAAGGAAATCTTCTCCAAAGAAGATCAACCATGCACAAGCTTCTAAAAAGTATAAGAGGTAATCTCCTTGAGCTTACTCTTTGTTATTTTTTCACCCTTGGGTGTCCAGGATTATTTCTTGCATATGTTTTTCCTCTAGTACTTAAAACTACCTTCACCTTTATGCTATGTTGTGTAAGTGGCCAAGACACATCATGCACTGGTATGCCACGCCATAGTGACTCAAGCTCCTTGATCAAAGGTTTGTGTGGGTGGTTTGGGGGGCAATAAAAGGTCTTCTTCCAATTCCCCATTAGAGGATGTGCAGGCATGGTATGTGGTGCATCCAAATGCCTATGACCCTATGACACTCACATACTGTGTGAGGAGGACAGATGGGAGCATCATTGAGGATAGAAAGAGGAAGCATGTGATAGCATGCATGCATCACCTTGTAAATATTGAGTTCAAAAAAATTTGGGACATTGATTGGAGGTATACGAAATGCAAGTGAACAGTGCTGCTAAGAGAGATATTAAACATCACTTTCCAACAACATCTTGAATACTCCTTTAATATCACTTTCTATTGCCGTTAAATGCCACCATTCATTATGGCTTACGATGGGGTGTTTTGGCACTTGGGGTCCCCCGCCCCCCTTTTCGTTTTCTTCTAGTGTTTGATCGCTTAATCTAGTGCTTTGATTAGTGTATGATTTGATGTTGCATGGGTGCTTTGATTGCCATAATTCCAAACATTGTTCATGATATCCCTTGCATTCTTGAGAGTCAAGGATTTATTATTTGCTTATCGTTTCGAGGCTGAGATGGTTCCCTTAAACCTGAGTTGATTTTCACTCAATAATTTTGCATGTCATAAATGGATACGGGGGAACTAATGCTGAAAGAGTAACATGCTTTATGTCTCCTAAACCATTAATTTCTATTCTACAGCACACATATTGGAGTCTGTTATCAACTTACCATAAGTTACAATCACCAAGTATGAAACGCGTGACGTTATAATAAACCCTCCAATCACACATGGAAACGCATGTATCTTTTGTAACCGCAGCATCGGCACATATGTATATAAAAAGAGAGAAGAGAACAGATACAATATGGTGATTCGTAACACACACAAGAGTTTGAGAAGCATAATCGGCTATTTATTGTACACGAAATACAATATGGTGATTCGTAACACACACAAGAGTTTGAGAAGCATAATCGGCTACATGAAATACAATATGGTAGTCTGTAACACACACAAGCGATGAGAGAGTTTGAGAAGCATAATCGGCTACTTATTGTACATGAAATATGAGACGCAGATGATCAGATATGAAATATTGGACGTGCTTACTACTACAGTGACGATATGAAATATTGGACGTGCTTACTACTAGAGTGACGTTGCCTAATCTATCCTAGTTTTAGTTAGAGGTTTGGATGAGGCAGCTCCACCCTCAGCACTATAGACGTGGCATATAGTGCTGAGGCAGCTCCACCCTGTTAGGTAATGGTAGCGTTAATAAGCACGATGTTTAGCACATTGGCCGTCACCGTGACCACGTTGGGTACGGTGGCAGTCACCGTACCGGTCGCCGCATCTGCTTGCTGCACAGCCTTCAGAGATTGGCCGTCGGGGAGGTCAAACGGGCCGGCTTCATCCCCGGTTTGCACGTCCTGCAGCATCACGTTCGTCAGCTGCTCAGGCGCCAGCTCAACTGACTTGCCGGCCGGCAGACTTACGGCGCCAGCTGGGGCGCTATCCAGCGGAATGAGCAGGAGGGCATCGCCCGAGTCGTTTTGAATCACCGTATTTGCATGGGAGCTGCTGATAGCTAACAGCATCAAGATAAACAGAGGCAACAGAACGCAGCATTGCTGACGAAGGAAGGCCATCATGAAGGATATGTTGCCCTGCGTAGGCTGCCTGGCCAACACCCGTCTTATATGGCCCTGTTGATGGGTCCACCTTCTTTGACATGATCAGCCAACACCCTCTCCTTACATGGCCCTGTTGATGGGTCCACCTTCTTTGACATGATCAGCCAACACCCTCCTTACATGGCCCTGTTGATGGGCCCACCTTCTTTGACATGATCAGACATTGCTCCAGTGTGCCCATGTGCAGCGTCGCGCTTTCATTTCTACAGCCCTGTAGTCACGGGTTGGCTTGGCTTCCTTTGGAATTAACATTGCCCTGGGATGCTTCTCAGAATTATTGTCCTCTCTACCGGTCGTGCCACACGATGAATACAACAAGGTTCCCAGCTTCAGAAAAAAGGCTGCCAATCCTGTACTTAATTATGTGACATACTTGAAGTTTGGTAGTAGCATAATAATCCTGTACTTAATTATGTGACATACTTCAAGTTTCGTAGTAGCATAATAAGTTATGGCCCTGTCTTTGATAATTATTCTGTCTAGTCACAGTATTCAATTAACTCAGTATTACAGGCCTACCATAACTTCTCTACGATTGGGCATTAGAGAAAAGCACAAACCTGAAGCTCGAATTAAGACAAGGAACATGTGTAGTTACAAACATACCCAATATTAGATACTTGGAAAAAAAAGAAACACGTCTTCTACAGTTTTTAGGCTAGTACATCATCATTTTCTAAGTGTGTGGGGGCCCATATTGGAGTGAACACGAGACATGAATAGGGATCATATTGTATACCAATGTATGAGGAATATAAATATAGAGTCAAATTATAAAATTATTATCATCTTATCTCTAAAACATTAGGTAGTTTAGTCAGCTGTCTTATCTCTAAAACATAAGGTAGTTTAGTCAGCTGGGAGATCCACGGAATATATAGAGACATGCTGACGAAAAAGATCTTGACAAGAATCTCAGGATATTGGTAGCATGGCAATGTAGTTTATGCTCGAAAAAGCAATGGGATATTTATATGGTTTAAAGTGTGATGGATACTTCAAAGTTGCAAGCTTGATTAAGAGAACAAGGACTTTTTTGGACTTCAGATAAAAGTTATTACGGGATTTGTGGAAGAGAATTCTATGGTAATATCAATTGATTTGTAATTGCTCACTCTATGACTAAGAACAAGTAGTGAGGAAAGTTCTTGGGAGGTAGGGGTACAAAAGGAGGTAATTTTATCCTTTACTCTCTTCTCCTCATTCTTTGTCAAGATCCAAGGTGCTTTAGGTAAAATTACCTTCTCCTTTTCTTCTTGAACTATTGGCCAAGTGGTGGGGAGGCGTTCAGTTAATCTTAAGTCCTCCTGCCGATCCGCTAAAGAATCTCTCTTTCTAATCGTGTGGTCCTAAATATTCAAGGCTATATTTTTTATGATGTGCATCGGATCTAGAAAATCATTGATTCTTAGCTTTGTTCAATATGGTAGACGAAGGAAGATTAAGTACCTTGTCATTTCCGAAAGTGGTGTACGGGGACGATCCTCTTCAAAATACTTTCCAATATCCTACTCTTAGAGGATGTGGGGGACTCCTTTTGTACATGCAACAAATGTCTCATGATCAAATGAAAAAAAATGATGATGGTCTTCATACATGATCTTCTTGATATGCATAGACCATGATGTAATAAGTGATGATCCACAAATCAAACAAGCATTGTGACCGAATGTTGTGAGTCCTAATTATGTATAATGCACAAATAAAATATATTTAGAGCCATCTAATATTTGATAATTCAAATAAAATGGAAGGTGATTGATAATATAAAATATACGAAAGTACTCTCCATGTCAAAAAAAGTAATCAATTGTCCACATTAAAACTACCGCCATCTCTTTGTTACATTGTGTAAGCGGTCGAGACACATTATACACATGGATGCCACGCCAAAGTGTCTCAAGATCCTCGATCAAAGGTTCAAGGTACATATCCATGTTCGTGACTTTATGCTTGCTGGGTGCAAGAAGAGATAGCATCACATGACCGTTCTTTATTGACTTCCAAGGAGGGAGATTGCAGTCCACTACTATCACCCATGTGGTCCATGATGTCCATTTGAGACTAAATGGAGTGAATCCATCCATAACTAATCCAAGTCATAAGTGACATGTCTCATCCTTGAATTCTCACCACTTCTCTTCTATATCTTGCCATGTCGGTGAACCGTAGAGACCCTCCTCATCCCATCGGTGGAACGATTGTGTGCATGCCATGTCATGAGTTCGGCAATAGACTTGTACCGAAACATGTATTGAATGTGCACTATGATAGGAAAATGCCTCTATACCTTTTGAGGAAACCTTGTGCCTTGAAAATCACTTCAGTAATGAGACTCTGCACATTTCAGACATTGAGTTGCATCTTTATGATTGAGAACCCTGAAATAGCGCAAAATCATTGGCACATGCATGTATACATTGGTAATCCATGCCAAGTGCTGTCAATACTCTCATAGCATGCAAACTTTTGCATGGCATCTTGTTGTTCGAAGGAAGCATCTTCTTTATGAGTGAATTTAAAATATTATTTTTAAAGGGTATGGTATATCAGAATTGTGAATTGCTAACCACAAACGTTAAGGACTCACCGCGAAAGCAGCTTGTAACACTAGTATTTATTTAACCATCAATGGTTTGCAAGTTTAGTAATTCTAAGGTTGCATGAAAGATGGAGTACATACACTCCTGGTAGAGTGGAGTGCAAGCAGCTTGTCGTAATTGATCTTCATTAAGTGTGGCTTGAGGCTTCTCCTCTCCCTCTCTCTCAAAGAAGTCACCCATCATCTCATCCATGAAAAAATCTTCATCGATGTCATGTCCCATTGATGGAGGCATTTCTTCCTCATGTTGATCCTACAGGCTCACCTCAATTGACTCACGGAAGTCTCTAAATCCTTTACGTGACATAGACTCCCTCTTCCTCCTCGTCCTAAAGAACATGGACTACCTTATGAATACCTTAAGCATTTTCATAAGAGTTTTCCATAGAGAATATATGCACTTACCAAACTAGCCGCATGTCGTACATCTTCCAATCGGTCGTAATCTAGCACATGCATTATTATGATTCATCATAAACGCATCATTTCTCCATTGCATCTCTCACATGGACATGTAATCTTTTGGCATAATCACTCATGCCCACTTCACACGAGTGCCTCATCATCATCAGAAGAAGAAAGCATCGATGGTTGTCTAAAAAGAAACTCACATAATATAAGTGCATGAACACTCTATACCACTTTATCAAACACAGAATAAGGTCTCTAGAATTTGCCAAAAATAGCTCTCTGGCTTTTTTCCTAGTACATGGCTATGGGTGCGGCTATTGCCATGCTCATAGCCATGCCTATAGCTTCGTAATGGGAAAAAAATGAATACCTTGCTGCGTTGTTTCGTATTCTTGAGTTCATTGCTTCTTGGCTATGTCACAGGCTACCTTAACGCTTCTTGTTCACAAGTCCTTAAAATTCCCCCTGTTGCCATTCACAAGATCTTCTCTCTTAACAAGCCCTATCTCAACCTTCACAAGCCCACTCCTCTTCTCCCTTCAGAAACCTCACAACAAGCCTTTATCCTACCCTTCTCTCTCACCTTCACAAGATTTTCTCCCTCACAAGCCCTCCTCCTCTTCTCCCTTCCCACCTTCACAAGCCCTTCTCACAAGCAAACGCTTTGCCTTGAAAAACTTTTATCCTCTCTTTTCCTCAATTTTGGACACTCAGTGCGATAGTGCCCCTTCTCTTGACATTCATAGCATGTGACACTACTTCTATCCCTAGGTTTATCCTCAACTAGTGGAACCCTAGGTGGCCTTAGGCTGACTAAGTGTAACTTCAAATCAGCAAATTGTGCCATAAGTTGTGCAATGTTATGATCCAAGGATGGAGCTTGTACCTGAGATGTTGAGGCTATCTCTACTCGTGGTGGGGTCGGCACACTCGGAGAAGCTTGGAATGTGGACTCAATATGAAGAGTGGCCTCCTTCTTCAAAGCAATATGAAGAGCCTCTATAAAATTAGTGGGATCTTTGCTAAAAACTTTTCCATGCAAGAAGGGATCTAAAGCCATGATAAACTTGCTCATCTTAAGGTGCTCCATTGCTAAAGAACTCTTTGAATCAACCATAGAAAGTGAAAAAGAAGAAGCAACAACATGTAAAGTAGCTTGTTGATATTTGATGAACAAGGCTTCATACCTCACTGAAAAGGCAAAAACTGACTCTCCTTTCCTTTGGAAAATCTGATCCAATTGCAATAGTAAAGCATTTGGTGACTCCCCACTATCCCAAATCTCTCCTTCATTGCTTTGGTCAACCTTTCCCAATCATTCTTAGACTCCTCTGGCAAAACCTCATGATGCTAAGTTAAGGCCACACCCTCCAAGAAATCTAGAAGTATTTCTGTCCTCTCTTTCATAGACCAACCCATTAATAAGCAACATGCTCGGTTAAACTCTCGGAGATAACTCCCCGGGTCTTCTCTTTCCGATTCTTGGAACACCGGAATGTTGAACATCTTGCAACAAAAGATGAGTAGCAACAAGAAAAATTTACTTATTTCAAAAAAACTTTTCTTTAATCATGCGGGACCTTGAGGTTAAAATTGAATAATTCTAAGTAAAACCTACCCGCCGTCGACTCCACCAAAAGATGTGACACAAAGTTGGGGTTTTGACTTCGGTCACTTTTAGAATCAAAACACACTTGTATGGAACCTCACAGCCTTCTCACCTCCCTTTCTCTCTTTCTCTCCCTAGGTTAAGATAAAGATAAATACATCAAAGGTGAGATCATAATTCATGGAAGGAAAGATGAAAGGCTCAAGAGAAGCAAGAATTTTTGCCAGTCTTGAAGCTCCAAACAAGAGGGCAATTCTTTGTTGAAAGAAAATCTTCCAACTCACGATTATGTGAATGAAAACATATAGAGAATGTTGGTAAGGTTCATCCATTCGAATTGGGCAATTTGGACAGAACATCTTAAAGTAAAAGAATATAGCAATCACTTACAAGAGGATAAGATACATGGGATTTGCTTTTTGATAAGAGATTAAGAGATATTAATTATTATTAAGAAGAAATAATGGCCAAAAGTCTAAAAATATAGAGATACACAGAGAGTTTCAGTTTTAAATCCATATAGATTATACAAAATAAGATTACATATGTACGTAGAGCTTGAAGAGAGCTTCGCGTCTATATAAAACTTTTGAAGATGGGCAACCGAGCGAAAAGTTACGAGGATTTTACTACAAGACTATAAAACTACCAAAATTCACCTAAAACTTAGCAACTTTGGGAGAAATTCTAATCATCAATGAAGTAAAGGATTAAGAAATTAGTTACATGATTGGAGAGAGCATATAAAGAGCTGGCTAGCCATATGATCAATTTTAGAAGCCAATACTTGAGTGATTTTCACACAGCCTCTTGCCTTTCATCTCCTTCACTCATGATTCAAGCTAGAGGATAAGGATTAACATTGCTCAGCAAACAATCCTAAAGATTTACCTATGGTCCCCAAAGTCTTTCCACATGCTCATTATCGCTCAAACCATTGGTACCTCCAAAGGAGGGTGGCAATAAGGTAAGGGATACCTTGAGAAGTCACAGGCCCACTAAGATAATAACTCCTTATCCCACTTATCATGAATCATAAAAGAGGTCCAAAATTGGGTTAAGCATGAGGAACTAATGCTAAATGAGACATTCACAGGTAAAGATAGTGTTTGAATAAGGGTTTGAAGAAAAGAGAATGGCAATGACACAAAATGCTCAATTGAGGAGGCTTCATTCATTGATTTGAAAGGGAGAGGAGGGCTCCTTTTATAGGTGGAGAATCATCCTCTCTTCCATTGTTACAAATTACAACATCAAAATCTTCAACCCTTCAGTGACATAAGGGTACATGTCACCATCAATTGTCCTCTTAGGCTAAGTCTTTTATTGATTAATAAATTGAAGACTTTTTTACTTTGAAAGTGTGATGAGATAATAGCCAAGTCTAAGTGGCATGTAGGTGGAGATCCCACTTACACATGGCAGAATTCTCCTCTTCCATGTAGGCATTCTAGAAGAAGCTTTTCCAATTATGTACCTACACACATTCCTCCACATGCCTTCCACACTCCCCAACTTGTAGCCTTATGGTGGTGAATACTATATTAAAAATACAAATAAAATCCATGTGAGCATGAAGGATCACTTTTATTTTCCACATCACTAGCCTATCTACCATACCAAAGTATTTATCAAGCATACTTGTGGCATTTACAATGTGTGCACCCTAAATCAAGTAAAACCATTATATTTGAAGATAGAATGTTGTTATCAAGGTAGCCGCCAAGCCACCGTATCACCACGTGGTTATTCCATTGTGGGCGCCGCAATCTTCTTGGACAAGCTTCCACCTTATTACCATTGAGAAACCATCAAAATATGTACAAAATTAAAAATGAAAGATATCAAATTTTCATGTCAAAATAACAATGTGTGAGGAATAGAAATATTGAGTCCAGTTATAAAATTATTATCGTCCTATCGCTGAAACCGTAGGTAGTTTATTAAGATGGGAGATCCATGGAATATATAAAGACGTGCTTATGAAAAAGGCGTTCACTAGAATCTGATGATATTGGTAGCATGGCAGTGTAGTTTATGCTCGAAAATAAAATGTGATGTTTATATGTTGGTGGTTTAAATTTTGATGGGTACTATAAAGTTGTAGCTTGATTAAGAACAAAGACATTTTTGGACTTCAGATAAAAGTTATGATGGGATTTGTGGAAGAGAGTTCTATGGTAATATAAATTTATTTGTAGTTTCTCGGTCTATGACTAAGAACAAGCAGTGACGATAGTTCTTGGGAGGTTCTCATCTATCATGCACACACTGCCTCCACTGCCATTACTCCGGCTTCATCAATTGTGGATGGATGGATCTCCTTTGAAGTTATGTACCTAAGATGGAGTTGAGTCCATTTAATTAGCATGACATGTCTCATAAACTATTACAACACTAAAGTAAAGCTATGTTAGAGTTTTAGTTTTTCATACCTCAACACCGCCTCCATTTTGTAGATGGCCTTGCACACTTTTTGATCTCCACACCTAGTAATGCATATGGGAAGAATGAACTTTGTAAAATAAAACATTGAAATCAATGTAATTACAATTAAAGGCCATCATGCCACCTATATAAGTAAATTGGAAATACTTGAAACATCTTGTGCCAATCATGCGTTTTTTTATACAATTGAGTTGCTCGTTTCTTCTTTGTTTTCATAAATTCCCCATTTAAAGAATGCATAACACCCGTGAGGGTACAAAAGGAGGCAATTTTATCCTTTAATCTCTTCTCCTCATTGTTTGTCCTTTTGTGACTTGGACCTTCTTGTGCCTTCTACGCCAGTGCTTCCACCCAAGGCAGCAATTCCGCTCGTATGATCACTTATGTTCTTTGCGGGCATCTTCCCTTTCTGAGCTGCTTCTTGTTTCTTTTTTTGTTGTTCCCCTTCTCTCTCTTTTTTCTCGTTCCTTTTCTTTTCTTCTTCCTCCTTTTTCTTTTCTACTTCATCAAATTTCTTTTTCCTATCAGCCTCAATGGCAACTTCTTGTTTCTTTTTCTCTCCAACTCCCTTTCCTTCTTCTGTCCTCTTTTTTTTGGCCTATTTGGGTTGGGTAGTGTTTATTCATCCACCATGCTCTTTCTCTTTTTGTAGGATTTTTGGGCGATCCATTGCCATTCTTCCTCGTCATCTATATCATCCTCAAATGAACTAAAGGTTACTTTGGCAACTCTCGAGGATCCTGTTGCTTCTCTATTTTGCTACTTGTCGGAGATGTCTCCTCTCTGTTGATCCACAAATCTTGTAGCTTGGGCTATTTCCCTTAGGTGTGCATGTACCACAGTGGCCTATTTCTCTTTAGCCTAGGTGGGTGCTCTCTTGGCCAGATTTTCCTTGTAAATTGCAGACCAATTTATCTTTTTTGCTGCCTCCACTAGTCTGCACAATTTATAATTCTTGTTGGGCATGTCCTTTGGCTTCCCCATGAACATGATGTTCTACAGGGAAGAAAATAAATTTATCCCGTTGGGTTTCATCTGCAACATCTTTTACCTAGTGCATGTTACTTGTTTTGGGGATTTCTTGATCCACTCTTGAGATTGGTGTTGAGGGCTCCCTTCAAGGGTAATCCCATCATGTGGTGCACTACATTTTCTAAGATCTTTATCGGCTCCTTCCCCTCCATGTGCACCATATTGGCTTCCAAAAATTAAATAATCAATCTTCCCCCATCGTCAGGGTCCTGCAGCTCCTCCCACTGTCGGTCGAGAAATTTTTCTAACCCGCACCTCCTTGCCCATTACTTATTCTCCTTCTTCCTCATGTCTTGGATGAACAAGGGTATGCAGAGACTTTTCTCAGCTCCTCCCACTCTCGGTCGAGAAATTTTTCAAACCTGCACCTCCTTGCCCACTCCTTTTTCTCCTTCTTCCTCATGTCTTGGATGAACAAGGGTATGTAGAGACTTTTCTCTGGTTTTTTGTCAAGCCTGAGCATGTTGTTGATCTTCAGCATGGTGTTGTTTTCTAAACAAGGGCTATAGATAGGTGAGAGTGTGTCGAGCAAGACAGAAGATTGTGAATGTGAGTGTTTGTGTTCTCTTTTATGATGCTTTCTCCTTTTAGCTTTCTTTTTTGACATGTTTTTGGCTTCTTCATTTTTATTTTAATGTGACCGTCGATTTACATCATGACCGCCACCTTGGTTTAATGCTATTAAAGCATCTTTCCTGCCTTCCCTTCTTGCTGTTATGAGTGGATTTTTAATGATGTCATGATGCGTGCCTTTCATGTGGTTGCTTATGTGGCCTTTTGTACTGGTCAGATCGCTTGGGGTAGCGCATGCTTGGTCACTTGCTTTTTTGCTGTTAGGGATTTGATACGTCGAAAGAGATCAGTGCTTTAGTGGCCTGGACATCCTTGCGGTCTAGCCACCCTTGCGCAGCTTTGTGATTTTTTGCATCTTATGTGTCCACCTCTACTGGTGAGATCATACAACAACATATGCTTCCAGACCGTCTCCTAGTCTTCTGCTGCTTCTTTTTGTGGTGGAAGCTTCCACTAGTTGGCCTTTGTATTTCCTCATCATGAAGCCATTGACTGCTTTTGGGAAGGGTGCTCCATCCAAGTTTTCTAAGGTGAAAGCATTTTGGCTGACTGAGTTTTCACTATAAATGGTCTTATCCCTATCAAATATTGAATTTTGCGGGATGAGATCCCAACTTAGCATTGTATACTAACACATTGTTCCCTTTCACAAAAAATATGTGCTTGAGGTGCCTATCAGTCCAAGATTTCCTTCTTTGTTGCACTATCTCCGCTTTTGAAGAGTTGATTGCCTCTCTTTCTCTGAGGCTAGGAATTCCTTTGTCCTATGCTCGCGAGATTCTTCCATTGGAAGCTTCTCGTGAATGGCCACTCTTAGACTAGGAACCACATATTGCATTGGCATGACAACTTCCCAACCATATACAAGCTTGAATGGTGTTTTCTCGATCGTAACTTTGAATGATATTCGAAATGCCCATAGGGTAGCATCTAACTTCTGGTCCCAATCATTTTTGTTGGCATTTATGATTTTCTTTAGAATCTTGGTCAACACTTTGTTGGTGGATTTTGCTTGCCCATTGTACTATGGGTGGTAAGGTGAGGACTTCTTGTGATTGATCATGTATCTTTTCGTTAATCCCTTCATCACCTTGTTCATGACATATGTCCCTTGATCATCCACTGACTATTTCCACTAGCAACCCATGCCTAGCAATGATGTCCTTGAAGAGGAACTTCACCACTTTCTTTGAGGAGTTGCTTTTCACAGCCTTAGATTCTGGCCACTTAATAATATGTTGCTTCTACAATGATGTATTCACATCTACTACCTTTTGTGGGTGGCTTGATTGGTCCCACAAAATCCAATCCTCACTTTATGAATGGTGACAATGGTAATATGGGTGTAATGGGAAACCTATCAGAATCTCGGGGTTGACCCATTTGTTGACAAACATCACAATTGTTTTCTTCTATGCTGGCATCTCATGATAGTCAGCCACCACATGCCCCCTTGCAAAATTTTTTGGGCTATTATTTCACCACCCATGTGCCCTCCGGTGATGCCACATTATGCTTATCTTAACACTGCTTGCTGTGTAGTATCTTTTATATGATTATGTTATAGAGTTTCCCAGTAATCATAGTAAAATTTTTGCTCCTTAGGGAAATTCTCTTCTTCCTATCTACAATAAATCCTTCTGAAAAAGACCCATCTTCCAAGAACTGCATCATGTCATAATACGAGTTTTCTTCCACTCTAGTTGATGCTGCTATGAACAAGTTAGCATTTGGGAGTTGTTCTTCCACACCCTAAGAAGCAAGTTCTTCGGTATCTAATTTGGACAAAAACTCTGCCATTGAATTTTCTTTTCTCGGTGTGTGCTGAATGGTGAACTCAAATTCTTAAATCACAAGAATCTATCTTGCCATTTTTCCCACTAGGAAGGCTTTGTTCACTAGATAGATGACAGTTTGGTAAGCCACATGGAATTTCAATTTTTGTTTTACCGAAAGGTAGTGCCAGAACTTGTTCATAGCAAAGATTATGGAGAGAGCCTCCCACTTTGTTGTACTTTAGTTTTTTTTCACTCTTGTGAGAGATTTGCTGGTATAATGTATAGGCTGCATGTTCGTGGAGTATTTTGGTCTCTTCATCATCATCAAAGCCTTCTGACATGTTGAAAGTTTTGGCATGGAGGACTGGCCTCTTGGTAGGTCTCACTGGTTTCTTTGCATCATTGAAATTTACATGTAGCTTCCACTTTGCCCTTTTGATGGTGATTTTCTTCTTGCCCTAGTCTTGTTTTACCTTTCCATGTCTCATCCAAGGCCTTCCTAATAATACCTGGTAAGACAGAGTCTGGTCTTTTATAGTGATCACTACTAAGTTGACCTTGAATTCAACTTGTTTAATCCTCTTTGAGACATTTTTTTATGATTCCTTTTGGTAACACCACCTTGTTGTGAGCAATTCTTATGTTTAACTGGATGGGCTCCCATTTGATGCCTAATCCTAATCTTTCTTCGATGACAACATTCACTCTGGACCCTCCATCCAGCACTACATCATTAATGAGAACATTGTTGAGTTGAATTGTGAATTTAGCCACTTCATCATCTGTGGACTAGTGGTTCTTCTGCTCTCATATTGCCACATTCTGGTGTTTCTTTCTCTACCATGTGCTTCAGTTCTTTACTCAGCCCTTCAATGCCTGCCACATTAAAATTTTGGCCTTGAACCTTGGACAAAGATCCAGTACTTGTTTTAGTCGAACCTGTGTATCCAGTAGAATTGACGTCACATTTGTTTGCAACCAATCAGCATTTTTCTGGTTTTCTTCCAGGCAATCCTTGTCAAAGTTCTCTGTGTGCTTTCTTGCACTTACCTCTCCAAAAAATCTTTAGTGACTTCTCTTGAGTCATCCTTCTTTTGCTTGCCTTGCCTTCTTTTTATTTCCCTGTCAGTTTGAATCCTTACCTTCTCATGTTGTTCCTAATCCAGAGTTGCCTTTTTGTGACCTTTGGGTGAGCCTTGATCACCAAGTGGAGTTATCACCACACTCGATTCACTTGCCTTAGCCCTTGTCACTACTAGGATTTCATGAATTTCTAACTATGTGTCCTCTACTTGCATCATGTTAGCACTTGGTAGATTCTCCTTGAGCTGCATCAATTCTTCTTGTCTTTATTCATCATGCTTTTTCTTCATGGCACATTCTGCTTTAGTATATCTAGGCTGTTGACAATAGTAGCATGTGACGTTGGTGGTCTCTCTAGAACATCCTTGGCCTCTTCTCCCAAAAACATTTTTGTGACCTCTATTCCCATACCTTCCTATTCCAGGGGGCCTTCTTTCCGCCTCCTCTATGTTGTTCACCATAGGAGCTATATTCTTCATGTTGTAACTATAGTTCCATGTACTATGGTTTTACATGCTACAAATAGAGAAATTTGGAGGCACAATGCATTCCTTTTTTAGGTGACCTTCCTACTTGCATTGGGAGAAGAACGTTCTTTCAAAAAACTGTGCCTTTTTCCTTTTTCATTTCTTGCACTAGTTGCTTTATCTGTTGCATCAATTCTCTATAACTTGCTAGTACCTTCCCGGATTTCTTCCTTTTTTCTTTCTTTTTTGCCGATGGAGGAGTCACTCGAGTCATCTTCTGCAGTGGTGTTGACACTCTTCCTAATGCTTCCTTTCTTGTATTCTTTTTGGACTTCTTTTTTTTCCCTTTTGGACAGTTTCACCAATTCCTCGAATTATTAATCCCTTGTAGAAACCAATTGACAACTATTTGTATGAAGGGTTGGGTTTGCTCTGCCACTCTCTATCTCAAGCAGAAAAGTTTTGTTTGTTGAAGCTTTCACATCCATGTTCTCTTCTCAGAGCTCTCTCATTTGATCAGAGAGTTGAGTTATAGACTTTATCTTGTGGAATCTCCCCAAGAAGGAAATCACGAATTCTTCATAGGTCTGGAAATGGTTGTATTGATATCATAACACCCACTCCATGGCATTGTCCTTGAAGGTATTCATGCAGGCATCTCTATAGATTTCACTCAACTCTAGTTCTTCTAAATCCCGAGGTTTGGCCACCTTCTAGTATTGCTCAAACCTCCTCATATGAAAATACATATCTTCACCTTTATCATCACCAACAGAGAACACTAGGAAATGTTTGGCTTATCATGCCATGACTTTCTTGAACCATTTCCAGAGGTTTATTCTTCTTGGTTTGGTTGCTCCACCCCTTCTAAATCTTCCGAAGCTAGATTTTGCACTACTTCTCTCTCTTGGCACTCCTTTTCCTTGTCTAAGTTCCACCTAAGTTCTTATGCTACTTCTTGCTCGTGCTGGATAACAGATGTTTTCGCACTGTCTTCTTGGTTATGGGTGCAAAGTACTCACTATGTGCGAGCTTCCTAGAGGGCCTCTTTGTAATGTAAATTGTTTTAGGCCAATGTGGGTTTTAAATGAGAGTTCTAAGTGTATTAAGCAAGGCTCACTTATGGGGTTGTCCACCCATGTGTGAAAGAGGCCTAGGGTTAGGGTTAATGACATCTCTATAAAAGAGATGTTAGCTAAAGAAAGGGGATGTTTTTGGCCATTCTCATAAGCTATTGAGTGAAGCTCTTGAGCTCTTAAGCTATGGCAACTCTCTAACTCTCTCTCTATTGTACTCTAATGAGCATCAAGCTCCAATGAGTATAGCTCCACTTCTTTCTCTTAATCTGTTTTAGCATCATTGAAGTAGATTAATCTATGATTAGTTGAATGCTTCTTTCTTTCTCTTGTGTATGCATGCTTGTAGTGTGTGTGTGTGTAGTCTCCATTGATGCAAGCTCTTGCCCACTTCATTGGCAATGAGTTATTCATGAATAGACTCTCTCTATGAGCTTGTGGGTTTGTGAATGTTACATTCTATGCTTGCTTAGGCTTGTGGGTTAGTAGATGCACGCTTATGGGTTTGTTGGCATTAGGGAAAGCTAAGATTTAATCAATGTTTGAATGGGATTAAGAGATTGCCATGCATTGCTTGTTCTCTTAATTAGTGTAGTGGATTTAAGGGATTGAGAGATTGATTGAGGTGTTGAATGGTTGAATCGTCAAGTGGTGGTTCGTATATGTGAGCTCTCCCTCAAGGGATAAGCCTTCATGCACTAATCGGGTCGAGTCCTCAGATTGACATTGTGTTTCTTAACACATTTGTTGATCGGTAGTACTCTATGAGCACTATATTGCACGGTAGAGAGAACCGCTCTTCAATGGCGCCGCTGTCGGGAGCGAGTGCCTACATTAGTTGAAACTTGAGCAGCATACATACACTACCACTCCTTGTTAAGCTCTAATCGATTGCAAAACCATTGGATAGGACTAGAGCAAGCTTTGGGATTAATTTTGGTACTTATTTAAGACTAATCTGTTGTTAAATTCTCTTTATTGTCTTGCAATTTGAGTGCGATTGGCTAGCTACGTCTCTCCCTTGAGGTCAGGACAAGGATTCAACACACGAGAAGGATTGGAGGTAGGCGCTAAACCTGCCAATTTCAATTTGTGTGCGAAAGACAGAGGCCTGATTTGCATTTCGGTCATTCTGTTTGAGGATAATTTTTGCTGTCTGAGGTTAATTTTTACAGTTTCAATTTTCTGCATGTTCGTTTTATTTTCTGTTCTTAGCTTAGTTTTTTGCATCTTTAATTTTGTGCATTTTAGTTCTCTGTTAAACCTGCACCTGTAGAGAAACTGAAATCTGTATACACACATGAAGATTGAACAATTTGATTTCCCTGTAAATCTCACAGCAGCTGCACACGCATTGAATTCCTTGCACACGCACTGAGCACGCACTTCAAAAAAGAAAAGAAAAATATAATAATAAAAGAAGGCACCTGTGCGTGAACAGCGCACCGCGCGGAGAGACCCACACACCGCACCATCAAGACCGCCACCAGCGCACCGGATAAAGGGGTGCAAGAAAAAAAAAAGTCTGAAAATTTTTTCATTTTCTAGCGCAAAAAATTGGGAGGTTTTTAAACTTTTCGAGAGGAGTTAGAAAACACCCATCGTCGAAATTTTGGTCTCGGAACCATTTTCCCATAGTGAGTTTATTATAGAAAACTCATAAATTTTAGGCGATTTTTGATCCTGAAAAATAAGCTATTTTTTTGGCCTAATGTGTTCGAGGGGGTTCAAAATGGGTTCTAGCAAAGTTTGAGCCAACTTGAAAATTTTTGGATTTTTTTGAAAAAATAAATTTAAAAAAAAACCAATCTTAAAATTTGACCTTATGCACTTGCGGTCGGGACGTCATATAGACACGGCCATAGGGTCTAGGGCACCTCCTAGAGGCCTACGCAGGAAAGTGGGACCCAATCGGTGGGAAATTTGGCAGATATTGCTAAAACCTTTTCCGAATCCCAATCTGATACCCTTTCCAGGACAACTAGCTCATTGTCTATGGACAATCTAGGGCCGTCAAATAGTCATCCCTTAGCCCCAAATAAGACACCCACAAGATCTTTTAATCCATTTGAAGCTGACATCATGGGGTTACCACTCAACGTGAGACAATATGTCTACACGAATGCTCAAGGAGCTGAGATCTTTAGAGATCCACAACAACGGTATCTCGTTAAGATTGTAGACTTTTTCTCAGAGCTCGATAGAGCACCTCTAGTCAATGACCAGGGTAACATGTACGTGGGCGGAGATGGTGTTTGCTACAAAGTTACCTATCATTCAGAGAATGTAGACAAATTAGGAGGACTCTCTAAGAGTGAGCTCCTAGACCAAGGGAGTCTAGAGATGATTGGCTCATTGAGTCGGACATGCCTGCACCATCCAATGCCCAGTCCTCAAAGCCATCCATAGAGCCATCCATAGATGATTTACTTTTTGTAGATCTAAATTTGGAAAGGGATAGAAAAGGCAAGAGCAAAATGGATCAGGGGGCTGAGAACCAATGGGAGTTTGTATGACAAATTCCAGTGATAAAGGTCTTTCAGGATGACCCACTTCAAGAGGTCTATAAGGACTCTTTAGAAGGATATTATGCCACAACGCGATTGCCAAAGCTAGATCTTCCTCTAGCACTTGTGGTGGTAGTCGAGAAGCTTGCAGGATACAAGAACCGAATCATTGATAAATGGGCCAATGAATACCAAACCTTAGATTGGAAAGAGATTCGTGAGCTCATGTGGAGAGGACAACCATTATTCATAGAAGTGTTCTCAACTAATATAGCTAAACCAGGAGAGACAGCCTTTCTTGGAGAAACTGTTGCTCCTCCCCTACGAGAGTTCACTAGAGAGGAACCCTCAACATCAAAGTGGACCACTGCAAGTAGCCCAACTCTAGCACCAAGATATTATCCTACACCAAAAGTGCGACCACAGATCACACCACAACAACGTTTCACTAAGACAATTGGAGGGTAGGGGAGCCAACTCGGCCTCCCATAAATGCACCTCCTGAAATGAGGGTAACAAGATCTTTGGAGGGGGTTGGTGAGGTAGGTAATAGGGGACCCACACCAATTTTGGATGCATATGGACCACCTTACCAAAGAGAGGAACCACTGAGAGTGAGAGGCCGTAGACCCGATGATAAGTATTCAAGATGAGTAAGGCCATCAACTCTTCAGAAACTGGTAAAGAAGTACGAAAGGTCGGGAGATCCATATGACCATGTAGCAGCATTTAGGCAAGCAGTTCGAGCTGAGCAAGTGACTAACAAGCATACGCAAATTGAAGGATTTGAGCTCACTCTTGAGGGAAAGGCCCTTGCTTGGTTTCAGGCACTAGAGGCTTTAGACAAATCTTCTTTATGAGTTTTGGAAGAGAGATTCATTGCTGCTTTCTCCTTGATGGGGATTCAGCATGACACAGTAGCAAACATCTACTCTTTCAAGCAAGGCGAGACTGAGAGTGTTAGAGACTGTGTAAATAGGATGAAGCACTACATTAATCGTTGCCCAGAAGATGAGAAGTCCACCCAGAGTCGATTAATTTATCTTTTCTTAAAAGGACTCAAAAATTCAACACTGCATACACATCTCTACGTAAAGAAGCATACAAATTTCAATGAGTGTTGCCATGATGCTATGGATTTCACAGATAACTTCAAATTCCAAGATGGTACTGGCCCTGAGGTGCAACCTAGAGATCAGTGGGGTGATGACCAAAGTTCAGGGTCTGGCGCACTAGTAAATCTAGACGAGATAGCTAACCTAGTGCTAAGGAGATTGGGACAAACCTATCGCCCACCCATGCAGCCACAACAACAGCAGCGAATGAGGAGTGTACTACCTATGGGTCCTCATCTTTGTGGAGCATGTGGCGATAACCATAAAACCGAAGAATGTAATACCTTTTCCCCTCTAGTCACAAACCAACCCACAAAGAAGTGGTGCCAGGCCTGTGCTTAGAATTATACCCACACCACACAGGAATGTACTCGCATTGCAAGAATGAGACAAGAGCGTGAGCAGCAAAGGGGTGCAGTGGCTCTACAAATGCATCAACAGTATACTAATTTTGAACGTAAAACACCGATGGCACAAGAGCAAGCACGACTTGTACTTGGAGCTCAACCTCCTGCTCCTCGGACTGCTCCTGTGAGGTTTGTTGAGTACGACAATTCAAATATGTGTAGAGACTTGGTAAACCCAAGCTATGTGGAGGAGGAATATGCATCATATTCATCCAAGGAAAATCTCTTTGAAAGTTCCACATATCCAAGCCAAGCACTGGCCTCAACCGGGGGAACAAAATTCTTTGATGTTGCTAGGTGGCTATCAACCTAGGACTCCAGGACCCTGAGGTCAATGGCAGCAAAGGAAAGTAGAAGCCAAACTAATGGGCCCCTATTATGAGTGCGGAGAAGCCCATTGGGCTCGTGATTGTTCATATCGCCAAAGGCAAGCAACTCGATCCAATACAACAGTACCACAGTTTCCACCAATTGAAAGTTATTGTCTAGGGTGTTGTGTAGAACACTTTCCAAAGGATTACTGAAACCACACGAGGAAGGCACCTCTCAACCAAAGGTCTCACTCAACTTTGTAGAGGCAGTTCCATCGCCACCTTCATCAGAGAATGAGGATGTCATGCCACTTAGAGTCATGACTAGATCACAAACACGAAATGCCGAGATGCAGACTGATGAGACACCTCGAACTAGGGATGCAAAGGCAAATCTAGTGGACAAGACCCTACATTCCAATAGAAAAAGGACCACTAGGAGGAAAAAGAACCACAACAAGCAAACTAAGAGTGCATACACTAGTTCTCAAGAAGTCTCTAAACAAAACATGAAGGATCAAGCTTTTACATCCCAAGAAGTGCATGAGGAGCATCAACCTCAACCTGGGCCTAGTGCTAAACAAGATGAGGCTCTGTTTTTGTGGATAATGTGAACGAGACTCTAGATGCCATCATTGATGCTCATAGAAGTCGCATTGCTGTTACCATATTATAGTAGTGATGTGTGTGAACACACTTAGGACCGCCGGGGCACTTTTTCCCTCACTAGGAGGTTTTTTCCCCGTGCATTGTATATACGCCCATTATCTTCTAGGGCTTGTTATCTTTCATTTTTGGCACTCATAATACACTACTGTGTTGTGCTCAAGCTTCCTCATCTTCTTGAAGTTGTGTGTGCATTCCTGCAACCCTAATTCCAACAATTGGTATCAGAGCAGGCTTCCTCCTCCCGGGCAGCATCACCGGCACCTGCCGCTTCATCTCCTCCGATTGCGACGAGGTTTCACGAGCGTCTGCAGGTTAGTATATGCCGTGGGCAAGCCCGTAGGGCTTGGTCATTTCAGAATTTTGATCTGAAGTCATTTCGCCCTCCGTTTTTGCATTCCAAGTACTGCGCAGGCAAAATCGTCCTACTGTGCAGATTTTCTGTCAAGATTAAAATCTGCAGGACAGGTGCCCATTCGTCTGTTTTGGGCTGTGCTACATAGCACAGGTCGATTTTATACAGGTTTACCTCTTACAGACAGCATTTACATCTAGTAGTACAGTCATTGGCCATGGCTGATAACAATGATGTATTCCGCATGTTGGCTGCTGAGGATAAGTTGGATGGCACCAACTATCCATTGTGGGCATATATGATGCGACATGTATTGGTAGCAAAGGGGTTATGGAACATTGTGCAGGGTATTGATGCACGTCCTATTGTGGCTGGGAATGCTGCAAACACATCAGAAACAGGTACTGTTGATGATGGTGCAGGCACAAGTGCTGTAGCAGCTGTTCGAGAACCACCACTTTCAGCAGAGCAGATTCGTTGGGATGGTAGAGATGCGCAGGCTCATGCCTTGATTGCGCTGTCTGTCAAACGTACCATTATCCCACATATTCGCTCCTGCAGGACTTCTAAGGATGCTTGGGATGTACTTGCCACATTGTATCAGGCAAGAAATGAGGCTCGTGTTGCTTATCTCCGAAAACAGTTGGAGAGTGAGCATATGAACGAAGGTGATTCTATGGATAGCTTTTTGACAAAGATCAAGGATTTCAAAGAGCAGCTCATTTCTGCAGATGAAATCCTGTCAGACAGTTCACTTGTGCAGACTGTTTTGAATGGTCTACCAGATTCTTATCAGGGTTTTGCTTCCACTCTTCGCTTGATGATGAAAGGCAATCCCAATGCCTTATCATTTGAGGAGTTAGTTTCTGTTTTGCTGCAAGAAGACCAGTCAAGGCAAAACAGGAATATTATGCGTGTCGCAGATCAAGCTTTCGTTGCTAGTCAGAGAAGCGGGAAAGGTAAAGCAGGCTTTTCTTCTAGTAAGCAGAAATCTGCAAATGCTGCGCAACCAAAGAAGGAAGACAAAGATGAGAAGAAGGGTGACAAACAGAAGACATTTTGCAAGTACTGTAAGGGAAATGATCATGTCATCAAAGCGTGTCCTAAGCTGGCTGCGAAAGAGGCTAAGAAGAAAGAGGCTGGTATGGCTGTTGCAGATGCCTCTCCTTCTAACAATGAATCTGCTAATGTTGTGCTAGATACAGAATGGGCATTCAATGCGCAGTGCAGTTATGACCCATCTTTGCATGACACATGTATGTCTGCAGTAGATTCAGATGTATGGTACTTTGACAGTGGTGCCACTAAGCATATCACCTCGCAGCGCAGTTTATTCACTTTCCTTGAGTCTGCTCCCACAGGGAATACTGTCACTTGTGCCAATAACTCCTCTTATCCCGTTGAAGGAGTTGGACAGATTGTGCTAAATGTTGCAAATGGCAACACCTTTACACTTTTTGATGCATTGTATGTGCCAGGGATCAAAAACAATCTGCTGTCAGTCTCCGCATTTGCCAAAACAGGTTTGGTTGTAAAATTTGTGGATGACAGATGTACTGTTCATGATCTCTCTTGTGGTGACATCATTGTAGCATCTGGTTCACTATGTCGAGGGCTGTATAAGCTCAATATGGATGGCAAATGTGTAGAGGATTCAGCATGTGCTATTATGGATACGCAGGCTATTTCAAATGCAAAACTGTGGCATGCACGTTTTGGTCATCTGAATTTTGCAAGTTTGCTGCGCCTGCAGAAATCTGAAATGGTGTCTTCTTTGCCTAAGCTTGAGGCACCTGTCAAGCATGTTTGTGAGGGCTGCATATTGGGTAAAATGCAGCGTGCTTCCTTTCCCAAAGATGGATCAGTGAGAGCTGAATGCAGATTGCAGCTTGTTCACAGTGATGTTTGTGGTCCCATGCAAACTCCATCATTTGGAAACTACCTTTACTTCGTGACTTTCATTGATGATTTTACCAGGCATGCATGGGTATATCCTTTGAAGGCAAAGTCCGAAGTGTTTTTGTGCTTCAAACAGTTTTTGGTTATGGCTGAAAATGTGTCAGAAAGTAAGATGGGCACCCTCCGTTCAGATCGAGGGGGGGAGTATATGTCTTCAGAATTTAATGCATTTCTGGCTGAGCGTGGGATAAAACACCAATGTACAGTGCCGTATACACCACAGCAAAATGGTGTGGCTGAGAGAAAAAACAGGTCTCTCATGGAAATGGCAAGATGTATGGTTAAGAGTCAAAGTCTACCACATGGTTTTTGGCTTGAGGCTGTCATGTGTGCCACTTATGTACTAAACAGGTGTCCCACCAAAGCATTACAGGTTGTCACTCCATATGAGGCTTGGCATGGCCGCAAGCCATCTGTTGGCCATTTACGTGTTTTTGGTTGCCTGGCATATGCATTAGTGCCTGTGCAACATCGCAGAAAATTGGATGACAAAGCTGTCAAATGTATTTTTGTTGGATATAGTGCTGAGAGCAAAGGCTATCGTTTGTATCATCCACAGACAAAGCGCATTTTGGTTAGCCGTGATGTTGTATTTGTGGAAGATGCAGTTCAGCCCTTGGTTTCATGTACTAAGGAGACAGATATCAGCTCACGTGATGTCTATGATACATTGTTGCCTCTTTTCAGTGGTGCACAGTCAAGTGCAATACCTCATGAGGCAGTTTTTCAGCCTATGCAGGTTTTAAATGATGGCACAGATCAGCCTATATCTGATGCAGATGTGCATGATGCACTTGAGGATGAGAGACAAGAGATTGAGGGCTCTAGGAATATGCCTAGATGGCTGGTGCAGACTTTGCGTGACAGCAAGTTGGATGCCCCTTTGTCTAGTCGCACTCGTTCTGGCTCTCATGGTGCCTCTTATGCGTCAGATTGTTATGCATTGGCTGTTTCTAGTATGTGCGATGAAAGTGAGCCTGTTTCATTTGATGAGGCACAAAGTTCAGAAAATTGGATGGCTGCTATGCAAGCAGAATACGATGCTATTATGAAGAATAGTACATGGTCTTTATGTGACTTGCCCCCTGGCAAGAAGGCCATTGGCACTAAGTGGGTATACAAATTGAAGCGTAAGCCTGATGGCACAGTGGATCGCCATAAGGCTAGGCTTGTTGCAAAAGGTTATGCTCAAGAGAAGGGCATTGATTTTGATGAGACTTTTGCTCCCACATGTCGTATGACCACTGTTCGTAGCATCTGTGCATTAGCAGCTCATAATGGTTGGAATGTACATCAGCTGGACATAAAGACTGCGTTCTTAAATGGAGATTTGCATGAGGAGGTGTATGTATCGCAGCCTCGTGGTTTTGTTCAAAGAGGGCAGGAAAACAAAGTGTGCAGGTTAAAAAAGGCTTTATATGGTTTAAAGCAAGCTCCACGAGCTTGGTATGAAAAAATACATGCATATTTGACTGCACATGGGTTTCAGAATAGTCCAACAGAAAGCACTTTGTATGTTAAACGTGTGGATGGTGTACATCTAATCATTGCTCTCTATGTCGATGACATGCTGCTCACAGGACCAAATGAGAGTCATATTGCTGATTTTAAGGTTGATTTGAATGCCTCTTTTGAGATGTCAGATTTGGGGCATTTGCATCATTATTTGGGGATACAATTTAAGCAGTGTGATGGAGGTATTGCTTTGTGTCAGACAAAGTATATTGAAACATTGTTGCGGAGATTTGGCCTTGAAGACTGCAAGCCTATTGCTGTTCCAATGGAGACAGGTTTGAAGTTGAGTCTTCATGATGCTGGAGATCACTTTGATGTCACACTCTATCAGACAGCTGTTGGTTGCCTCATTTATGTATGCATTACGAGGCCAGACATTCAGTTTGCAGTCTCACAGGTGAGCAGATTTATGCATAGCCCAGGCATTAAGCATTGGCAGGCAGTGAAGCGTATCTTTCGCTATTTGAGTGGTACTCGACATCTTGGGTTGTTTTATCCCAAGGGGGGATCATTGCCGCCAGATTTACATGCTTTTTCAGATTCTGACTGGGCTGGTTGTTATGACACACGCGTGTCCACGAGTGGTTTTTGCTTCATGCTTGGAAGCTCATGCATATCATGGTTGAGCAAGAAGCAGCCTACTGTGGCCACTTCTAGTTGTGAAGCTGAGTACAGGGCAGCTTTCACAGCTACGGTTGAGTGTATGTGGCTCAGACGCCTTATGGCTGATTTGGGTGTTGGGCAGCCATCTGCCACCACCATCTTCACTGACAGTCAGAGCGCATTGGCAGTTGCGCGGAACCCAGTGTTCCATGCTCGTACGAAGCACATTGAGGTGCACTACCATTATGTCAGGGAGAGACTCTCTGCAGGAGAGATCAGTTTGGCTTATGTGCCAACACAGGATAACCTTGCAGACCTTTTCACAAAGGCTCTGCCTCGTGAGAAGTTCGAAGCTTTTCGCAAAGCTTTGGGCTTACTCCCTTTTGTGGATTCGTCCACATAGCTAGACACTTCCCTATACATGAGTGCTAGCTCTTGTTCACCGCATCACTCCAGGGGGGATTTGTTACCATATTATAGTAGTGATGTGTGTGAACACACTTAGGACCGCCGGGGCACTTTTTCCCTCACTAGGAGGTTTTTTCCCCGTGCATTGTATATACGCCCATTATCTTCTAGGGCTTGTTATCTTTCATTTTTGGCACTCATAATACACTACTGTGTTGTGCTCAAGCTTCCTCATCTTCTTGAAGTTGTGTGTGCATTCCTGCAACCCTAATTCCAACAATTGCAGCTTTATCTGAGCTACCCAAGAAGCTTCAAGAATACCCAAACCCTCGTGAGGAGAAGATCAATCTAGCTGTACATCAGCAACTCATTAGGGAAGCTCAATCAATACTTGAGGGCCCACCTCCACCTATCACCTCGGGGCCCCACCTCTCTTAAGCCAACATTAGGAACCATACCAGAAGTGTCGTCAAGTTGGGAAATGAAAAGTGGGCTGATCTCACAAGCTCATAGCGAGAAGTCTGCACCAATTGACACCCCATTGAAAGAAGGCATTCTGCCACCACCTTGTCTTGCCTTCCCATGAAATGATGAAGTTATTGATGCTAACGAGGACATGGCTAATGAGATGTGGGCAGCAGTTCATGAGAAATTTAATGAGAATATGTCCTATATTATTTCACCTCCATTATCTGAAGTGGATTTTACCAGGGGCACAGAAAACAACTTTAGACACCCAAGCATCCAGGAGGAAGTTCAAACAATGGTTTCTCCTAGAAGTAAGCATACAATGAAAACCTTACCATCTTATTTGGGAGAATATGAGAACTATTCTCAAACCTTGAGGATACCCCCCATGCATAGAAGGTTGACAAAGGAGATGGATATGGGTATCGTGCAAGCTATTTTGTGAGCACCAATGGCTTGTACCTTACCTTTGCTTGATTTGATAAAGCTTCAACCAGAGTTGTGGAATGATATTGCCACATGTTTGTCAGAGCAGGTATTGCTACAAAAGGGTCACCATCAATGTACTATACACCCTGAGACAAAGCATGTTATGCCAGTTCCTATCAACAAAGTAGGAAAATTTTGTGTGGTTGATCAGGGAAATGCTACCCTCCCATAAGAAGTGCAAAAAGTAGCTTCAAGTGCAATACTTGACAGTGGTGCAGGAGTGGGCATTGTGACAAGGTCGATTTGGGAAAAGTGGGGCAAACCAGCTATTAGGAGTACAAGGATGCGCTTGCAGCTAGCAGATGGAAGCTTCGAACATTCTATTGGGCTGTTAGAGAACACATTGGTCACCACATGTGGGATTGAATATGAGCACACATTTGCAGTAGTGGATTTTGGAAAGCATCCAAACTATGAAGTGATATTCGGTAGACCATTCATGCGACAATTAATTTTTTCGGACATACTGGAGCATAATTGTTTTTAATCAGTGCCACAATAGTGGAAATATCAATGTTTTTATTGTTTATCAGCATGGTTGAGCAGCAAAAATAGCGACGTTGTTGTGTTTTATTAGTGTCATTCAATGGTGGAAAAAGTGGCGATGTTTTTTATTAGCGCTAGGAAATATCAGCGCTTATACCGTTAGGTATAATGGTGCTTATAGCATGGATTATAACAATGATTCTAATGGCAAATATATTGACCCTTATAGCATCAAAAAATAGTGACGTTTACGCCTCGACACTTTTGTAGATCCTTTGATAAAAGCCGCAATGTTAAAAACTCCGCTACCCCCTCTTTTTGTTGTAGTGCACCTATGCCTTTGTCTCTAACTTGAGTTCATAAAGACACGCGGACAAGGAATTTGTCCACTCTCCTTCCTATGAAGAGTTGATCTCAGTAGTAGCCATCTGAACCTCAATCTATGAACTATTCATGTAAGCTCGTCTATAGGCACTAGAGAGAGGCAGCAACACAGTGTTAGTGTGGCCTGATCCTCTGAGCTCCATGTGGACCAAGGGTCAAGGCAAAAATAGGAGACAATGTCTATGAGGTGCATCTTCGAGGTGGTGAGAGATCTTTATACTATCCATGAAAAGTGGAGGAGATAGACTCTTGAATCTAGTCATGCACTGTTGCTATAGTTAGGGTGAATGAGAAGATCATTGTAGCACTCTCCAAATTGGTCAGACTAGATTGGTGAAAAATGACACAACTAGAGAGAGGAGGTAAGGTGTGAGCAAAAGCATTGGTAGACATTTGAAGAAAAGCATTGGTAGACATTTGAAGAAAACATAGTCCGTTGGTTGTCCGGTTGACCTGAGGACACCACTAGAGAGAGGAGGTAAGGTGTGAGCAAAAGCATTGGTAGACATTTGAAGAAAAGCATTGGTAGACATTTGAAGAAAACATAGTCCGTTGGTTGTCCGGTTGACCTGAGGACACCATCCTGTTGTGGAGAGTCCAAGGGGAGTGCTCCCACTACTAAGGGAAGCAATCCTTGTCATTGCTATGGGCTTTGAGACGTTATGAGTCAATCTTTATCTCACCTAGAGGTTCCTCCTAGGGTCATGGGCTACTCGTAGTAGTTGGTGGGAGTGCTTGGGAGGCCACATGGGACCAATAGGGAAGCAGGGAAGGCTCGAGAGGGGAGGATGTGGGAGGGACTGAGGTTGAGGCAGGCAGAGGTGGTAGCAGTGGATCGAGATAAGAAAACCCCAAGGAAGAGAGACCGGGGGGGGGAGAGGGCGAAGAATAAGGTGGGGGAGGAGGAAGTGTAGGGGGGAAGACGCAACAGGGAGGAGGCAATGTATCTTGTGCTTACTATTTCCCATGGCTCCTAATTGATCAAAAGTGTAAATACATTTAATATGCTCTCAATAGATTCAAAAAAAAATGTGTAAGTTGTAAAGTTAAAATAGTCATTTAAAATACCTAGAATTTGCACATAAGAGAAATCTAACATACCCATTGAATATGCACGTGATATATAGGTTCTCTTTTTTGGGAACAATAATATATGAATATATTGATATTTAAAAGTTTACAACAGCCCTTTATAAAAAAAACTTTCAACCACTTGCATTCTCTTTCTAGTCCCACTCCCTATTAATAACACTTCAAAGGTAAACCCTTTGGGAGTCTGTTCTTCAAAATACTCTCCTTTTGTCCATGTCTTCACCATAGGTCCTCTTCCCAGAGGATTTTCAATCAAGGCCACAAAGATGTCCATTGTTTTCTTTTCCTTCATGGACCACCTATTAGACATGGGCCCAAATTTGGGATGTTTGGCTGTGACATCTTCTCAAGTCTATACCTGCCACCATCAATCAATATGCATTAGGGAACCCGAGTATGTAATAACATCTCATCATCAGAAGCCTACTCAAGGTAGAAGTAACCAATTCGATGTTCAAATGTGTGCACTTCTGTTAGTCTATCTGCCTATAGAGTAAACTCCCCAATTAGCATATTTATATTTGAAAAGGGAGATCCTGGGGTATACGAAATGCAAGTGAACAGTGCTGCTAAGAGAGACATTAAACATCACTTTCCAACAACATCTTGAATACTCCTTTAATATCACTTTCTATTGCCGTTAAATGCCACCATTCATTATGACTTACGATGGGGTGTTTTGGCACTTGGGGTCCCCCGCCCCCCTTTTCGTTTTCTTCTAGTGTTTGATCGCTTAATCTAGTGCTTTGATTAGTGTATGATTTGATGTTGCATGGGTGCTTTGATTGCCATAATTCCAAACATTGTTCATGATATCCCTTGCATTCTTGAGAGTCAAGGATTTATTATTTGCTTATCGTTTCGAGGCTGAGATGGTTCCCTTAAACCTGAGTTGATTTTCACTCAATAATTTTGCATGTCATAAATGGATACGGGGGAACTAATGCTGAAAGAGTAACATGCTTTATGTCTCCTAAACCATTAATTTCTATTCTACAGCACACATATTGGAGTGCTGCAAATCTGTTATCAACTTACCATAAGTTACAATCACCAAGTATGAAACGCGTGACGTTATAATAAACCCTCCAATCACACATGGAAACGCATGTATCTTTTGTAACCGCAGCATCGGCACATATGTATATAAAAAGAGAGAAGAGAACAGAAATACAATATGGTGATTCGTAACACACACAAGAGTTTGAGAAGCATAATCGGCTACATGAAATACAATATGGTAGTCTGTAACACACACAAGCGATGAGAGAGTTTGAGAAGCATAATCGGCTACTTATTGTACATGAAATATGAGACGCAGATGATCAGATATGAAATATTGGACGTGCTTACTACTACAGTGACGATATGAAATATTGGACGTGCTTACTACTAGAGTGACGTTGCCTAATCTATCCTAGTTTTAGTTAGAGGTTTGGATGAGGCAGCTCCACCCTCAGCACTATAGACGTGGCATATAGTGCTGAGGCAGCTCCACCCTGTTAGGTAATGGTAGCGTTAATAAGCACGATGTTTAGCACATTGGCCGTCACCGTGACCACGTTGGGTACGGTGGCAGTCACCGTACCGGTCGCCGCATCTGCTTGCTGCACAGCCTTCAGAGATTGGCCGTCGGGGAGGTCAAACGGGCCGGCTTCATCCCCGGTTTGCACGTCCTGCAGCATCACGTTCGTCAGCTGCTCAGGCGCCAGCTCAACTGACTTGCCGGCCGGCAGACTTACGGCGCCAGCTGGGGCGCTATCCAGCGGAATGAGCAGGAGGGCATCGCCCGAGTCGTTTTGAATCACCGTATTTGCATGGGAGCTGCTGATAGCTAACAGCATCAAGATAAACAGAGGCAACAGAACGCAGCATTGCTGACGAAGGAAGGCCATCATGAAGGATATGTTGCCCTGCGTAGGCTGCCTGGCCAACACCCGTCTTATATGGCCCTGTTGATGGGTCCACCTTCTTTGACATGATCAGCCAACACCCTCTCCTTACATGGCCCTGTTGATGGGTCCACCTTCTTTGACATGATCAGCCAACACCCTCCTTACATGGCCCTGTTGATGGGCCCACCTTCTTTGACATGATCAGACATTGCTCCAGTGTGCCCATGTGCAGCGTCGCGCTTTCATTTCTACAGCCCTGTAGTCACGGGTTGGCTTGGCTTCCTTTGGAATTAACATTGCCCTGGGATGCTTCTCAGAATTATTGTCCTCTCTACCGGTCGTGCCACACGATGAATACAACAAGGTTCCCAGCTTCAGAAAAAAGGCTGCCAATCCTGTACTTAATTATGTGACATACTTGAAGTTTGGTAGTAGCATAATAATCCTGTACTTAATTATGTGACATACTTCAAGTTTCGTAGTAGCATAATAAGTTATGGCCCTGTCTTTGATAATTATTCTGTCTAGTCACAGTATTCAATTAACTCAGTATTACAGGCCTACCATAACTTCTCTACGATTGGGCATTAGAGAAAAGCACAAACCTGAAGCTCGAATTAAGACAAGGAACATGTGTAGTTACAAACATACCCAATATTAGATACTTGGAAAAAAAAGAAACACGTCTTCTACAGTTTTTAGGCTAGTACATCATCATTTTCTAAGTGTGTGGGGGCCCATATTGGAGTGAACACGAGACATGAATAGGGATCATATTGTATACCAATGTATGAGGAATATAAATATAGAGTCAAATTATAAAATTATTATCATCTTATCTCTAAAACATTAGGTAGTTTAGTCAGCTGTCTTATCTCTAAAACATAAGGTAGTTTAGTCAGCTGGGAGATCCACGGAATATATAGAGACATGCTTACGAAAAAGATCTTGACAAGAATCTCAGGATATTGGCAGCATGGCAATGTAGTTTATGCTCGAAAAAGCAATGGGATATTTATATGTTTGTGGTTTAAAGTGTGATGGATACTTCAAAGTTGCAAGCTTGATTAAGAGAACAAGGACTTTTTTGGACTTCAGATAAAAGTTATTACGGGATTTGTGGAAGAGAATTCTATGGTAATATCAATTGATTTGTAATTGCTCACTCTATGACTAAGAACAAGTAGTGAGGAAAGTTCTTGGGAGGTAGGGGTACAAAAGGAGGTAATTTTATCCTTTACTCTCTTCTCCTCATTCTTTGTCAAGATCCAAGGTGCTTTAGGTAAAATTACCTTCTCCTTTTCTTCTTGAACTATTGGCCAAGTGGTGGGGAGGCGTTCAGTTAATCTTAAGTCCTCCTGCCAATCCGCTAAAGAATCTCTCTTTCTAATTGTGTGGTCCTAAATATTCAAGGCTATAATTTTTATGATGTGCATCGGATCTAGAAAATCATTGATTCTTAGCTTTGTTCAATATGGTAGACGAAGGAAGATTAAGTACCTTGTCATTTCCGAAAGTGGTGTACGGGGACGATCCTCTTCAAAATACTTTCCAATATCCTACTCTTAGAGGATGTGGGGGACTCCTTTTGTACATGCAACAAATGTCTCATGATCAAATGAAAAAAAATGATGATGGTCTTCATACATGATCTTCTTGATATGCATAGACCATGATGTAATAAGTGATGATCCACAAATCAAACAAGCATTGTGACCGAATGTTGTGAGTCCTAATTATGTATAATGCACAAATAAAATATATTTAGAGCCATAAAATATTTGATAATTCAAATAAAATGGAAGGTGATTGATAATATAAAAAGTAATCATTTGTCCACATTAAAACTACCGCCATCTCTTTGTTACGTTGTGTAAGCGGTCGAGACACATTATACACATGGATGCCACGCCAAAGTGTCTCAAGATCCTCGATCAAAGGTTCAAGGTACATATCCATGTTCGTGACTTTATGCTTGCTGGGTGCAAGAAGAGATAGCATCACATGACCGTTCTTTATTGACTTCCAAGGAGGGAGATTGCAGTCCACTACTATCACCCATGTGGTCCATGATGTCCATTTGAGACTAAATGGAGTGAATCCATCCATAACTAATCCAAGTCATAAGTGACATGTCTCATCCTTGAATTCTCACCACTTCTCTTCTATATCTTGCCATGTCGGTGAACCGTAGAGACCCTCCTCATCCCATCGGTGGAACGATTGTGTGCATGCCATGTCATGAGTTCGGCAATAGACTTATACCGAAACATGTATTGAATGTGCACTATGATAGGAAAATGCCTCTATACCTTTTGAGGAAACCTTGTGCCTTGAAAATCACTTCAGTAATGAGACTCTGCACATTTCAGACATTGAGTTGCATCTTTATGATTGAGAACCCTGAAATAGCGCAAAATCATTGGCACATGCATGTATACATTGGTAATCCATGCCAAGTGCTGTCAATACTCCCATAGCATGCAAACTTTTGCATGGCATCTTGTTGTTCGAAGGAAGCATCTTCTTCATGAGTGAATTTAAAATATTATTTTTAAAGGGTATGGTATATCAGAATTGTGAATTGCTAACCACAAACGTTAAGGACTCACCGCGAAAGCAGCTTGTAACACTAGTATTTATTTAACCATCAATGGTTTGCAAGTTTAGTAATTCTAAGGTTGCATGAAAGATGGAGTACATACACTCCTGGTAGAGTGGAGTGCAAGCAGCTTGTCGTAATTGATCTTCATTAAGTGTGGCTTGAGGCTTCTCCTCTCCCTCTCTCTCAAAGAAGTCACCCATCATCTCATCCATGCAAAAATCTTCATCGATGTCATGTCCCATTGATGGAGGCATTTCTTCCTCATGTTGATCCTACAGGCTCACCTCAATTGACTCACGGAAGTCTCTAAATCCTTTACGTGACATAGACTCCCTCTTCCTCCTCGTCCTAAAGAACATGGACTACCTTATGAATACCTTAAGCATTTGCATAAGAGTTTTCCATAGAGAATATATGCACTTCACATGCATTATTATGATTCGTCATAAACGCATCATTTCTCCATTGCATCTCTCACATGGACATGTAATCTTTTGGCATAATCACTCATGCCGACTTCACACGGGTGCCTCATCATCATCAGAAGAAGAAAGCATCGATGGTTGCATGAACACTCTATACCACTTTATCAAACACAGAATATGGTCTCTAGAATTTGCCAAAAACAACTCTCTGGCTTTTTTCCTAGTACATGGCTATGGGTGCAGCTATTGCCATGCTTATAGCTGTGTAACAGGAAAAAAATGAATACCTTGCTGCGTTGTTTCATATTCTTGAGTTCATTGCTTGTTGGCTATGTCACAGGCTACCTTAACGCTTCTTGTTCTCACAAGTCCTTAGAATTCCCCCTGTTGCCATTCACAAGATCTTCTCTCTTAACAAGCCCTATCTCAACCTTCACAAGCCCACTCCTCTTCTCCCTCTTCAGAAACCTCACAAGCCTTTATCCTACCCTTCTCTCTCACCTTCACAAGATCTTCTCCCTCTCAGAAGCCCTTCTCCTCTTCTCCCTTCCCACCTTCACAAGCCCTTCTCACAAGCAAACGCTTCGCCTTGAAAAACTTTTATCCTCTCCTTTCCTCAATTTTGGACACTCAGTGCAATAGTGCCCCTTCTCTTGACAATCATAGCATGTGACACTACTTCTATCCCTAGGTTTATCCCTAGGTTTATCCTCAACTCGTGGAACCCTAGGTGGCCTTGGGTTGACTAAGTGTAACTTCAAATCAGCAAATTGTGCCATAAGTTGTGCAATGCTATGATCCAAGGATGGAGCTTGTACCTGAGATGTTGAGGCTATCTCTACTCGTGGTGGGGTCAGCACACTCGGAGAAGCTTGGAATGTGGACTCAATATGAAGAGTGGCCTCCTTCTTCAAAGCAATATGAAGAGCCTCTATAAAATTAGTGGGATCTTTGCTAAGAACTTTTCCATGCAAGCAAGGATCTAAAGCCATGATAAACTTGCTCATCTTAAGGTGCTCCATTGCTAAAGAACTCTTTGAATTAACCATAGAAAGTGAAAAAGAAGAAGCAACATGTAAAGTAGCTTGTTGATATTTGATGAACAAGGCTTCATACCTCACTGAAAAGGTAGAAACTGACTCTCCTTTTCTTTGGAAAATCTGATCCAATTGCAATAGTAAAGCATTTGGTGACTCCCCACTATCCCAAATCTCTCCTTCATTGCTTTGGTTAACCTTTCCCAATCATTCTTGGACTCCTCTGGCAAAGCCTCATGATGCTAAGTTAAGGCCACACCCTCCAAGAAATCTAGAAGTATTTCTGTCCTCTCTTTCATAGACCAACCCATTAATAAGCAACATGCTCGGTTAAACTCTCGAATATAACTCCTCGGGTCTTCTCTTTACGATCCTTGGAACACCAGAATGTTGAACATCTTGTAACAAAAGATGAGTAGCAACAAGAAAATTTACTTATTTCAAAAAAACTTTTCTTTAATCATGCGGGACCTTGAGGTTAAAATAGAATAATTCTAAGTAAAACCTACCCGTCGACTCCACCAAAAGATGTGACACAAAGTTGGGGTTTTGACTTCGATCACTTCTTAGAATCAAAACATACTTGTATGGAACCTCACAGCCTCCTCACTTCCCTTTCTCTCTTTCTCTCCCTAGGTTAAGATAAAGATAAATACATCAAAGGTGAGATCATAATTCATGGAAGGAAAGATGAAAGGCTCAGGAGAAGCAAGAATTTTTGCCAGTCTTGGAGCTCCAAACAAGAGGGCAATGCTTTGTTGAAAGAAAATCTTCCAACTCACGATTATATGAATGAAAACATATAGAGAATGTTGGTAAGGTTCATCCGTTCGAATTGGGAAATTTGGACAAAACATCTTAAAGTAAAAGAATATAGCAATATAAGAGGATAAGATACATGGGATTTGCTTTTTGATAAGAGATTAAGAGAAATTAATCATTATTAAGAAGAAATAATGGCCAAAAATCTAAAAATATAGAGATACACAGAGAGTTTCAGTTTTAAATCCATATAGATTATATAAAATAAGATTACATACATACGTAGAGCTTGAAGAGAACTTCGTGCCTATATAAAAACTTTCGAAACTCGGCAACCGAGCGAAAAGTTTCGAGCATTTTACTACAAGACTATAAAACTCCCAAAATTCGCCTAAAGCTTAGCAACTTTGGGAGAAATTAAAATCATCAATGAAGTAAAGGATTAAGAAATTAGTTACATGATTGGAGAGAGCATATAAAGAGCTTTCTAGCCATATGATCAATTTTAGAAGCCAATACCCGAGTGATGAGTAACTATCGGTTGAAATTTGGGTATTAGACCACTTCCCCCTCTTTGCATGAAACCTCAATTTGCACACAGCCTCTTGCCTTTCATCTCCTTCACTCATGATTCAAGCTAGAGGGTAAGGGTTAACATTGCTCAGCAAACAATCCTAAAGATTTACCTATGGTCCCCAAAGTCTTTCCACATGCTCTTTACCGCTAAAACCATTGGTACCTCCAAAGGAGGGCGGAAATAAGGCAAGGGCTACCTTGAGAAGTCACAGGCCCACCAAGATAATAACTCCTTATCCCACTTATTATGAATCATCAAAGAGGTCTAAAATTGGGTTAAGCATGAGGAACTAATGCTAAATGAGACATTCATAGGTAAAGATAGTGTTTGAATAAGGGTTTGAAGAAAAGAGAATGGTAATGACACAAAATGCTCAATTGAGGAGGCTTCATTCATTGATTTGAAAGGGAGAGGAAGGCTCCTTTTATAGGTGGAGAATCACCCTCTCTTCCATTGTTACAAATTACAACATAAAAATCTTCAACCCTTCAGTGACATAAGGGTACATGTCACCATCAATTGTCCTCTTAGGCTAAGTCTTCTATTGATTATTAAATTGAAGACTTTTTTACTTTGAAAGTGTGATAAGATAATAGCCAAGTCTAAGTGGCATGTAGGTGGAGATCCCACTTACACATGGCAGAATTCTCCTCTTCCATGTAGACATTCTAGAAGAATCTTTCCCAATTATGTACCTACACACATTCCTCCACATGCCTTTCACACTCCCCAACTTGTAGCCTTATGGTGGTGAATACTATATTAATGATACAAATAAAATCCATGTGAGCATGAAGGCTCACTTTTATTTTCCACATCACTAGCCTATCTACCATACAAAAGTATTTATCAAGCATACTTGTCGCATTTACAATGTGTGCACCCTAAATCAAGTTATACCATTATATTTGAAGATAGAATATTGTTATTAGGGTAGCCACCAAGCCGCCATATCACCACGCGATTATTCCATTGTGGGCGCCGCAATCTTCTTGGACAAGCTTCCACCTTATTACCATTGAGAAACCATCAAAATATGTACAAAATTAAAAATGAAAGATCAATTTTTCATGTCAAAATAACAATGTGTGAGGAATAGAAATATTGAGTCCAGTTATAAAATTATTATCGTCCTATCGTCGCTGAAACCTTAGGTAGTTTATTAAGATGGGAGATCCATGGAATATATAAAGACGTGCTTATGAAAAAGACGTTTACTAGAATCTGATGATATTGGTAGCATGGCAGTGTAGTTTATGCTCAAAAACAAAATGCGATGTTTATATTGTTGAAACGTAGAGAGAAAGAGACGAGACAAGAGACACATCATGTACGCTCCCAAAGACTGATTCATATTGAGGACAAGATACATATATATAGGTGAGACCAAGTTAGGTAGAGTGAGCTATTTATAATGCTCCAACACCGCCACTCAAACAAGGGTCTCTAGCTATGGATGAAAAAACCCTTGGGGGGAGTACAAGGGAAAAACCCAAGCCCCTATACAAATGTGAAAATATGAATCAGAAGTAATGATGTGAAAGTGCATTGTGCATCTATGTACAAATATACAAAAGGACCAAGAGGTCATAGTGTGCAATTGTGAAATGTGCAAAGTGCATGGAGTCTAGAAGATTACAACGATATATGTACAAAGCTACCATAAGAGTAAAGAGCCTAATCTAAAAAGAGTGAGCCCGAGGCAACTCCAAGCTTTGAGCACAAGAGAATGAAGCGTGACTCATTGAGACCTTTGGTAAGAATATCTACAATCATCTGGTCACTTGGACAATGTTCAATCATGATAGTGCCTTTGCGTACTTCGTATGGAACATAATGGTAATACACAGCAATACGTTTTGACTTGTTATGTTGGACATAGTCTTTTGCAAGACTAATAGCACTCTGATTATCACACCGCAAGGGTGTACTAGAAAGAGGAGAATGGCCAATATCTGTCAACACTTGTCGAAGCCAAGTGAGTTCACGAGCTGCACGTGATGTCGCAACATATTCAGATTCGGTTGTAAAAACTGCAACACAACGTTGTTTCTTGCTGGTCCAAGAAATAAGACAACCATTAATGAAGAAACAATTACCACTAGTAGATCTCATAGATAAATGTGAGCTGGCCCAATCTGCATCTGTGTAACCCAAAAGAGAAAGAGATGGAATGGAGTCGGATGTGAATTGTCGTTGATAAACCAAACCATAATCTGCAGTGCCTTTCAAGTATTTCAACACGTGCTTTGCTGAAGACCAATGCTTAAGAGAAGGACATGCAAGGTGTTGCCCGAGATAGTTAGCAATAAACAAAATGTCAGGACGAGTGTTCAAACCAACAACTTGAAGACATCCAACCAAATTAGCATATGGTTGATTTGTAACAAGCTGGCCACCACCATCAGAAGTGTTTTTCATGGAACTCGCAAGACAAGGAGTAGTTGCTGAATGTGCAGATTCCAAACCAAACTTCTTAATAGTATCTTCAATAAACTTTGACTGTCAAAGTTATAAAATACCTTTGCTGTGATCTCTTTGAATCTGAATGCGAAGACATGAGTGAAGCTCTCCAAGATCCACCATATCAAATGCCAAAGATAACAACTGCTTACTTTGGTGTAGAAATCCCAAATCATTGGAAACAAGGATTGTATCATCCACATAAAGGGCAAGGATTATAAAACTACCATTTTGGTGTTTGGTAAATAAGTTGGGATCAGAAGAGCAAGAGAGAAAGCCATGGGAGGTAAGAAAAAGATCAAACTTGATGTACCAGGCCCGTGAAGCTTGTTTAAGGCCATATAAAGCCCTATGAAGACGAGCAACAAGATCTTCCTTACCTGTAATAACAAATCCTTCTAGTTGCTCCATGTAAATTTCTTCATTCAAATCTCCATTCAAGAAAGCTGTGCGCACATCCATTTGATGAATTTCTAAGTCAAATTGAACAGCAAATGCCAATAAAACCCAAATACTAGTAATGCGAACAACTGGTGAAAAGGTTTCATGATAAGCCAGCAACTTGAGAATAACCTTTGGCAACTAAACGTGCCTTGAATTTGTCAAAGGATCCATCTGCTTTAAATTTTGTCTTATATACCCACTTACACTTAATGGCAGTACGGCCAGGAGAGGCAGCTCAGTGAGTATCCATGTACCTTTAGAGATAAGAGAATCGTACTCTGCTTCCATAGCCTCTTGCCATTGATCCTTTTGTGGAGAACATATAGCATCACTGTACGTGGCAGGATCTTCAGAAGAGTAGAGAAAACATCAGCCTCAAAATCTTCATCATAAACATGACAAGAACCATGCTCAAAATCAATAGGCAGATCGGAGTGTCAGAATACCCAATAAAAATAACTTTAAGCCCAGGAGCATCAAGCTTTGCTCGTGTTTCTTTAGGAACATGAATATAAGCAATACATCCAAAGGTTCGAAAATGAGATACAGAAGGAATTTCACCTGTCCATGCTGTGATGGGTATCTTACCAGAAGGAGCAGTAGGAGGAAGATGATTCTGAACAAAGACTACTGTCAAGCGAGCTTCACTCCAGAAAACACGAGATAACCCATAATGAATCAGCATACATCATATAGCATTGATAATAGTGCGATTCTTACGTTCAACAACACCGTTTTGTTGAGGTGAATATGGAATAGTATGTTCATGATGAATACCATGGTCCGTACAATAACTCTCAAACTCATGAGACACATATTCTCCACCATTATCACTGCGAAGTTTCTTGAGGCGACGACCAGTTTGAAGTTCGGCAGCCTTGTGAAATTGCTTAAAAACAGATAACACCTCATATTTTTGTCGAAGCAAGAAAACAACTGTATACCATGAGTAATCATCAATAAACGTAATGAAATAATGATGTATTCTCGATGGAGGCAAAGGTCCACAAATGTCAGTATGAACAAGATCCAACAAATCATGAGAATGAACTGAATTCGAGAGAGGAAAGGGTTTACAATTGTTTTTACCAAGAGCACAAAACTCACAGATTCCCATATGAGGATGAGCTTTAAGATCCATGCCACATACAAGACCTTGACGATGAAGATCAAGAAGCTTTGAGAAATCAGCATGAACAAAGCGATGATGCCATATCTTGCAATCATGATCACCTGGAGCAGTGATAACATTTGCTACAGCATCATTAAGAGAGAGCTCAAACAAATTGTCATTACGAGAAGCAATTGCAATAATCTGTCCATCTTTCTCAATGCGGCATGGTGTGGTCAAATCCAACAAACAAACCAAGATCAACAAGTCTTACAACTGAAAGAAGATTATGTTGAAGTTCTGGGACATGTAAAACCCCTCGTAAAACTTGAGTTGAAGAAGATAAGGTGCCAAGATATAAATCTTCAATGCCCTTGACTTGGCAAGTTGTATCATCAGCAAGATAAACAACATGCTTATCGGGTACAGAATGATAGTTATGTAGCCACTTAGATTCATATGTCATATTTCCTGTAGCACCAGAATCAATAATGAAAAGTGAACCATCACGTACATGAAGTATTCTGTCTAGGGGAACTGAACATAAAACACAACTCGGCTTCATATGCCCGATTTCGATCTACATCAAATCAACGCTTAAAGCACATGGAAGAGGGATGATCAGATTTTCCACAATAATCACAAGAAGAAGAATCTCTAGATAAACGTGGTTGTTTTGTGGTAATGTTGTGTTCTTCATCATATTGACGTGCCCAACAGTCATCTTCAGTATGACCATTCCTATTGCAGTAAGAACAATGCTTGTTAGGAAATTTGAGACGAGAGAAACTACCACCACAACGACCACCTCTGTGTTTGCCTCATTGAAAAGGATGCCTTTGCACATAAAAGGCCCGTTCCAACTATTGTGACTCAAGCTCCTCTTGTTGTGAAAACATAGCTGCATCATGACGAATGCTACGTCGTTGTTGACGTTGAGAATACTCAATCAAAGATATGCAAGTTTGGTCAAAATCAAGACCGTCCTTGTTAGAAAGAATGGTAACAATGTTGTCATAAGACGGATCCTTTATCGTATCAAGAAGAATTGTAATAAGTTGCTTTCGTGGAACACGATCACCCGCAGCAGCAAATTGATTAATAATAGATTTGAAAGAATCAATATGCCCCGTCATAGCAGTACCAACTTCATACTGTAACTTTGAAAGCAAACCTCTCAAATAAAGTGTTTTTGTAACAGACTTTTTCTGAAAATTTGCTATAAGATACTCCCATATGTCATGGGAAGTAGGAAAGTCATACACATCAAGCATGAGAGAATCACTAAGAGCAGAAAGAATGTACTGACGAGCTGCTTTATCACGCCTCTGCCAATCCATATAAGCAAGATGCCATGCATCAAAAACAAGGCCTTTCATGATGAGAACGTTGTCAGAATCCGGAATAGTAGGCTGAGACAGACATAGAGAATTGCCAATAACATCTGAGAGCTCATCGCCTTTAAGAATTAACAACATCTTTGCTTTCCAACCGGGAAACCCTTGGCCTTGAAAAGAAGGAATAGAACGTTGGCCTGAAGGAAAACCATTGACGAGAACAGTCATAGCCATATCTATTTACGAGAAGACGTATAAGATAAAATCACAAAATATGCACACCATAGACAAGGACGACCGCAAGAGATAAGAGACGTCAATAAGAAAAGAGTCCTCAAAATAGAGAGACGTGGGATGCAAGATTCCATTAGGACTTGTTTGGGGTCTTCTTGGGCCCTTTAATTTGCCCCAAGCCTAATGACAGTCATTAAGGAGTGGTGCAATGGGAGAAGGCCATGTGGAGAAAAATGTTGGGTTTCCCTATCCCTAATATGTAGGGGTCAAACTTGAATCATACGATTTTTTTAAAAGAAATTGGGCTGAAAAATGCAAAATCTTTCAATAAAATCAAATTTTCCACCTTTTTTTAATAAAGACAGCTCAAACTGGCATAAATGACTCCACCTCAAAAAGTGGGCTAGGGCCAAAAACGCCCCCCCCATCATTATCCCTCATTTAAAGCTACTTTTCCCTCTCCCCACTCCCTCTTCCTCTCTCTAAAACTAGCAATTCCGTTTTGAGTCTCTCTCTAACTAAAAGAGTCTTTTTTTGGCCTCCTCCCTTCCCATTCTGCCTCCTCCCTTCCCATTCTGCCTTCCCTCCTAAAGTTAGATCTATCTTTCTGTGCCTTCTTGGCTATGGAAAGCTTGGAAAACAGTCCACTTTTTCCCCCATCAAGTCCATCCTCTCTTGCTTGCACACATTCTTCACTCTCCTCTTGCTAGCTTATACACATTCTTGACTCCTCTTGCCAGCTTATATGCTCTGCTAGCATTAGGTTGCAAAGATCTTCTTGGCTATGGAAAGCTTGGAAAACAGTCCACTTTTTTCCCCATCAAGTCCATCCTCTCTTGCTTGCACACATTCTTCACTCTCCTCTTGCTAGCTTATACACATTCTTGACTCCTCTTGCCAGCTTATATGCTCTGCCAGCATTAGGTTGCAGAGATCTTCTCACACACCTACAACTTCATTGCATTTAGCTTAATCGGTTAGCCAAGCACAATGAGTCGCCGACCTCGTTCAAGGGTGGAGTCCTTTAGCAGCAGCAACAAACAAGACGACACTGGCTTGTGGGTTACAAGCACCTTTGCAAAAGGAATGTGGGTGACGATGCGTCCAAGCACAAGGGGAGCCCACAAAGTCTCTCGCAGATACATAGGGTTAAAGTCACACCATTGGAAGGGTCGCATAGTGGATCTCAGGGGGCTGACGGAAGCAAGCAGGTGATGATCCAACACGTCTACAAGGCATCGCAACTCCGTGTTGACAATGCCAATCACAAACGCTTTCCTGCAAATTGTAAGTTTTATTTGTGCTTCTTGTTTTATGGGCTGCACTGAGACATGCTAATATCATTTCATGTTACGAAAGCTTGATTTTTTCAAGTGTGTTCTTGTAATGTTCTGTGCACACATCTTTCCGTCGACATTTGTGGAATGGGAGCCTTTAGAGGCCCTTTCTGGAACCTTTGAGGCGCACCACTTTGAAATCGGCAAGCTACTATATACTGGTTGTTCGGCATCAGAGCTTTTAGAGCGCTCAGTTTTCTTCTTTCATGCAGAGTATATTGTACCCACGTCAAGAGATGGTTCTGGGACTCTACGGAGGCTCCCTACACCAAGTCTCACGGACCATGATTGGCCAAAGCCCGACAATACTTTGGTTGCACTAACCAGACGTCGGATTGAGATTGATGTGTGCAATGCAATGAAGTGCACCTATGGGTCACATCGTGCGACTCTCACGTTCTTCATGCCTTTACATTTGTTTGTGTTTTTGTTCAAGGAGGCTGATGTTCACCGAACTCCTACAATGTGGATTGCAAAGGGAGGCACAGCAATGAGTGCCTTTCTGCCACCTTCGTGGGATTTGAAGGTTATTCAACATCAGGGTGACAAGATAAAGTGCATGGTGGTGTCGGAGAAGATGGTCGTTCGGTACCAGCTTGGAAAGCAACAACTCTCTATTATCTTTCCTTACAGACGTTGGAAGCTGACTGGAGGCGAATGGCAAGCACTCGATTCGGACATCAACGATGCAGAACAGCTTGATGTACATGTTAGCACGTAAGCTGATGTGTGGGATATCGTAGTAAATGCTGATTGGAATATGGCGAACTTAAGGGAGTACTTAGGCCTTAGGTTTGCACTGATGAAAGGTGACTTTTCATTTGTGATTGATAACACACCTCTACGTAAGAGGAAAGAGGCATCTTACTTTTGTAAAAGCATTCCCTTCCCTAGATGTATCCATATCAAGCAAGCTATGTAACAGATTTTGAGAGATTAATTCAAAACAATTTTGGCTACTCACAATTTGCGTTCAATTTTGTGCACTTTTAAGTTATGTCGCATGTTTTTATTTTTTTGGAGGTTTTAAGTGAATTTTTAAACATAAAAAAAGTTTTAAAGACATCTTTATAAGTCACTTTTGGCCACTTTGAGTTCATCTCCTCACTCTCGGCATCTTTGCGGTCCCCTCGCCTTCTTCGCTACTCAAGCATGGCCACCCCCGCCCAGGCTCTCCTATCTCAATTGCACAAGCTTGACGTCAGTCACTTGATCGAGAAGCTTGCACCCATCTTTCAGACATCTTTTGACATAGAAGGAACCGCCGAACTCCATAATGACATGTTTGGGGCATTCACTAGCTAATGGACACATACATGGCTGAATATTGTGTCAACTTTGAAGACGAGGAGGGGACTTGGGTGCCTGTGGATCTTATCAAGCATACCTACAAAGCAGACAAAAATTTTAGGTTCAGGCTTGCAAGATTCCTCAAAGGCCTTAGTAGCACATATCTAAGGGAGGAGGAAGAAGATAACCTGGTAGGTCTTGGAATGGGCAACATCGGCACAAGTTTTTTGAGGTGGGACATGACTCTTGCCCTCCTGATCTTGGAGGAAACAGAGAAAAGCAAGGGAAAGAGGAAGGCCACTCCTCCAAAGAAAACCACACCTTATCTCTTGATCAAGGAAGCTGACCCAAAGGAGGAGATTGTCACCCCGGTGCAAGATACATCTCTTGCACTTGTGACCCTGGCGGAAGAGCCGCAAGCTGAGGCTGTGAAACAGGACATCGAAGGGGACGATGTCATGGATGAAGTTCCAGAGCTCAAAGTGCAAACTCTACACCCCATCATAGTAGAAGGTGTAGAGTTCTTATTTTTGGATGACATCGCCCATGTCCTTGGGCTGCACCAAGATGAAACTCTCTCAGTCATTGCTATGTACGCAGGCATGCGAGACACACAACAGCCATCCAAAGATGATGACATCCGCATTGACTTCAGTTCCGCAGATGTCACAAAGGTGCTTGCGCTCCCGGAAAATCATGCCTCAATAGAGTCCCTTGTGGTGGCAGAGACTCTTGTAAAAATATCCCAGTGCAAGGATTTCTACGAGAGTGTGCCAGAAACTAGCTTTGCCCCTCACAAGCCGCTTGCCATTTTGGATTCCGTCAGCCTCGGGAGCATCAATATTAGTGATGTAGACCTTGCGGATCATGATGATGCCACTGAGGTACTACACCCAATTTCTTCCCTTCTTAATTTGTAATTTTTTGAAGTCAACTCATTCTTCTATCTACTTTGTAGACCGCAAGAGAAATGGACTGGTTCGCAAGCCGAAAGGGTGGAGCACGAAAGGAGGTGGAGGGGAAAGATGCTGCGCTATGGCACTACATCTCGAGCTTCAATGCTGAGATGCTTCGTGTGATTCACAACAACTTTTCAAATGATGCGCAAGCTGAATTTTTGAAGTGCAGAGCCCTAAGCGCCATCCTGTCTAAAGCCCCTATAGCCCAAAATGCCCATAAATGTATTCTTGTAAATAGGGAAGCAGCTATCTATAGCTTTGGTGATAAAAGTGCAGGGTCTTTCCTAGGATTTTGTGGCCTTAGCCTTGGACAAGGCATCACTGATGCCAAAGATATAGCCAAACGCATTGGTGACAAACCATCAGTAAAGACTCTCACCCACGAGGCTTTCACCAAGCTCATCAAGCGAGTTCGCTAGATCCAATGTACTCATTTGCCTTTTGTGAAAATCAAACAATTAATGACATCAAGATGTTTTTCGAGCTGATTTTAAGTTTTATCTTGTTGATGTGTTTATATGTTGTTTTCATGTCCTGTCATGATGTTTCAATCAATTTTTATGAACGCTCGTCTGCCACCACCCGTCCGACTTTGGCTCGACTCGACGGGCCGATTTCCTCCGTGGCGCACAGGTTCCACGGCGCGACCACCGGCCCCCCCAAGGTCAAACAGGCTACAGTCGCTCCGTGGCGCACAGGTTCCACGGCGCGACCACCGCCCCCCCCGTCGGCCCCGGCGCACCCCGCACATCTGATCTACCCTTTTGGGGCCATACGCAGGAGAAACCGGCCCGTCGAGTCGGAGCCAAAGTCGGACGGGTGGTGGCAGACGAGCGTTCACATGAGGTCGAATGTACGTAGCGACAACAATTACATGCAAAAGACTACAATTACCTTGACAAGACGACAATCACTTGCAATAGAAAATAACTTTTTTGAAAATAGACATGGTTTTTCATTAATCAAATTGAGATTACAAAACACGGATTTGTTGCATTACAAAGGCTTCTCCTATCTAGTGAAAGAGAGCGTCCTCTCCACGGATACACCTAGCTAGATGAAGATCAAATGGCTTCAAAGTGACACGTTTTGCATGCACCATGCACAAAACCGCGTCTTGGAAAAGCGAAACCAAAATATCCTCGGCACCTTGTTGCAGAGCGCCTAGTGCTGCCGCTTGCACATGATTGACATCCCGGTGCTGGTGGTGGATAATCTCTTTGATGAGACGCGCAAAAGGTGCCTTTGGAATAATTGGTGTGCAGGTCTTCTGATATTTGCGAATTTCTCTAAGGGCAACTGTCCCTGGTCTCCACCTTTGCTTCTTCTGCGTTGTTGGGGGCGGTGGTGCTTGCGCGTGGTGAGTCCAAGCTGGCGTGTCATTTTTGAACTTTTGTCGCTACTCTTGGAAGTTATTGGAAGGGGGTTCTGTGCATTTAGGAATGGTTTTTTCCTTCTTAGCCTTTGCAGGTGTTGGAGTTTTCTTTGCCTTTGCAGATGGAGTCTTCTGAGCTGCTCTCTGCTCTGCCTCCTTCCTTACTCGCTCCTCTTCATCTTTCCTTTCTTTTTCCTCACGAAGCCTCCGTGTGTTTGCTCCCTGGCTTCTCGTTCAAGCTTCTGTCTCTTATTTTCTACTTCCTCAGCAGCAGCTGAGAGTTTTCTCTTTCCTTTACCAAGTGCACGAGCCAAGACTCTGTCTAGCATTGCATTGAGAATCCTATTACTCGGCAGGTGCTCCCTTTCTACTATGTCTTCATTTCTCCTCTTTGTATATTCTGCTCGAAGACCTTTTTTAGCCGCTTCCAAAATTGTGTCATCTTCGTATCCGGCCATTCGCAGGTCAGCAACAAATCCACGAGCTTTTCTATTAAGCCAATCCTCCTCCGTAGCAAAGAATGCTAATCTTCTCTCGTTGCTTGCGGTGGCCTGAGCTTCTTCTATAGCCTTCTTATCTGCCTCCGCCTTCCTAACTGCCTCGTCTTCTTTCGCCTTCTTGGCAGCCTCATCCTCCTGTGCTTTCTTTGTTGCCTCATCCTCCTCCTGTGTTCTAACGGTCTCTTCGGCTTCTTTTCTTGCTCTCTCAGCTGCCTCCATGTCCTCTGCTTCTTTCTGTAATCTCTCCGCTTCTTGGCGATCTTGGGCTTCTTGGGCCTCTCGCTCAAGCCTCACACGCTCAGCTTCCAGATCCATTTGGGCTTGTGGGTAAATGTTTGGGATTTCAGTTCTATGTGCCACCGGTAAGGGCCCAAGGTCTTTGAAAATGTCATCCTGCGTATTGGAGGGAGGATCATTTGGGGACTCCATGTGCGTGAGATATTAGTGCACGAGCGAGAGAGAGAGAGAGAGAGAGCGCGAGAGAGAGTCAAGGGGAGAGGAAGAGAGAGAGCTCACAAGTCAAGACTTTTAAAAATGACTATAAAACTCACTGATATTTATAGGGGTCCAAAATTACAAAAAAGTCAATTTACAATGAACGCGCCAAAAAGTGGCGAACAAGAATTATTGGGTGGGTAACCACACGCGGCCATTTCTTAGTCGACCATTGTGCCATTGCCTCGCTCTTTCACGTGCCATTGACGCATTGCACCCTTCTCTTTCGCCTTGCACCTACCACCTTCATGATTTTGCGCCTCAAAGACAAATTTCCGGCTCGCTTTTGGGCCTTTCTTCTAGTAAGTGCACGGTAAAACCAATTGAACATTTCCTGAAACGCATTGCTGCAAACCTTGCCACCGCCATGACCCGTGTTCTTAAAATAGGCTGGCTTGGCTTGGTAATGTGATCGTTCCATGCCTTGGTTGCTCCAGAGTGCAAGAGACCCATATTCATCTAGAAAGAAGGAACTGTGCACATAAAGAATATGCATGTAGTGTGTTATATGAGTTTCCCCCCAAGCATCGATCATTTCTTCCGTGAATCTGTCAATCGAAGTCTTGAATGTAGCTATCTCTGCTTCATCAAGATACGGGCGCTCAAGAAGCCTCATCATCTCATCACAAGCTTCCCACACATGTGCACGCTGTCGTGCCATGGCACGTCTATGGTGTGAAACCATGTATGTGAGGCCATCAAATACAAATCCAGATGCATGAGTTAAGTGCCATGACGAGTCATTATATGATGCCATGTATATATGTTCATATTGTAAATGAGGTTCAATAAGATGAGTTGAGGCTGAGCCAGATCTAGGAGTTTTTGTACATGAGTGTGGTGTGAATTATGGAGTTTTATGCATATGGTGGACCTTGTAGTAGGGAACACCCTTCTTAACATGTATGGAAATGCATATGGTGGACCTTGTAGTAGGGAACACCCTTCTTAACATGTATGGAAATGCAAAGGTTTGATGCCAGATGAGTTAAAAGAAATTCAGTGGGAGCCAGTGTTGCGAGAACTCATCCAAGTCCGTCGAGCCATCAAAAAGAGCTTCTCTCAGCTTGTTGGTCCAGAGCTGGCATGGGCAGATTTTGACTATATAAATGGGCAGTTGCAATGGTACACAGTCCTTACTATTGCCCACAGAATCAACACTGTCATTTATTGTGATAGACTCTTGGTTTTGGCACATGCGAGGCAGCATATGAGAAGCCGCTACATAGAGGTCTTTAAGGGACATCCATCTGGGTGCATTGCGTATGGTTGGGCGAGGAAGTGCTAATGGGACTGGGAGTGGAAGCATCATCAACACCGGAATACCTGGATTTGCTGGTACTACCGACATGGGATACACGGGCGTCATACGCATGAGAGGCATGCCCTCCAGTTGCACCTCGGCCGACATCGTTTTTTTTTTCAAAGGCATGCAAATTGTGTATGATGGGATATTTCTTTGTACTCATGGAGATGGTCGGCCTACTGGCGGGTGGCAGCTTACGTGTATTAAAACCTTGGGGAAATTTCTCGAAGATATACAAGCTATAAACGAGCGCAGCCTTTTTTAAAATGGAAGGCCGATTCTTAAGCTGCAAAAGGTGATGGAAGGCCGCATCTCTTGCGGGAAACAGAGGAAATAACCAGAGCTAGAAAAAACGGCATATCAGAGTTTGGGGAACGTTGGCAGAAACTCGAACCAGTGTGATATCGACCAGAGATTTTCGTTTCAAGGAGACACCTACTGTTCATAGCTTGTAGGTACTAGAAATGAAGAGGGAAATGAGTACTTCATGAAGAGATGATTTCGACAAAATCCATGTTTTCTCCGTTTCATGGTCTGCGCTGATGCGACTGTCGCTTCCCGTGTATTCTGCATCGCGTAGCCAGCTCTGCGACTTATGAGTTTAGCAAAAATAAAATCAAGTGTAAATTCACTCGTAATGATCAGATAAGTTTTTTTTTTACTATTTCTTTTGATTTAGAAAAAGGCGAACACTCATATCCTTAAAGGATTTGGAAAATGAGTAAAAAAGCTTTGGAGAACAAGTTAATGGTTTTTGGAACTTGATGTTTTGTGGGAAAAAGATATCCAAAGCTCATTTAAATCACGGGAAGTTGGTCTTGCTTCTGCTTGATTGAGTTTTGGAAATCATGAGCATGTTATAGCTATGATGTATGCCATCTTTTGCTTGTGAGATGTTAGAATATTAAGGCAGGTTTTCAGGTGATTAAGAGCATCTTGAAATGATGGTTTTGATGGCACTGGATGTAAAGAATGTAAATGGTCACATGTATATTGGAAAAATTTGAAGGTTTTGTTATGCCTACATGTGAATGGTTCAAAGGATTTGGAAAAAGGAGTCAGTGAGTAAAGGAACAAACACTTGGTATGCAATTTTGTGCAATCATCAGGATGAATTCAAGGATGTATTGAGGTGAATCGACACATGTATATGTCATTGAAAATGGTGATGTTCAATACTCCTTGGGAAGTTTTGTGTGTGAGTTTCCTTGTTAGATTTGGTACCTACTCTCACAGCTAGAAGTCTCGTACTTTCCTGGCTATACCGCTCACATCACGACAGCTTTGGTGAACCCGACGTGAAACTGCTGGGGTGAGAGTGCGGTGAAATATACAGGGAAGCTATGGCTGAGAATCCTGAGGGTCAGGGGGTTCATTTTGACCCCGGAGTTATGCAGATGTTTCATATGTTTACCATGTACATGCAACAACAACAAGCTGTTGAAAGGGGACAAATTTCCACGACCAAAGCATTACAATCAATTGTGAAAAAGGTGGATCAATTTGATGGGAAGGACATTACAAAGTACCTGCGCAATTATATAAAGGAGATGGAGCTAAACAGGGTGACTGAGGAGGATATGGTTCGAAGTTTCGAGCTGGTATGTGTTCCTGAAATAAGAGAGCGCATAAGAGGATTGCAGACAGCACATGGTGGCAGAAATTGGGAGGAGTTCAAGCTTGCTTTAAAGGATGAATATTTCATGGAGGATTCTGAGCGAGTGACCAAACGAACTTTCTTGGAATGGGTCACAAAACCTAAAATGGGAATTTCTGCCACAGAATTGCTAAGAGAGTTTGAGAAACGCTATGCCCAGCTGTCAAGGATAGAGCGTACAACTTTGGACAGAGAAAAAACAGAGCTCTTCTTGCAAGCAACTGGGAAAGATCTCCAGGAGAAATTGGAAATCCTCCTTGAGGATAAGCATACAGAGCACGGACTAAAGAGTGATTGGAATGATGTTGAGGATGCAGTCACTATGTTAGCAAAGCGGCAGCGGAGGAGGGATAAAATGATGATGGGCTCTGCAACCCCCATAACTGCTGTTACCCCTGAGAATCTACCCAAACCAGCTGCTGCAATTCCAAAAGTAGATGGGCCGATGGATGAGCTTATCAAGGGTATGCGTGACCTAAAATTGAAGATGACCAGGATTGAAGAAAAAGGTCTACCATTGGGGCAGGCTTCTATGCAAAGGCCTCAAAGCAAAGAAGGGTTTACATATAGATGCATATGGTGTGATGACCCAGAACATGCAAAGAAGGATTGTGCTAGCTATAAAGAAGCTCTTAAAAATCAACTTGTGTTTTTCAAAGATGGGAAGATCCATCTTACAGAGACTGGTCTTCCATTGAGTACAAACTTTGGGAAAGGAGGGATGAAAAAGCTGGTAGAGGATATGGCTGCTAGTCATGCCATTTCTATGGTTGAGGCAGCAACCTATGGATTAAAGGTTGGTCAATTAAAGCAGGGATTTGAGAATGATGAGGATTATGAGAATGAGGATTTTTGGCCATCAACAATGGAATTAATTGCGTCAAAGAAAGTGTCAAAGCAAGCTTTGCATGAGGCAGGTGATTGTATACGTCTTGAGACTGGCTGGGAGGAGTCTGTGGATTCTTTATCTATTCATGCCTATATTGCCAAATGCCAAAATAATGAGGCGCAGGTAGAGGAGAAGCGTAAAAGGGAAAATGAGGAAGGAGGGCCATCAAAAAGAGTTACACGTGGAAGTGAAAAGAAGGATCCTGGGCCATCACATATGCCTCCACAGCATAGCAGACCTCCACAGGATGTTTCAATGGAAGAAGTGCCAGCAAAAATGAAGGAGAAGGGTAAAGGGAAAAGTCCACTCTACAAGCTTCAATCTGATATTGAAGCTGCAACAGATCTCAAAAAGGTGCTTGAAGAGAGGATTCTAAACAGCAGGGTGGAATTCACACTAAGTCTTGGGGATTGCAAAGAAAGAATTTCATGATGAGATAATTGATATTATACGAAGAAAAAGGCAGTCCATAATTGAATCTATTCCATCACAAGGGGAGGCAAGCACTTCCAAGACTCATGGAGTACAGGTATAGAAAAAGGAAGAGAGAGAAAATGTGGTGGAATGTAATCACTTTGCTGATGGGGCACGACAAGTGCGCTTTGTGGAAGAGGATGATGAAAAAGAAGTTCTTACAAAGAGTCATTACTCCAGGAGCCATTGGGCAAGAGCAACCACTGAAACCCTTATCAAGATAGGTGATTTGGAAGAGCCATATGTCGCTCTAATTGATCATGGGTCTGAAATAAATCTTATGGCTAAAAATCTCTACAACAAATGTAAGTGGCCAATGGATGTGGATCATGGGTGGATGATTAAAGCAGCTAATAACTCATCTGGAGAGCTTTATGCAGCATGTCCAAATGTAAGGGTAACTATAGGGGATGTGAAAGATGATCAGAACTTCTTTGTTCAGGAGATGTCATCGTATCCCCTTATCCTTGGGCAACCCTACATTACAGCTGTGAGGATGGAAACAAAAGTTTTGGACGATGGCTCGGCATATGCAAGAATAAGGAGTAAGGATGTCAAGAAAGCTGTTCAGTTCTTGACAGTTTGCATTAACCATGAAAGGAATCGTGAGTCTCTTCGAGCACAGTCACTCCCGAAGATAAACAGAGAATTCATGAATTACAAGGAGATGAGGGATTTTGGCCAGGTGCCATTGTAAGGCGGGATTCCAATGGTACAAGGAAAAATGAGTTCTCGCAGGACTCAATCAATGTAAATAGTTTTTCAGCAAATTTTCAGGGATTCTCCAGCTATGGGTCACTGGTTTTTGTAAAAAGCAAGGATTTGAAGCGTGGCATGCGAAAACATATACAAAATGAACAAAAAAGTTTTGAGCAATGTGGTCTTTTGGGGAAGAATGAGTTTATTTCAGGGGTGCTTGATGAGGTGTCATTTGTAGATACTATGGATGTGCTTTTTGATATGGGAAGAGCATGCTTACAGGGTGGAAATGAAATGATAGAGGTGTCATCTGTGGATATGTATGATATAATCCAGGAATTCGAGGGGGTGGAATGTAAAAGCATGAATTGCGAGATGGATGCTCATGTTGATACAAAGTACAAAACGGTTGCAAAGAAGGTGAAACCAGTTGCCTTGCCCTTGCCACCAGGAAGCAAGGAGAAGATAGATGAAGCTTCTATGCAACCAAATCTTAGAGATCCGAAGAAAATTGGGCATAAATTTACTCAAGAAACTCTAAAAGAGCTGAAGATTGGTGAGAAGGATTTTCTGTTGCCAGTTGAAAGGGAATGCTTTGAGGAGATGCTTGTAAAACATGGGAAAGCCTTTGTTTTTCAGCCGCATGAGATAGGCTGTGTTGATCCAAGTGTAACAGCACCAATGGTGATCTTTACTGTTCCACATGTGCCCTGGAACCTGCGGCGGCCAATTCCAGTACCAAAGGCTCTCTTGCCAAAGTTGATGGAATTACTAAAAGAAAAGATCAGGATGGGAATTTTGGAGCCATCATGTGCCCCATATTCCAACAGATGGTTTACTGTACCAAAGAAAAATGGGACATTACGCTTTATTCAAGACATGCAACCTGTAAACAAAGTCACAATCAAGAATGTGGGAGCAGGTCCGATTGTAGATGAGTTTGCAGAAGCATTTGCAGGGAAAGCTATATACTCTATGGGTGATCTGTATTCGGGATATGATCAGTTCCAGCTGGATATACAAAGCAGGGACTTGACCACAATGAGAACTCCTTTGGGATTAGTAAGGATGTGTACCTTACCACAGGGAGCCACCAACTCAGTGGCACATATGATGAATGGAATGAATAAAGTCTTACGAGACTTCATACCACAAAAAAACTATGCCATTTTTGGATGATGTGCCAATAAAGGGCTGTGATGAGAAAGACAAAGATGGGGATTTGGATTCAAAGGGGTGCCGCAAGTTTGTGGCAAATCATATAAAGGATTGTGACATGATTCTATCCAGGCTTGAAGAAGTGAATCTTACTTTATCTGGGCTGAAATCAGTGTTTGGAGTTGGTGAAGTGCTAATAGTGGGACATCTTTGTAGTACTAGTGGACGCCGACCTTGTCCAGCCAAGATAGATGCAATACAAAGAATGAAAGAGACATGCATTAATGTTACAGAGCTGAGGAGATTTCTTGGAGCATGTGTCTTTTATGTTACTTGGATCCCACATTATGCACATGTAGCAGATCCTCTTTATCAACTTTTGAGGAAAAATCAAAAATTTCTGTGGAGTACAGTACTACATATTAAAGCTATGCGAAAGCTGAAATGTTTGCTCCAATCATCACCCACTCTGAGAAAGGCAGATTATGAGTGTGGTAGGCCTGTGATTGTTACAGTTGATACTAGTCCTACTGGGATAGGATGGGCAGTAGGGCAAGATGATGAGGATGATCATAGGTATGTGATTAGATTTGGAGCAAAGGTATTAAGCTTTCGGCAACAAAAGTATCCACAGAAGAGAGAATTATGGGGAATAGTCACTACTCTAAAATGTGAAAAAGAATATCTTATTGGGGCATCTGTACTTGTGGAAACTGATTGCTTGCCACTTCTTGGGATGATAGCAAGTTGTACCACTCCAGATATTGCTATGCTTAGGTGGATTGCTTATATCAAGTCACTAAATCCTGAGTTTGAGCATATTGCGGGAAAAGATAATCCAGTTGCAGATATGCTATCAAGAGCCAGGTATGAAGATGAGAAAGAGATGATTAGTGACATTGATGATGTGGGTACAAAGTTCTATACTACAGCATATGCAAAAGGGGACCATATTTGCCTATCAAATGCACTTGAGTCTTTTATTGAGGAAATATATGAAGGAGATTGGTTGCTTATTGGTCAATACTTGAGTACTCTGACAAGGCAAGAAAATTGGTCTGACTCAGAATTTAAGAGGATCCGCAAAAAAGCATATGGTTATTTCCTAAAGGATGGGTACCTCTGGAAGCATCCTAAGCAGAGGAATGCTATGCCACAGAGAGTCATATGTGATAAAGAGACTCAAGGAAAACTTGTGAAAGAATTTCATGAGAGTCTCTGGGCTGGACATAGAAGTGTGTGGGCCACCTTTACCAAAATAAAGGAAAAATATTGGTGGAAAGGAATGTACAAGGATATTTCCCAATATGTGGAAACATGCATGGTATGCCAAATGTACTCAAATGTGCGGCATCGTGATGGCCTGCAACCAACCTACCCACCTGCCATGCACTATAAATGGGTAGTGGATCTAGTTACAATGCCTTTGGGAATTTGGCAGATGCGGTATATAGCACTTGCAAGAGAAGATTTGACAAATCAGGTAGAGGGGCGTGCTCTTAGAACAAAGAGTACGGAAACAGTATGCAAATTTCTCTTGGAAGATGTGATCTGTCGGTATGGTTGTGTTGGGAAAATAACAGCTGATAGGGGTGAGCTAGATGTTGAAGAAGCAAGGGAATTCTTCTCTAGAATTGGTATCAAACTGTCCCTAACATGTGCTTACAATCCTGAGGGCAATGGGAAAAGTGAGCGAGGACATCCTCCAATCATTAAAGCTTTGGCTAAGGCATGCAGAGAAAGAATGCGAGAGTGGCCAAAGCTGCTACCATATGCCTTGTGGGCTGACCGTACAACTCATAGCTCAGTGACAGGATACATGCCTGCAGAATTAATGTATGGTCAAAAGCCAGTGATGCCAGTTGAAGAAGTAGTTCTAACTTGGAATGTATTGCCCTGGGTGGAAGGATTGAGCAGAGATGACCTCCTTGCATTGCGAATAAGACAGTTGGAGAGGAGGCCTGGAGATGTAGAGCTTGCTAAAGCTCGCTTGAAAGATGCAAGGTTGAAAAATAAAGAAAGATTTGATAGTAGACACAGACTCCGGCCAAAACCTATTGAAGAAGGTGATTGGGTTCTAATGTATGATAGTAGCCTTGACAACCAATTCACTGTTCAAAGAAAATTTGCAAAAAGATGGTTTGGCCCTTACATTGTCAAGCATGTGCATGGAAATGCCACGTATACTCTGTGTGAGCTTGATGGAACATAAATAAAGAATCTTGTGGCAGGCAAAAGAATCAAGATATTTAAAAGAAGGCATGATAGTGATCCTTTTGATTCACAAGAGACTCAGGATGAGAGGCTTGACAGTGGTAATATGGATATGGTTGAAGAGGAAGAGAATGATCTTCCTGGTAATGCAGAAGATGAAGACGACATCCAGTTATATGTGGACCTTGATGATGATTTGGCACATACCAGAGGATGTGCAAGTTTAGAGGGGGTGGATGTCGTGCCATGGCACGTCTATGGTGTGAAACCATGTATGTGAGGCCATCAAATACAAATCCAGATGCATGAGTTAAGTGCCATGACGAGTCATTATATGATGCCATGTATATATGTTCATATTGTAAATGAGGTTCAATAAGATGAGTTGAGGCTGAGCCAGATCTAGGAGTTTTTGTACATGAGTGTGGTGTGAATTATGGAGTTTTATGCATATGGTGGACCTTGTAGTAGGGAACACCCTTCTTAACATGTATGGAAATGCAAAGGTTTGATGCCAGATGAGTTAAAAGAAATTCAGTGGGAGCCAGTGTTGCGAGAACTCATCCAAGTCTGTCGAGCCATCAAAAAGAGCTTCTCTCAGCTTGTTGGTCCAGAGCTGGCATGGGCAGATTTTGACTATATAAATGGGCAGTTGCAATGGTACACAGTTCTTACTATTGCCCACAGAATCAACACTGTCATTTATTGTGATAGACTCTTGGTTTTGGCACATGCGAGGCAGCATATGAGAAGCCGCTACATAGAGGTCTTTAAGGGACATCCATCTGACAAGCAGTAGGGTGCATTGCGTATGGTTGGGTGAGGAAGTGCTAATGGGACTCGGAGTGGAAGCATCATCAACACCGGAATACCTGGATTTGCTGGAACTACGGACATGGGATACACGGGCGTCATACGCATGAGAGGCATGCCCTCCAGTTGCACCTCGGCCGACATCGTTTTTTTTTCAAAGGCATGCAAATTGTGTATGATGGGATATTTCTTTGTACTCATGGAGATGGTCGGCCTACTGGCGGGTGGCAGCTTACGTGTATTAAAACCTTGGGGAAATTTCTCGAAGATATACAAGCTATAAACGAGCGCAGCCTTTTTTAAAATGGAAGGCCGATTCTTAAGCTGCAAAAGGTGATGGAAGGCCGCATCTCTTGCGGGAAACAGAGGAAATAACCAGAGTTGGAAAAAACGGCATATCAGAGTTTGGGGAACGTCGGCAGAAACTCGAACCAATGTGATATCGACCAGAGATTTTCGTTTCAAGGAGACACCTACTGTTCATAGCTTGTAGGTGCTAGAAATGAAGAGGGAAATGAGTACTTCATGAAGAGATGATTTCGACAAAATCCATGTTTTCTCCGTTTCATGGTCTGCGCTGATGCGACTGTCGCTTCCCGTGTATTCTGCATCGCGTAGCCAGCTCTGCGACTTATGAGTTTAGCAAAAATAAAATCAAGTGTAAATTCACTCGTAATGATCAGATAAGTTTTTTTTTACTATTTCTTTTGATTTAGAAAAAGGCGAACACTCATAAATCCTTAAAGGATTTGGAAAATGAGTAAAAAAGCTTTGGAACTTGATGTTTTGTGGGAAAAAGATATCCAAAGCTCATTTAAATCACGGGAAGTTGGTCTTGCTTCTGCTTGATTGAGTTTTGGAAATCATGAGCATGTTATAGCTATGATGTATGCCATCTTTTGCTTGTGAGATGTTAGAATATTAAGGCAGGTTTTTAGGTGATTAAGAGTATCTTGAAATGATGGTTTTGATGGCACTGGATGTAAAGAATGTAAATGGTCACATGTATATTGGAAAAATTTGAAGGTTTTGTTATGCCTACATGTGAATGGTTCAAAGGATTTGGAAAAAGGAGTCAGTGAGTAAAGGAACAAACACTTGGTATGCAATTTTGTGCAATCATCAGGATGAATTCAAGGATGTATTGAGGTGAATCGACACATGTATATGTCATTGAAAATGGTGATGTTCAATACTCCTTGGGAAGTTTTGTGTGTGAGTTTCCTTGTTAGATTTGGTACCTACTCTCACAGCTAGAAGTCTCGTACTTTCCTGGCTATACCACTCACATCACGACAACGCTTCAATCCTAGTGTCGCCTCATTGCCTCGATAGGTTGTTACATCACAAATCTGCTTCCATAATTCAAAATGTGTATGGCTTTGAGCCTCACCATAGTTTGAGAGCAGGTGTCTTGCTTTTGCACCACCCATACATATCTTATTAGGGTTATCTTGGGTACTTGATGGGTTTTTGCGATCCTTAGAGAGGGTGACAGCACCTGCGTGAAGCCCCACGGATGATAAAACAACTTCAAGCTCTTAGATGCCCTATTCTCGCCGTGACTCTGGCTCCATGTTCCAAGCATAATTGATGTGGAGCATCAACAATTTGTCCAGAATTCTAAGTCTTGCGTGCAAGGTACACACATGTACTCGTGACAGTGGAATTGAAAGAATAGGGTTCCAAGTAGCATCCTCCTCTGCGCGAGATGGTGCCTTGCTTTGATTGCAGCTCATAATTCCATTGAGCCAGACGTGCATACCCTTCCCTTTTTGTAATTGATTTGAGCCCTTTGCACTTGCCTGCTTACGACCTTTCACCTTGGTTGCTTGTTTGGCCTTCCCCACTGCCACACTTGGCATCCTTGGATGACAACAAAAGATGCATGGAAACAAAGTGTTAGCACCGCTTTTAGTTCCCAACATGCATTTGAGGGTCTTGAGATCACCACCAAGGTGCCACTCTATTTCAAAGTGACCAGTGCCAGGCACATGCAAGACTTCACCATTTGATTGCCTGTGTATCACTCCTTGAATACCTGTATGGGTGAAGTACCACCTCAGACTGTCATGGTCCTCGTGCGGAAGGGTCCATGCCGCTTGCTACCATATGTTCTTCTCAGACTACACTCCAAAGTAATCTTTCTTGCGTCGCTTTGTGTGCAAGTTATTCTCCGCATCACCTGTTTCATCTTCGCCGTCTAAGCTCTTTCGCTTCAATGCCCTGCTCATGAGTGTCAGACTTGTACGTTCCACCCTTTGGCCCTTTACAACCTGACATTCATCCAATTTGAGGACAAATATAGCCTTTCCATCCGTCTCCTCTAATGTCATATCATAAAACTGAATCATAGCTCGTTGAAGCGCGTCCACCTCGACGTAAACATTGTTAAACTTGTTGTAAGCAAAATCTTTTGAATTTGACATTGGCATGCTACCATCCACCCATCTGTAGCCGCCTAGCAAGTCGGCAATATTGTTGTTTGCTGACTTCCTTGCCATAACTATACTGTATGGTGTTGGAAGTATAGTTCATGTCATTCCTTTGCCTCGTAGACGTGCTATGATGCAAGTATACAAAGCCCTGTATCCCATATCACTGATACCTGCTGTGTCGCACACAGTGAGCATGTCAACGAAACTGACAATCTGCTCGAATTCCTTGAGAAAATACTTTTGAATCCTGTCACGCAATGCACCATTTACTGGATTGGTTATCATATTGATTACTTTCTGCTCTGGAATAATGTGCTCAAGGATAGACTCCTCCGTATTGGAACAACCTAATATTGCTTTAGCACATTCCCTGGACATCACATAGTTCAGAGTCAATAACATAACTATATGAAAGAGGAATGTAATGCTAGTTTTGAAGCTGTGATTACCTTGTTTGACGCACACGTCGCTTGCGAGCCCCCCCATCTTTGGAAAGAAGACTCAAAGGCTTGCGCTTTTGCTGCCTTGCATTATATCCCACGGGGAGGTGAGTGAAATGATCGACACGTCGGTGAAGGTTCCGAGTTGAGTTTCGAAGACGGAGATAGTTCTCTATAGCTCGATCCCTGCTTTCCACACCTTCATCAAGCTTCATTTTTGCTCTGCATCCTCCTTCTCGAGATCCTTGACTCGAGCCAGCATATGTTCCTTTATGGCCATGAAAGTTGACGCACATTCTTCCTTTTCTGCCTTGCATAATTTTAGAAGCTTCTTGAGGTGATTTTGATTTGAGAGTTCCTGCAAGTACAAAGAATAGAGCCTCTGACAGTACCCTAAGAAACCATTATAACCATCACCCAAGAAGCGTATGACCTGCGTGATATTACGAAAAGGGAGAGGTGCACCAGTCTGTGGATCAAGGGGATAAATGCTTCCATCAGTCCAAAGATCAATGGCTTTTGCACCTTGAAGTCGTAGCACCTCAGCAGGAATACATCCCTTCGTTCGATTACTTTGCATTGTGGCATACTCCTCGCCTAAGTCCATGTGCAAGCGAAACTTTGATTGCTTGTTGGTGATGTCCTGTAGAGCCATTGTACCTAGCAAATGGAGATGGAGATGTAGATGGATACAGAGATGGAAATGTGGATGGTGATGGAGATGATGGAGATGGAGGATGGAAATGTGGATGGTGATGGAGGAGATGAAGATGGAGATGGTGATGGTGATGGAGGTGGAGGAGATGCAGATGGATACAGAGATGGAAATGGAGGCCTTGAGGAGATAGATATGGAGAGCTTGCTAGTGATGGAGATGGAGAGCTTTAGCTTGCAAGGATGTGTAGATCTGTACCTTCACAGGAGGGGATGGTGAGCTCTTCCATGAGAGCTGGTGGAGAGGATGATAGATATGGAGAGCTTGCTAGTGATGGAGATGGAGAGCTTCAGCTTGCAAGGATGTGTAGATCTGTACCTTCACAAGAGGGGATGGTGAGCTCTTCCATGAGAGCTGGTGGAGAGGATGATGGAGTAGGAGGTCCAGATCTGCAGGCCATGGCTCCTAGAGAGAGAAAAATAAGCCCTTACCCAAGTAAAACACCCTAAACGCGTTTTAGAGAGAGAGTGTAGAGAGAGAGTGGGATCTGCAGCACCTCCAAAAAGGGAGGGAACAAAGTGACGAAAATTTTCAAACATTCTTTGTGAAAGGTACTTCACTACAAGACAAAAAGGCAGTTAGGTCCATATTCCTTCCCAAAAGGACAGAAGATCTAATGATTAGATCACCTTTTGGCCTATTTTCTTTTTTGTAGAAAAGGAAAAATGCATTTTCAGGCCTAGGCCACTAGCTTGGTCAAAGCTTGATTAGCATTTTAAGAATTTCACTAAGTGTCCAAATAAAAGGGCCCAAGAAGACCCCAAACAAGTCCTAATGATTGATAGACGCTTGATGAAAAAGCTAGATTGGTCGTTTTGCTAAAAATAGCAAAATAATAAGAGAGGCTTGACGAAAAAGCTAGATTTGGCAGTTTGCTAAAGACGCTCGACGAAAGATGAAACCTGTGTGCTCACAGAGACGCTTGATAAAGAAGAAACCTGTGTGCTCACACAAAGAACCTGTTTGCTTATTCAAAGAACCTGTTTTGCTGTTACAGATGCAGTTTGCCTGAACTGTCATAACTTTTGACTCACAACTCCGTTTGACAAACTTTTTTTGATAGGACGTGATTAAGAAACAACTCTAATTATAACAAGTTAAGCTATAAAATCATATAGACAACACATAATCAAAGAACAATCTTGTAAGACATCAAATTATAATCATGAATTTAACAAGAAGACATAGATGCTTCCCTTATAGATGCTCTAATACCATGTTGAAATGTAGAGAGAAAGAGACGAGACAAGAGACACATCATGTACGCTCCTAAAGACTAATTCATATTGAGGACAAGATACATATATATAGGTGAGACCAAGTTAGGTAGAGTGAGCCATATATAGAGCTCCAACATATATGTTGGTGGTTTAAAATTTGATGGGTACTATAAAGTTGTAGCTTGATTAAGAACAAAGACATTTTTGGACTTCAGATAAAAGTTATGATGGAATTTGTGGAAGAGAGTTCTATGGTAATATAAATTGATTTGTAGTTTCTCGGTCTATGACTAAGAACAAGTAGTGACGATAGTTCTTGGGAGGTTCTCATCTATCATGCACACTGCCATTACTCGGGCTTCATCAATTGTGGATGGATGGATCTCCTTTGAAGTTATGTACCTAAGATGGAGTTGAGTCCATTTAATTAGCATGACATGTCTCATAAACTATTACAACACTAAAATAAAGCTATGTTAGAGTTTTAGTTTTTCATACCTCAATACCGCCTCCATTTTGTAGATGGCATTGCACACTTTTTGATCTCCACACCTAGTAATGCATATGGGAAGAATGAACTATGTAAAATAAAACATTGAAATCAATGTAGTTACAATGAAAGGCCATCATGCCACTTATATAAGTAAATTGGAAATACTTGAAACATCTTGTGCCAATCATGCGTTTTTTTTAATACAATTGAGTTGCTCCTTTCTTCTTTGTTTTCATAAATTCCCCATTTATTAAAGAATGTATAACACCCGTGAGGGTACAAAAGGAGGCAATTTTATCCTTTAATCTCTTCTCCTCATTGTTTGTCCTTTTGTGACTTGGACCTTCTTGTGCCTTCTGCGCCAGTGCTTCCACCCAAGGCAGCAATTCCGCTCGTATGATCACTTATGTTCTTACAGGGGGCATCTTCCCTTTCTGAGCTGCTTCTTGTTTCTTTTTTTGTTGTTCCCCTTCTCTCTTCTTCTTCTCTTCTTTCTCGTTCCTTTTCTTTTCTTCTTCCTCCTTTTTCTTTTCTACTTCATCAAATTTCTTTTTCCTATCAGCCTCAATGGCAACTTCTTGTTTCTTTTTCTCTCCAACTCCCTTTCCTTCTTGTGTCCTCTTTTTCTTGGCCTCTTCGGGTTGGGTAGTGTTTATTCATCCACCATGCTCTTTCTCTTTTTGTTGGATTTTTGGGCGATCCATTGCCATTCTTCCTCATCATCTATATCATCCTCAAATGAACTGAAGGTTACTTTGGCAACTCTCGAGGATCCTGTTGCTTCTCTGTTTTGCTACTTGTCGGAGATGTCTCCTCTTTGTCGATCCACAAATCTTGTAGCTTGGGCTGTTTCCCTTAGGTGTGCATGTACCATAGTGGCCTATTTCTCTTTAGCCTAGGTGGTGCTCTCTTGGCCAGATTTTCCTTGTAAATTGCAGACCAATTTATCTTTTCTGCTGCCTCCACTAGTTTGCACAATTTGTAATTCTTGTTGGGCATGTCCTTTGGCTTCCCCATGAACATGATGTTCTGCAGGAAGAAAATATTTTTTTCCCGTTGGGTTTCGTTTGCCACATCTTTTACCTAGTGCATGTTGCTTGTTTTGGGGATTTCTTCATCCACTCTTGCCTTGAGATTGGTGTTGAGGGCTCCCTTCAAGGGTAATCCCATCATGTGGTGCACTACATTTTCTAAGATCTTTATCGGCTCCTTCCCCTCCATGTGCACCATATTGGCTTCGAAAAATTAAATAATCAATCTTTCCCCATCGTCAGGGTCCTGCAGCTCCTCCCACTGTCGGTCGAGAAATTTTTCTAACCCGCACCTCCTTGCCTAATACTTATTCTCCTTCTTCCTCATGTCTTGGATGAACAAGGGTATGCAGAGACTTTTCTCAGCTCCTCCCACTCTCGGTCGAGAAATTTTTCAAACCTGCACCTCCTTGCCCACTCCTTATTCTCCTTCTTCCTCATGTCTTGGATGAACAAGGGTATGCAGAGACTTTTCTCTGGTTTTTTGTCAAGCCTGAGCATGTTGTTGATCTTCAGCATGGTGTTGTTTTCTAAACAAGGGCTATAGATAGGTGAGAGTGTGTCGAGCAAGAGAGAAGATTGTGAATGTGAGTGTTTGTGTTCTCTTTTATGATGCTTTCTCCTTTTAGCTTTCTTTTTTGACATGTTTTTGGCTTCTTCATTTTTATTTTAATGTGACCGTCGATTTACATCATGACCGCTGTGAGGTGAAAAAAAGAAAGAAAAGCCTGCCTCTACAGCCCTTCCACCTCGCAAACTTGGAATAACACACACGAACGGGGCACCACTAGCCACCGACTGGAACAATTCTCGCACTTCACCACCCAACCCACGCCAGACAGACAGCCCAAAACAGGGGCACCATAAACCAAGACAAAATAAACACCCAGCAATATATTTCCAGATCAAAACATCATACAAGCTTCTCTGACACAGAAGCCTTACTCACACAACCACAAACACAACACTCAGGCCTGTCAGCCGAGGATACACCACATCCCCAATCACCACGAACCACTCGCCTGCATGCTGTACCAACCACACCAGAATGAACCCGGCCACTCTCGCTCCAAAAGGCGCCCACACCAGCTAACCCTCGAGTCCTTTGCGACCCATCACTTCTGCATGTGTCGTCAGCAGCAGTTACACCATCACCTCTCCCTCTCTCTCTGTGCTGATCCTCTGTCAGCTCGCAACAAACCCAGGCAGCTTATCTGCCCTTTGTCTCTGCCCTGCTACCGGCCCACCACCACGCAGCAACACTTTACCTCTCTCTGTGCTTCACTCGTCGGCACCCATTCTGTCCACTGTCCTGTCTCCTAGGCGGCCCACACCAGCCAACCTTCACTTGCAGCTTATCTGCTCCTCACTTCACAGGCTCCCTCTGCCTTCAAAGTCACTGCCCACCTGTTTCTCTGTGTGTGTCCTCCACACTCACCAGTTCTCGTACCCCAGGGTGGCCATCTTTACAATCTCCAGTTGCCCACCGGCCACACTCTGCATAGCCCCTAACTCAGCCCTTGTACACACCTGAAAGCCCGGTCGACGAGGTGGCTTTTTTTACTCATACACAGTTGCCAGCAATCTGTCTTCTGCTTCGCTTAGGCGACTCCCTAGTCTGCGCTAGTCCCTCCTCTTACACCCAGCTGCACCCACCTTGCCCATAGGCTCACCAGTCCGTCCTCTCACAAGGCAGCCCACCATTTGTCCTTCGACGCCAGCCACAGCCCTCTATGACTGCAGATGGGCTGCATAGCCCCGCCAGCCTCTGCTGCGCTCCACGCCTAGCTCACCTCTTCACACTCAGACAGAGTTGCTTTCCACGCTCAACTCTGCAGTGCTGTGCTTCTCTTCACGCGGGAGGTCTCCAGCTTCTCTGCACGACGGCCACCTGCCTGCTGCGCCTTCCTCTTCGCTGCAACAGCTGCGCATCACTCACAGCCACGCTGCAGATACAGATTCACCTGAGAGGCCCCCCATTTCAAAACAAGGCGACCCTTTGCTTATATCTTCTGCACGCTGCGCCGACCCGCCACCTTCTTCTAGAATATGCGCTGGCGGCAGTAATAAAGCTCCACGCTCACTTTGCATTTTTGGCCATTAAATATTAAATATTTATTTTTTTTTATTTTGCCTAAGATGGCCACTCCCTTAGCTTTCACACCAAATGCCCAATACCTTCCACAACCTTCTTCAAATGCAACCCACACGAGTGCCCGCTGTACTTTGACGTGCCCACACATATAATGCGGCCGAACAGCTTTAATCAACCCAGTGAACCTCTTACCGGACAGGCCTGCAACCAGCCCAAAACAAAATCCATCCACACTGAACACCTGCACACGCATTCTTGGGCAAAACCTTCACACACGTCACGCATCCATATGTACGCTGACGAAAAAGACCACTCAGAAAAAAGCCTGACATACTTTGCCACCCCCCCCATCTGCTAGAGCATTCATGCTCAGCAGCATTCAACATAGTCTGATAGCTATCCTCCACCAGGATCAAAAGGAAACATCTCCAAGTCACCATCCCAATCCCCAGCATCCCTCAAACACCATGGCTGCATCACCGCACACCAAAGATCAACCATATCCAGAAAATCATCCACATTACCCACAACATCATCCTCAAGCCTCAGCTCTTCACCCACAGCAGCAAACCTCCCCGTCTTCAAAACCTGTGGCATTACAGCATTTAGCATCCCATCCATCAACACCAATGAAGGCCAGGTTTCAGCATCTTGACCCTTCTGCACACCAAAATCCACATCCTCTCCAATGGGAGTGTCCACCAGCACTTCCAGCTTCTGTATTTCAGGCATTTCTTCACGACCATTCAGCTCAGTTGGTTCAGAATCTTTGTTATCCAGGGACTTTGCCTTCAGCATCTCAGCAATCCGCAAAGAAGCCTTAGCTACACTCTCAACCATATCTGCATCCATCTCTACCTCTGGTTCCTGCTCATCAAGGCTAGCAACTTCCCAGATATCATCCTCAGGCACAATACTCTCATCACAACGCTCTTCATCAGCCAAATCCACATGCATACCTTCTTCAGTGTTGCTAACCCCCCTGGTATCATCGTCCAAAGACTCCCTAGCACACAATGCACCTAATGGACAAACATCCATACCTTTCATTGCAGGTACCATATCAGCATCCAGCTGTTCCAGAAAATCCATAATAATAGGATCTTCCTCCACGCTCTCCACATCCGCATCACAAGCCATCTTCACTTCATCATCAGAAGTCTCTACCCCATCCTCCTCCCTCGTAGAATCTGTCAAAGAATCATCCTCTAAGCAACTTGTATCCAGCTCCTCTTCCTTCTCCTCATCCGCCAATCCCAAGGCATCATCCTCTTTGCTTTCCTGTGCCTGCATGTCATCCAGATCCAAATGATCTCCAATAGAACCTTCCAACTCACTATCCTGTACAGCCACGACATCCAAATCCAAAGAAGAATCCACTGGCAACTTCTCATCTTCACTTTTTTCCTTCACCTGCTTTTCATCCACCTGAACATGCTTTTCAAACTTTGGAAAAAAATCAGAAGGCATATAAAACATACCCCTTTGCACCTGTATCGGCCTTTGAGGTTCTTGTCTGATCAGCCCTTGCATAGGACTCTTATCCACCTCAACCAGATTTACTTGCTTATTCCTTGCAGACACAACACCGTCATACGGATAAATACCCATCTCCATCTGCTTCAAAACCTTGCCTTCCTTTTCCCTAGCAATGCTAACAGCATCATCAAATGACCTGGGATTCTTCAACTCAACCCTGACCCTCAAATGGGGTAGCAAACCATCCATAAACAAGCTCTTTTTCAAAAATATAGGAGGAACTTCCTGCTTCAATGTCACACACCACTTATCCCACAAACATGTAAATACCTTCACAAAATTGTCCAGTGATTGCCCATGTACCTGCTTCAAGACGCTCAGCTCCTGCCAAAGCACACCAGGATCCTCCACTTGCTGAAAACGCTCCAAAAGCCCTTCTTTCAACCTGTCCAGGGTCAAAACACCAGTATCTCGTGCTTCAAAATCCTTCAACCAGCCTCGGGCATCTCCCTTCAAGAAAATCTTTATCATCCTCAGAACCTGCTCTTCATCCATGACATGATTGCTAATGCATGCCAGCTCCATCTGCTCCAAAAAGTCACACACATCTTCACCCTTCCTGCCATGAAACTCCGGATAGGACCACATCATGACAACCTGTACCAGTCCCTGAGCTCTCCTCAGTGGAAACAATGTCAGAGCACAACACCAGAGCTACTCCTCAGTCACACAATCCTTGAGAAATCCTCTGTGGGGGCACCAGAAGGATGTGAGGTGAAAAAAAGAAAGAAAAGCCTGCCTCTACAGCCCTTCCACCTCACAAACTTGGAATAACACACACGAACGGGGCACCACCAGCCCCACCGACTGGAACAATTCTCGCACTTCACCACCCAACCCACGCCAGACAGACAGCCCAAAACAGGGGCACCATAAACCAAGACAAAATAAACACCCAGCAATATATTTCCAGATCAAAACATCATACAAGCTTCTCTGACACAGAAGCCTTACTCACACAACCACAAACACAACACTCAGGCCTGTCAGCCGAGGATACACCACATCCCCAATCACCACGAACCACTCGCCTGCATGCTGTACCAACCACACCAGAATGAACCCGGCCACTCTCGCTCCAGAAGGCGCCCACACCAGCTAACCCTCGAGTCCTCTGCGACCCATCACTTCTGCATGTGTCGTCAGCAGCAGCTACACCATCACCTCTCTCTCTCTCTGTGCTGATCCTCTGTCAGCTCGCAACAAACCCAGGCAGCTTATCTGCCCTTTGTCTCTGCCCTGCTACTACCGGCCCACCACCACGCAGCAACACTTTACCTCTCTCTGTGCTTCACTCGTCGGCACCCATTCTGTCCACTGTCCTGTCTCCTAGGCGGCCCACACCAGCCAACCTTCACTTGCAACTTATCTGCTCCTCACTTCACAGGCTCCCTCTGCCTTCAAAGTCACTGCCCACCTGTTTCTCTGTGTGTGTCCTCCACACTCACCAGTTCTCGTACCCCAGGGTGGCCATCTTTACAATCTCCAGTTGCCCACCGGCCACACTCTGCATAGCCCCTAACTCATCCCTTGTACACACCTGAAAGCCCAATCGACAAGGCGGCTTTTTTTACTCATACACAGTTGCCAGCCCTCTGTCTTTTGCTTCGCTTAGGCGACTCCCTAGTCTGCGCTAGTCCCTCCTCTTACACCCAGCTGCGCCCACCTTGCCCATAGGCTCACCAGCCCGTCCTCTCACAAGGCGGCCCACCATTTGTCCTTCGACGCCAGCCACAGCCCTCTATGACTGCAGTTGGGCTGCATAGCCCCGCCAGCCTCTGCTGCGCTCCACGCCTAGCTCACCTCTTCACACTCAGACACAGTTGCTTTCCACGCTCAACTCTGCAGTGCTGTGCTACTCTTCACGCGGGAGGTCTCCAGCTTCTCTGCACGACGGCCACCTGCCTGCTGCGCCTTCCTCTTCGCTACAACAGCTGCGCATCACTCACAGCCACGCTGCAGATACAGATTCACCTGAGAGGCCCCCCATTTCAAAACAAGGCGACCCTTTGCCTATATCTTCTGCACGCTGCGCCGACCCGCCACCTTCTTCTAGAATATGCGCTGGCGGCAGTAATAAAGCTCCACGCTCACTTTGCATTTTTGGCCATTAAATATTAAATATTTATTTTTTTTATTTTGCCTAAGATGGCCACTCCCTTAGCTTTCACACCAAATGCCCAATACCTTCCACAACCTTCTTCAAATGCAACCCACACGAGTGCCCGCTGTACTTTGACGTGCCCAAACATATAATGCGGCCGAACAACTTTAATCAACCCAGCGAACCTCTTACCGGACAGGCCTGCAACCAGCCCAAAACAAAATCCATCCACACTGAACACCTGCACACACATTCTCGGGCAAAACCTTCACACACGTCACGCATCCATATGTACGCTGACGAAAAAGACGACTCAGAAAAAAGCCTGACATACTTTGCCACCCCCCCATCTGCTAGAGCATTCATGCTCAGCAGCATTCAACATAGTCTGATAGCTATCCTCCACCAGGATCAAAAGGAAACATCTCCAAGTCACCATCCCAATCCCCAGCATCCCTCAAACACCATGGCTGCATCATCGCACACCAAAGATCAACCATATCCAGAAAATCATCCACATTACCCACAACATCATCCTCAAGCCTCAGCTCTTCACCCACAGCAGCAAACCTCCCCGTCTTCAAAACCTGTGGCATTACAGCATTTAGCATCCCATCCATCAACACCAATGAAGGCCAGGTTTCAGCATCTTGACCCTTCTGCACACCAAAATCCACATCCTCTCCAATGGGAGTGTCCACCAGCACTTCCAGCTTCTGTATTTCAGGCATTTCTTCACGACCATTCAGCTCAGTTGGTTCAGAATCTTTGTTATCCAGGGACTTTGCCTTCAGCATCTCAGCAATCCGCAAAGAAGCCTTAGCTACACTCTCAACCATATCTGCATCCATCTCTACCTCTGGTTCCTGCTCATCAAGGCTAGCAACTTCCCAGATATCATCCTCAGGCACAATACTCTCATCACAACGCTCTTCATCAGCCAAATCCACATGCATACCTTCTTCAGTGTTGCCAACCCCCCTGGTATCATCGTCCAAAGACTCCCTAGCACACAATGCACCTAATGGACAAACATCCATACCTTTCATTGCAGGTACCATATCAGCATCCAGCTGTTCCAGAAAATCCACAATAATAGGATCTTCCTCCACGCTCTCCACATCCGCATCACAAGCCATCTTCACTTCATCATCAGAAGTCTCTACCCCATCCTCCTCCCTCGTAGAATCTGTCAAAGAATCATCCTCTAAGCAACTTGTATCCAGCTCCTCTTCCTTCTCCTCATCCGCCAATCCCAAGGCATCATCCTCTTTGCTTTCCTGTGCCTGCATGTCATCCAGATCCAAATGATCTCCAATAGAACCTTCCAACTCACTGTCCTGTACAGCCACGACATCCAAATCCAAAGAAGAATCCACTGGCAACTTCTCATCTTCACTTTTTTCCTTCACCTGCTTTTCATCCACCTGAACATGCTTTTCAAACTTTGGAAAAAAATCAGAAGGCATATAAAACATACCCCTTTGCACCTATATCGGCCTTTGAGGTTCTTGTCTGATCAGCCCTTGCATAGGACTGTTATCCACCTCAACCAGATTTACTTGCTTATTCCTTGTAGACACAACACCGTCATACGGATAAATACCCATCTCCATCTGCTTCAAAACCTTGCCTTCCTTTTCCCTAGCAATGCTAACAGCATCATCAAATGACCTGGGATTCTTCAACTCAACCCTGACCCTCAAATGGGGTAGCAAACCATCCATAAACAAGCTCTTTTTCAAAAATATAGGAGGAACTTCCTGCTTCAATGTCACACACCACTTATCCCACAAACATGTAAATACCTTCACAAAATTGTCCAGTGATTGCCCATGTACCTGCTTCAAGACGCTCAGCTCCTGCCAAAGCACACCAGGATCCTCCACTTGCTGAAAACGCTCCAAAAGCCCTTCTTTCAACTTGTCGAGGGTCAAAACACCAGTATCCCGTGCTTCAAAATCCTTCAACCAGCCTCGGGCAGCTCCCTTCAAGAAAATCTTTATCAGCCTCAGAACCTGCTCTTCATCCATGACATGATTGCTAATGCATGCCAGCTCCATCTGCTCCAAAAAGTCACACACATCTTCACCCTTCCTGCCATGAAACTCCGGATAGGACCACATCATGACAACCTGTACCAGTCCCTGAGCTCTCCTCAGTGGAAACAATGTCAGAGCACAACACCAGAGCTACTCCTCAGTCACACAATCCTTGAGAAATCCTCTGTGGAGGCACCAGAAGGATGTGAGGTGAAAAAAAGAAAGAAAAGCCTGCCTCTACAGCCCTTCCACCTCGCAAACTTGGAATAACACACACGAACAGGGCACCACCAGCCACCGACTGGAACAATTCTCGCACTTCACCACCCAACCCACGCGAGACAGACAGCCCAAAACAGGTGCACCATAAACCAAGACAAAATAAACACCCAGCAATATATTTCTAGATCAAAACATCATACAAGCTTCTCTGACACAGAAGCCTTACTCACACAACCACAAACACAACACTCAGGCCTGTCAGCCGAGGATACACCACATCCCCAATCACCACGAACCACTCGCCTGCATGCTGTACCAACCACACCAGAATGAACCCGGCCACTCTCGCTCCAGAAGGCGCCCACACCAGCTAACCCTCGAGTCCTCTGCGACCCATCACTTCTGCATGTGTCGTCAGCAGCAGCTACACCATCACCTCTCTCTCTCTCTCTGTGCTGATCCTCTGTCAGCTCGCAACAAACCCAGGCAGCTTATCTACCCTTTGTCTCTGCCCTGCTATACCGGCCCACCACCACGCAGCAACACTTTACCTCTCTCTGTGCTTCACTCGTCGGCACCCATTCTGTCCACTGTCCTGTCTCCTAGGCGGCCCACACCAGCCAACCTTCACTTGCAGCTTATCTGCTCCTGACTTCATAGGCTCCCTCTGCCTTCAAAGTCACTGCCCACGTGTTTCTCTGTGTGTGTCCTCCACACTCACCAGTTCGCGTACCCCAGGGTGGCCATCTTTACAATCTCCAGTTGCCCACCGGCCACACTCTGCATAGCCCCTAACTCAGCCCTTGTACACACCTGAAAGCCCAGTCGACGAGGCGGCTTTTTTTACTCATACACAGTTGCCAGCCCTCTGTCTTTTGCTTCGCTTAGGCGACTCCCTAGTCTGCGCTAGTCCCTCCTCTTACACCCAGCTGCACCCACCTTGCCCATAGGCTCACCAGCCCGTCCTCTCACAAGGCGGCCCACCATTTGTCCTTCGACGCCAGCCACAGCCCTCTATGACTGCAGTTGGGCTGCATAGCCCCGCCAGCCTCTGCTGCGCTCCACGCCTAGCTCACCTCTTCACACTCAGACACAGTTGCTTTCCACGCTCAACTCTGCAGTGCTGTGCTGCTCTTCACGCGGGAGGTCTCCAGCTTCTCTGCACGACAGCCACCTGCCTGCTGCGCCTTCCTCTTCGCTGCAACAGCTGCGCATCACTCACAGCCACGCTGCAGATACAGATTCACCTGAGAGGCCCCCCATTTCAAAACAAGGCGACCCTTTGCTTATATCTTCTGCACGCTGCGCCGACCCGCCACCTTCTTCTAGAATATGCGCTGGCGGCAGTAATAAAGCTCCACGCTCACTTTGCATTTTTGGCCATTAAATATTAATTTTTTTTTTTAATTTTGCCTAAGATGGCCACTCCCTTAGCTTTCACACCAAATGCCCAATACCTTCCACAACCTTCTTCAAATGCAACCCACACGAGTGCCCGTTGTACTTTGACGTGCCCACACATATAATGCGGCCGAACAGCTTTAATCAACCCAGCGAACCTCTTACCGGACAGGCCTGCAACCAGCCCAAAACAAAATCCATCCACACTGAACACCTGCACACGCATTCTCGGGCAAAACCTTCACACACGTCACGCATCCATATGTACGCTGACGAAAAAGACCACTCAAAAAAAAGCCTGACAACCGCCACCTTGGTTTAATGCTATTAAAGCATCTTTCTTGCCTTCCCTTCTTGCTGTTATGAGTGGATTTTTAATGATGTCATGATGCATGCCTTTCATGTGGTTGCTTATGTGGCCTTTTGTACTGGTCAGATCGCTTGGGCTAGCGCATGCTTGGTCACTTGCTTTTTTGCTGTTAGGGATTTGATACGTCGAAAGAGATCATTGCTTTAGCACCTCGACATCCTTGCGGTCTAGCCACCCTTGCGCAGCTTTGTGATTTTTTGCATCTTATGTGTCCACCTCTACTGGTGAGATCATACAACATATGCTTCCAGACCGTCTCCTAGTCTTTTGCTACTTCTTTTTGTGGTGGAAGCTTCCACAAGTTGGCCTTTGTATTTCCTCATCAACATGAAGCCATTAACTGCTTTTGGGAAGGGTGCTCCATCCAAGTTTTCTAAGGTGAAAGCATTTTGGCTGACTGAGTTTTCACTATAAATGGTCTTATCCCCATCAAATATTGAATTTTGTGGGATGAGATCCCAACTTAGCATTGTATACTAACACATTGTTCCCTTTCACCAAAATATGTGCTTGAGGTGCCTATCAGTCCAAGATTTCCTTCTTTGTTGCATTATCTCTGCTTTTAAAGAGTTGATTTGCCTCTCTTTCTCTAAGGCTAGGAATTCCTTTGTCCTATGCTCGCGAGATTCTTCCATTGGAAGCTTCTCGTGAATGGCCACTCTCATACTAGGAACCACATATTGCATTGGCATGACAACTTCCCAACCATATACAAGCTTGAATGGTGTTTTCTCAATCGCAACTTTGAATGATATTCGAAATGCCCATAGGGTAGCATCTAACTTCTGGTCCCAATCATTTTTGTTGGCATTTATGATTTTCTTTAGAATCTTGGTCAACACTTTGTTGGTGGATTCTGCTTGCCCATGGGTGGTAAGGTGAGGACTTCTTGTGATTGATCATGTATCTTTTCATTAATCCCTTCATCACCTTGCTCATGACATATGTCCCTTGATCATCCATTGATTATTTCCACTAGCAACCCATGCCTAGCAATGATGTCCTTGAAGAGGAACTTCACCACTTCCTTTGAGGAGTTGCTTTTCACAGCCTTAGATTCTGGCCACTTAATAATATGTTGCTTCTACAATGATGTATTCACATCTACTACCTTTTGTGGGTGGCTTGATTGGTCCCACAAAATCCAATCCTCACTTTATGAATGGTGACAATGGTAATATGGGTGTAATGGGAAACCTATCAGAATCTCGGGGTTGACCCATTTGTTGACAAACATCACAATTGTTTTCTTCTATGCTGGCATCTCATGATAGTCAGCCACCACATGCCCCCTTGCAAAATTTTTTGGGCTATTATTTCACCACCCATGTGCCCTCCGGTGATGCCACATTATGCTTATCTTAACACTGCTTGCTGCGTAGTATCTTTTATATGATTATGTTATAGAGTTTCCCAGTAATCATAGTAAAATTTTTGCTCCTTAGGGAAATTCTCTTCTTCCTATCTACAATAAATCCTTCTGAAAAAGACCCATCTTCCAAGAACTGCATCATGTCATAATACGAGTTTTCTTCCACTCTAGTTGATGCTGCTATATGAACAAGTTAGCATTTGGGAGTTGTTCTTCCACACCCTAAGAAGCAAGTTCTTCGGTATCTAATTTGGACAAAAACTCTACCATTGCATTTTCTTTTCTCGGTGTGTGCTGAATGGTGAACTCAAATTCTTAAAGCAGAAGAATCTATCATGCCATTTTTCCCACTAGCAAGGCTTTGTTCACTAGATAGATGAGAGTTTGGTAAGCCACATGGAATTTCAATTTTTGTTTTACCGAAAGGTAGTGCCAAAACTTGTTCATAGCAAAGATTATGGAAAGAGCCTCCCACTCTGTTGTACTTTAGTTTTTTTTCACTCTTGTGAGAGATTTACTGGTATAATGTATAGGCTGCATGTACCCTTTTTGTTTCTCCTATATGAGTGTGTTGCGCAGTGTCTTATCTTAAGCATCTACATAAACATGGAATGTTCGATTCCATTCTCGATTCATCATTACTGGTGCAAATGATACCACGTTCTGTAGCCAATGGAATGCCTTCTGACCTTCCATACTCCATTCATATTTCACATCCTTTTATTTCAGTGCATATAATGGATAAGCTACATGTGCTAAGTATTTCAAAAACCTTGAATACCCCTTTGACTTGCTAGGGAATCTTTCAAATTGCGTTATGTTCTGGGGAGTTGAAATTTTGGATTTGGCCTTCGCAGCATTAGCTAGATCTATGGCCAATGCTTGGGTTGACACGATGTGTCCTAAAAGTGTTCCGAAATTTACTACAAATGCACATTTGGCTGGATTCAATTTCAGCCTTGTATCTCTGCAAACATAACCTCAGATGATAGATGTGTTTAGCCTTATCTCTAGACACACTCAAATCATCCACAAATTCTTTCATGAAATTTGTCGTAAAGATTTTGTGCACCATTCTTTGGAAGTTGCGAGGTGCATTTTTAAAGCCAGACATCATGACCGTTGCCCACAAAGACACCCCACTCCGTGATGAAGGCTATTTTCTCCCTATCTTCCAAGGCCATCTTGACTTGGTTGTACCCGATTAAACCATCCAAAAATGAGTACATCTCCTTTCTGACTACTTCATCCAGCAAGGAGTCAGTAAATGGAAGCAGAAAGGGGTCTAAGTTTGTTCCTGCATTTCGCATGCGGTAATCCACACATATTTTGATCTTCATATTCTTTTTAGGCACTACCACAATGGGAGATATCCATGCAATTTTTTCTATTGGCACAATGAAACCCACTCTCAATAGTTTGTAAATTTCTTCTTTGACTTTCTTTTCATAGTTTGGGCTCACTCTGTAACTTTGCTATCTGACAAGAATGGCTCCCTCTTTTATATTGATGCAGATTGATGTTGTGCTGGAAACATTTAGGGTCAATGCCTTCCATGTCTTCATACAACCATGTAAAGACATTTGGGTATTCCTTCAATAAGGATAGTAGGTCTTGTTTAGACTCTTCTTCTATCTCAAGACTGATTTTCATAGGCTTTTTATCTTTTTCTTCCCCTAGATTGACCTTGTGTAACTTGTCTGGGGTGACTTTTGTAGGATTATTTTCCTAGTTCACCTTTTGCTTTTGTACCCATTCTTGAATTTCTTGGATATCTTATGCTTACTCTAGATTTCAGGCCAACTTAATTTCTTTGAGGTCTTCTCCTATAATGTTTTGCTTAGTTTAAATTTTTGTGTTTTTTGAGAATGTTCTTCTGCATTCTTTTTTTGATCATCTGCCACTTCCGCGTTTCTGCCCTTCATTTATGCATGATGCCCTGTTGCTTCCCCTACATTTATCATGTACAAGGGCACCAGATCTGGATGTTCGTGGAGTATTTTGGTCTCTTCATCATCATCAAAGCCTTCTGACATGTTGAAAGTTTCGGCATGGAGGACTGGCCTCTTGGCAGGTTTCACTGGTTTCTTTGCATCATTGAAATTTACATGTAGCTTCCACTTTGCCCTTTTGATGGTGATTTTCTTCCTCCTCTAGTCTTGTTTTACCTTCCATGTCTCATCCAGGGCCTTCCTAATAATACCTAGTAAGACACGGTGTGGTCTTTTATAATGATCACTACTAAGTTGACCTTGAATTCAACTTGTTTAATCCTCTTTGAGACATTTTTTATGATTCCTTTTGGTACCACCACCCTGTTGTGAGCCATTCTTATGTTTAACTGGATGGGCCCCCATTTGATGCCTAATCCTAATCCAGTTTCTTCGATGACAACATTCACTCCGGACCCTCCATCCAGCACTACATCATTAATGAGAACATTGTTGAGTTGAATTGTGAATTTGGTCACTTCATCATCTCTGGACTAGTGGTTCTTCTGCTCTCATATTGCCACATTCTGGTGTTTCTTCCTCTACCGTGTGCTTCAGTTCTTTACTCAGCCCTTCAATGCCTGCCACATTAAAATTTTGGCCTTGAACCTTGGACAAAGATCGAGTACTTGTTTTAGTCGAACCTGTGTATCCCCAGTAGAATTGACATCACATTTGTTTGCCAACCAATCAGCATTTTTATGGTTTTCTTCCAGACAATCCTTGTCAAAGTTCTCTGTGTGCTTTCTTGCACTTACCTCTCCAAAAAATCTTTAGTGACTTCTATTGAGTCATCCTTCTTTTGCTTGCCTTGCCTTCTTTTTATTTCCCTAGCAGTTTGAATCCTTACCTTCTCATGTTGTTCCTAATCCAGAGTTGCCTTTTTGTGACCTTTTGGTGAGCCTTGATCACCAAGCGGAGTTATCACCACACTCGATTCACTTGCCTTAGCCCTTGTCACTACTAGGATTTCATGAATTTCTAATTATGTGTCCTCTACTTGCATCATGTTAGCACTTGGTATATTCTCCTTGAGCTGCATCAATTCTTCTTGTCTTTATTCATCATGCTTTTTCTTCATGGCACATTCTGCTTTAGTATATCTAGGCTGTTGACAATAGTAGCATGTGAAGTTGGTGGTCTCTCTAGAACATCCTTGGTCTCTTCTCCCAAAAAAAATTTTGTGACCTCTATTCCCATACCTTCCTACTTCTTTCCGCCTCCTCTATGTTGTTCACCATAGGAGCTATATTCTTCATGTTGTATCTATAGTTCCATGTATTGTGGTTTTACATGTTACAAATAGAGAAATTTGGAGGCACAGTGCATTCCTTTTTTAGGTGACCTTCCTACTTGCATTGGGAGAAGAACGTTCTTTCAAAAACTGTGCCTTTTTCCTTTTTCATTTCTTGCACCAGTTGCTTTATCTGTTGCATCAATTCTCTATAACTTGCTAGTACCTTCCCGGATTTCTTCCTTTTTTCTTTCTTTTTTGCCAATGGAGAGTCCTGTGAAGAGTCACTCGAGTCATCTTCTGCAGTGGTGTTGACACTCTTCCTAATGCTTCCTTTCTTGTATTCTTTTTGGACTTCTTTTTTTCCCCTTTTGGATAGTTCCACCAATTCCTCGAATTATTAATCCCTTGTACAAACCAATCGACAACTATTTGTATGAAGGGTTGGGTTTGCGTTGCCACTCTCTATCTCAAGCAGAAAAGTTTTGTTTGTTGAAGCTTTCACATCCATGTTCTCTTGTCAGAGCTCTCTCATTTGATCAGAGAGTTGAGTTATAGACTTTATCTTGTGGAATCTCCCCAAGAAGGCAATCACAAATTCTTCATAGGTCTGGAAATGGTTGTATTGATATCGTAACACCCACTCCATGGCATTGTCCTTGAAGGTATTCATGCAGGCATCTCTATAGATTTCACTCAACTCTAGTTCTTCTAAATCCCGAGGTCTGGCCACCTTCTAGTATTGCTCAAACCTCCTCATATGAAAATACATATCTTCACCTTTATCATCACCAGCAGAGAACACTAGGAAATGTTTGGCTAATCATGCCATGACTTCCTTGAACCGTTTCCAGAGGTTTATTCTTCTTGGTTTGGTTGCTCCACCCTTTCTAAATCTTTCAAAGCTAGATTTTGCACTACTTCTCTCTCTTGGCACTCCTTTTCCTTGTCTAAGTTCTACCTAAGTTCTTATGCTACTTCTTGCTCGTGCTGGATAACAGATGCTTTTGCACTGTCTTCTTGGTTATGGGTGCAAAGTACTCACTGTGTGCGAGCTTCCTAGAGGGCCTCTTTGTAGGCATTACTTTTTTACCCTCTTTAGATTCATGAATGTGCATGAAATATTCTTGAATTTGGTCCAATCTTTTGGTGAAAAGCTCTTCATGTTAATTTTTCTAGAAAATTACTTGCATGATGCTGCAGTTTCATCCTGGTTTGCTTGAAATGGATTTTCACTCTCCCTTGCTTATTGGTGTAGAATGATACCTAGTAGAGATTGTTCCCAACAGAGGTCTTAGTCCCCAACAAGATTGCCAGTTGTTTCTTGATGTTTTCCCTAATAGCGAAATGGCAAGACAATAGTCTGGTGTATTAGACTAGTCAGACAATGTCATGGGAGACGAGTAGACTCCCACCAAAAATTCTGGATTCAAAACACCAACCCTTACGTGGTCACATGAGGAACATTACAGACTGCGCTCAATTGGACAGGCTCATACACAATGTTTCCCAACTCTTATTCTACATCACACTCACACACTCTCTCTCTTACACATCATGTATCATTAAGCAGAAACATAACACACACAAACACCCCAGAATAACATGCGACACAAATGAGAGAAGCAATGGCAAGTGTTTTCTTGATTTCATTTAAGATAGATTACACAATGATATAGAACTAGTACCTAGCACAAATGAACACTTTCCAGATTCTACATGCTACAAGCTTTATGAAACAAGTGTCAACTAATGATGAAGGTTTTACAAAACTACACTTCATCACTGTTACATTCCCATAACGCCGCTACGGGCATTACCACAAGAGGGGACGGCGGCCTCTGGCTCACCACCCCAGCCATAGAGGAAGAATGAGGATTGCCCCTCATCCCCCAGGCTATATAGTGTGTGGCCTGCCGTCCACACTAGCCTGGCCGCCCATGACTCCGCATGGGCGTCCTCTCCCACTGAACCCCGGATATGGCCATCCGGTCTGCCGTCGGTCATAGGCATTACAGCCTACGTGACATTACCCCCCCCTTAAGAAGAGTTTTCGTCCTCGAAAACAAACTGGGGAAACCTTTTGGAAATTGCACTACGGCGTTCCCAGGTAGCTACCTCCTCATCCTATCTGTCCATTTAATAAGTACCTCCTGGTACACTTTATGTCGGGTCTGTTTATCACGATACTGTAGAATCTTTTCAGGTTCATGTGGTATCTTTGGTGGCTCTATCAAGTCCACCAAAATCTCTGGAGAAACTGCGTTCTCTAACCCGTGAACTGATTTCTTCAGTTTACTGACATGGAAGACAGGATGGACTTGAGAACTCTCCGGTAACTCAAGTTTATATGCTACGTCCCCAATCTTCTTAAGGATTTTAAAAGGACCACAATATCTCGGAGAAAGTTTATCACACTTTCCTGTTTTCATGGTTTCTGACTGCGCAGGAACCTTGAGGAATACAAAGTCACCTTCTGCAAAGGTCACCTTTCTTCGTCCTTTATCCGCATAAGTTTTAGCGCGATCCTGAGCGCTACGAATGCTCTCACGTGCGGCTCTGAGCATATCATTCATATCTTCAAGGAAATCCTTGACAGATTGAATCTTCTCCTTTTGTAGGCCTACAGCCATCGGAGATCTCGGCTGGAATCCATACATTAACATGAATGGTGTAAATCCAGTTGCTAAGTGTTTGGAGCTGTTATAGGCAAACTCCAATATGGGCAAATATTCTTCCCAATTTGATTGCTTCTTACTTACATAAGAACGCAACATATCCTCGAGTATTTGGTTAACTCTTTCTGTTTGACCATCAGACTCCGGATAATCTATCATACTCATACTGAGAGTAGTATCCAACTTTTTGAAGATTTCCCTCCAAAAATGATTGTTGAACTTTCTATCTCTATTGACACTATATCTGCGGGCAGGCCATATAGCTTGTAGAGATGTTCAATAAAGAGTTTTGCCAACTCTGGCATTTTAACAATTTTCTTCGTGGCAATAAACTTTGCCATTTTAGTTAACCTGTCCACTACGACCCACACCGAGTCATTCCCTCAACTCTTCGTCTTGGGTAAACCGGTAATGAAATCCATGGAAATGCTTTCCCATTTTCCTTGAGGAATCTCCAGCGGATGGAGTAGTCCTCCAACTTTAAGACGTTCTGTTTATTGACTTGGTACTTACTGCATTTCAGCACATAAGTCTGGACGTTCTTAAACAAACTAGGCCAATAAAACTGCTTTTTACTAGTGCATAGGTCTTCTGAATCCCAGGGTGACCCGCACTTGGACTATCAAAACTATACCCCGAAGACTTGGCTAGCCTCTCCGGACTAACTCTCGCTTCGCTACCCGTCGCACCTACGGCCAGTCTCTCCGGCGGACTAGCATTATGTGCCGGCGAGGAAGGTGGGCGTGGCTGTGACAAAGTGCGTACGCGTACAGCACGCCAAACCTCTGTAAAGACAGGATCATGCTCACACAAGCCATGATTTGGTATTTCAACCAAAACCTTAAGGCAAATTTCATACCTTGATTTTGCATCATGTCATTAGCACAGAAGCTAATGTACTGGAGAGCACTCTAGTAGCGCAAGTTCTTAGACTATGCTACTAGATATTTGTAGACTACGCTACCATGTTGCATCACCAACTTGTTAAAACTTCTCGTTGGAAAGCTTTACGGTCACCATAGGAGAAATAAACTAGAGCCAATCTAATCATGCATCACAAGGATTAGTTCTAAAGCTGAGAGATACTTTCTCTCTTAGAGTAACATCTTTACACAAGCATATGCTCTAGAATCTTGTTGAGTTTCTAACTACCATCAATCTACGGATGGTTAAACTCCACTCTAACTTAGAGTAAATGTAACTTTTTGAAAATTTCCATTCAAATATAACAATCAAACTTCCTATCTCTTATGCCATACTATATATGCGAGCAGATCATATAGTATGTGGAGATGTTTGATAAAGATTGTTGCACCTCTACGGGTGTCTGGAGTTACATCCAATCACTTACAACTCTTTGTTGCTATTACCAGACACAACCCTTCAGGTATTGTATGGACTCACACAACTATTCGAGTTTATGTGATATTTGAGGATATTCCTCCTTTCCCTTAAGAAAGGTTTTTTTGTCCTCAAAAACTCTACTCTCAAGCGGACTACGCGCTAGTGTCATAGGTCCAAGAACAAATCTAGACCGTGTTTAATATCATATGTTATATTCTTGAGTCCTTTCAAGAAACTTTTAAACATCTTGCAACGAAGATGTGGTATAGTGTCTACGCACATATGGTGGTACTTAATAAACTGCTTTGCAACAGATCAGTTGTTTCACACTTGTAACAAAGTGCTTCATTGTTGCATATTATTACCCTTCATAAGCGGTTACACACTTATGAATTATTTGGGTGGGTTGTACCATCTATCAAGAAAATTCCAAACTACTAATAACCGCATTATCAATCCATAGATAATGACTGAGCTTGCTGCGAAGCCATAGGTTGCTAGATAATTGATGGTAATTACACAAGTTCAATGTCTCATTACATCATACATTCAATATAAATGCAAACATAACAGTACTTCGTGATGATGAACTTAGGAATTTCATCCTATCCCTGTTTGGTGTTGGTATGAAGTATAACTATGAGAACATTATTTGCTGCCTCCTCATCATAGCGGCAAAGCTACCTACCCATCACAGGTGGCAATCTCTACCAAGCTATAACCAATGACTAGCAAATAAACGAGTACTCTTGTAAGAGCCTTTTTATATCTCACACCAAACTCATAATCACTACGGATTAAATGCCAGGGCTTGCAAATTGAATGTTATCTGATAGGGGGGATCATCAAACTACGGATGACCTCGACAACTCACTAGGACTAGTGATGTGTAACTTTTAAGTTACTCCACTCTCCTTGCTTTTCCATACCATCGAACAAATCGGTCCCTCGATTTGAGCAACGTCAACATATTTATGAGTATTTCGATACTCATGGATTGTGGTTCGGTAATTTAAGATGTTGATCTAGAGTATTTTTCACTCGAGGATCTTAATGTTATTAGCAGTTATGTATTAGTAGTGAGTAACTACGTACCCACTATCATCACACTAGTAGCTCCATACTAGTCTCTGTGAGTAACTCCGTACCCATGGCGTACCTCCCCCGAGTGGGAGTACCATAAACAGCCATCTATAACAAGATGCTTAAGTCACTTGCTGCTAAGAAGTGACTACATAAATTGACCACTTCATTGCACATTGCAGTACAATCTCTGGTATTACAACACGAATTTTTTGGACGTCCTTATTATAGAGGTCAACTTAAAAACTAGTGCATAGGTCTTGTGGAGTCTCGGCTAACCTAACCACACCACTGGTGACTTTCTACAAAAAATGTGGCGCCGAAGTCACCACCTATGTACTTTAACTCCGTAAAGTACATGGTCTTCATCTATCATCTATGGAAAGTTGTAAAACATTCCTGCGGCGGCGATGGATTTTTATCACCCTAAAATTATTGTGCACTATTTTAGTGTGAAGAGCTTTTTTTCCTGGGTACCATGGTTCACCCCAAGCTCATCTGTTGCTAAATTCTCCGATTTAACAAAAGATATGTCTGCCTCCGAACACTCCGGTTCAGTCCTAGACTTTGAGTTTATTTCTTAACACTCCGGTTAAGTCAAAACTCACCAGATACAGTAGGATTTACCACTAAGCTCTCCGGCTTAGCCTTCTATCCTAACTTAGCCCGAGTTTATGTATACTCATATGTCGGATCCGATACTAACAACAACCAGGCTCATCTGGAGTGAGATACTACTCACTATTGCCATGTAAAACCTTATTAAATCCATGGAATGCTCCACTCATTCTCCACGGATCATACGACTTATAGGGTTTACACGCACATGACCTTTGTAAGCGAAATAGCCTGTCATGCAATATTACAATTGCTTATGTAGGAAAGTAATATATTTCCCAAATTCATATGGTAGCAACTAAAATGTGCTCACAATCGCACACTTATGTTGAACATAGGCAAGACTACGCTTGCAAAATGCTATAGGGCGTCCCCCATGCATGAAACTGTCCAACCTAACTAGTCTTACTGCTAACCTCTAGATTTAGATCACTCCGAAACTAAATCACTCTATTAGCACTAGCACACCATCATGGTCTTGCTACCTAGAGCTTCTCCGAACTCTGTAACTGGGTTTTATCCCAACTTATGGCTATATTTGGTAAATTTCAAAGTTCAAATTTTATCTTGCACACTTTATCACTACAAACAAGTGTACATACAGACCTGCCAAAGAGTCAGTTACATGCACAAGCCTTGGCGTCCCATTCCACCAAGACTACAATCGATTCCGTGAGAATTTGATGTCCCATACCATCAAATTACCACCAAACCAATTGATGTGACATATAAAAAGGCTCTTTCCTCCCTCGAAAGATCACCACAAACTCTCGAGCCGTGGGATGTCAACGCATGGCAATAAAAAGAAGAGAAAACCATGCTAGTGAGTTTAAGAATAGTTCTCTTCGATCAAGTTTTATAAGGGTATTGAGCATTACATCTCAAGACTAAACCCCTTCAGATTTACCTTTGATTTCTACAAATCAATCCTAAATCTGCTATTATTATCTAGGCGTACGCTAATCCTTCAGATTAGTACTCCTAGATAAACCATTCAGTTGAGTACTGCTAGCAGCACTACTAGCCCCTTAATCCCAAGTAATACACACCTTAGGGATTACTTTTACCAGGCAATGTACGTGACTAAATCAAACTAGTCACTAATCTCGAGGCCCAAGTAGTGACACTTTTTGTTACTTCCAACAAGGGCCAGCTTGCCTCTACGGCCAAAGCCTTTTGTTGTTACAAACAGTAAGCAACTTGTTTGGACACAAGGCATAACCACATCAAGACTACGCTTGTACATGGTTCTTATTGCCAAAGTTTATCACAATCTTCGAGCATCTGTAAAAGATTGTGAAGGGTTATGAGCACTACGGCTCAATTAGGCTTACCTTGATTTCTCGTGATAAGCACTGCGTCTAATTTGGGCACAATTGACGCCATTGTCGGTCCTCTTAGCCCAAGTAAACACACCACGGTTTCACATTTACACTATAGCCAAACTACGTGACTTTTATGGTCAACACTAAGTCTATGCTCAGCTTAAATTTAGTTCTCTGAACCAAATGTGTGATCACCACATGTGTTCTTCTCGTGGCACTACGGCCATAGACGTGTTCACTAGGCACAACGGCCATAGAACGGCTCTCTCTCAAAGGACTCGGCACTACGGCCGTGGGATCTGTCTCTCTCTTAGCATGCGACGCTACGGCCGTGTGCGGTGGGTCTCTTTCGTGGAAAACAGGCACTACGGCCACACGGCGCGACGGGTTTCGATGAACTCCGAATTGAAAGATCACTACGGACCTCACTCTAAGATTACTACAAATCTTAGAATAATAGACCTCTAGGACCATGCACAAGTGCTTGCATCTCTATGGACCTAGCATAATACACTTTGGTTGTTAAGCACAACACAACACTGCGGTTGTTTAGTACGTCCTGATCCAAGAGATCATCTCATGATTCTAGGACCATACAAGTAGTGTCAGATTATATCACTAAGCCTCAAAACGGGCTACACTACAACATAATTGCTACTGCGTGTGGCTACGCACCCGCGATCCAAAGATAACTCGATGTCGATGTTGTGTTGTGTAGCCACACACACACACGGTATTTATGGCAATAACGGTGTTGCGGGTGGCTATGCACTCACGACATGTATGTCAATGATCCTATCAACTGCCCTCCTTCGTGTGTGTAGCTCCGCACACATGAATAATCACCTATGGACTCGCTTGTATCCTTTTGGATGTCCATGGGCACGCCTATGTACAATGTGGAGAGTGCAAACCTCATGCTGTTGCTGTGTTGCAAACCGCGTTCTCTTTGTGGGATCCTTGGCTTTGGAGGGCTGAAAAATGAACTCGCAGCCACATCCCGCAACCCCCCGTTTCCCAAGCTGCCCAACACACACTTTTAAAGCGTGCGAGGAGGTTTCTTTCCGTGGGAACTTCCCCAACATTTTTTTTTATAAAAAAAATTTATTAAGGTTCAAAACCTTATCATCATCCCGGTGCTCTCGCGAGGCAGCTGCTGGCGCTTGGCTTTTTTTCTGCAGCGTTTCTGGGCTGGTGGCTGGCCGGTGTTGTGGCTGCCTGGCAGCGTTTCTGGGCTGGTGGCTGGCCGGCCACCGGGGCTGGCCGCTTGGGCTGGCCGCCCGCTGGGCTGGCTTGGCCCTGGCCCTGGCCGCTGAGGCCTTTCGCCCAGACAAATGGCGCACGCAGCAACGGGAGGGGATCATCAAATTGCGCCTCACCTCAACAGCTCAGCCCTCCCTCGACTCCCCCACTTTCGCGTACGCAGCAATGGGGCTCGGGCTGCTGGTCTTCGCCCCCCCCACACACTCGCGTTTTTTTTTAAATTTCGTGGGGTTTGTCTGCGCATTGCGCCCCCCCCACCTCTACACAGGTGTGGTCTGCGCCCCCCCCACACACAAGCTTCAACGAAGCTTTAGCAGGCAATGGGGCTGCTCTTCGCCCCTTCCACTTCCCCCGCACACAGTTGAAACAAATTTCAAAGCAGATATTCCATTCAGAAAATTTCAATCGCTTACAAAAATTGCTTACCTGCAATACTCCTTCGTGTGTGTGACGGGGAGAGAGAGAGAGAGAGAGAGAGAGTTCTTCCCCTCCATTCTTCCATGGCTGCCTCCCTCCACACCCTCCATTCGAGATAAGGATAAGGAGACGAATGGTCGAAAACCATATAGTGGGCTCCGGTCCCCCAATCACGCGCGGGCTCTGACGATTCCCTCAAACCATGCTCTGATACCAGTGTTACATTCCCGTAACGCCGCTACGGGCATTACCACAAGAGGGGACGGCCTCTGGCTCACCACCCAGCCATAGAGGAAGAATGAGGATTGCCCCTCATCCCCTAGGCTATATAGTGTGTGGGCTGCCGTCCACACTAGCCTGGCCGCCCATGACTCCGCATGGGCGTCCTCTCCCACTGAACCCCGGATATGGCCATCCGGTCTGCCGTCGGTCACAGGCATTACAGCCTACGTGACAATCACACTAATAGTAAGTCGGCTCACACTACTCTCTCAGCATGCCTCTAATCCTAGCATCATTTTTTTTGCATTAGTTGTTCATCCTTTTTAAATAGTGCCTTCTTGATATTGGTAACGGCTCCACGCGGTTACAATCTACCACCTTCACACGTGTTCTATCGGGGTGGTGCTCACATCATGCATTGTGTTTCTGCTCTGCCTATTGCCACTAGTACTTCCATCACCACTACTCTATCAACACGTAGTAGTGCCTAGAAAATAATGGTTGTGCCCAACAAACCAAGTGTGTGTGAACATTAGTACTTGGTTATGCTATGCGTGAATATATCATTATGTGTGTACACGGATTTTGGTGAAGGAGAATAAAGTCAGATATGAAACTTCTTAACATTTGCTGACATGGATTAATGAGAGAAATTAAGGCTTCTATTATGTGTCTCCTCTATTCGCTTTTCATCGTCTCTTCCTAGGGTTATTGGAAAAGGTGAGACTTCCCTACTAAATGCATCTTCAAGACCATGATTGGGAAAATCCCATTACTTTGGGAATTTTCTTTTTAATCTACTTTTTGGTCTATCTTGAGCATACCAATTCCAAATTTGTCGGAAGATGTGGATTTAGAACCTACTCTTCAAGAGGTTTCCAATGATATGTCACATGAGGTGGTTTTGACAAAATCTTAAAAGTCTTTACCGTGGGCCCCATTTTTTGATCTTGCAAAATGGGAATTGGGATTTTCATGAGCTCCCTAATATGGTCTTCTTCCCTCAAGGAAACCTTTTCTTCCACTCATGAAGCTCTTCCTTATCCTTGTAAGCATCTTTCTATTGGTATCCTCCTTATTAGAGATTATTCCTTTTATTTTCTCTCCTTTCTCGAGTTCAATCCTACTAGCCCATGAAGGGTAGCTGTTTCTCAGTCTTGACTCATTAGTGAGAATTCCTGTGCACAACTGCCTTTTTGTGGCCTTTGCGTGAGCCTTGATCACCAAGCGGAGTTATCACCACAATCGATTCCCTTGCCTTAGCCCTTATTACTTCTAGGATGTCATGAATTTCTAATTGTGTGTCCTCTGCTTGCATCATGTTAGTACTTGGCGGATTTTCCTAGAGCTACATCAATTCCACTTGTCTTTCTTCATCATGCTTTTTCTTCATGGCACATTTTGCTTTGGTATGTTTGGGTTGTTGACAATAGTAGCATGTGAAGTTGGTGGTTCCTCTAGAACATCCTTCGACTCTTCTCCCGAACACATTTTTGCGACCTCTATTCCCATACCTTCCCATTCGAGGGGGAAGGTATGAGTCTTCCTTATATTAAGGTTTATCTTCAAATAATGGTTAGTAACTTTTCAATATAGGTTTGATTGGTTTCTCAATCATGAACCACCCTTCCTTCTCTTATGTATAAGGCCTTTTGAGGATCATTATGTAATTCGTTTCAAGGATCATGAACCACCCTTGGTTCTCTAAGAAACACCATTCTCCGAGAAACCTTCTCCAACCGACATAAAAATTAGAGCCAAACTTGGGAATAAACCCCCAAAATTTTAAAATTTGTGAGATAAAATTTTAAAACACAAATGTAATTAGAAAATAGAGCAACATTTTTCACCAATCGAATGAGCATATACATAAGCACTTACATAATTTTCCATTCACACCTCACCATAAACTAATCGAAAGATACAAAAATTAAATAGTAACACCAATACACAAAACATGTCTATATTAGAGTGCATATATAAGTGATCATTCTTACATAACCACAAATCAATTGGAAGATCCCAAAATTTTTCTAAACCAAAAATACACAAAACCGGTCCAAAATATAGGCAGAGAAAACATTGTAACTTCACAAAACTAAACTACATAAAACATTTTTAAAATCCCATGTCCTATGGACCCCAAAAAGGCATAATCATCCAGTGAAAAAAAACCACATTTTACCATGCTCTTTCAAGTTACATAATTTTTCATTCACACCTCACCATAAACCAATCGGAAGATACAAAAATTAAATAGTAACACCAATACACATATATTAGAGTGCATATTAAGTGGCCGTTCTTACATAACCACAAATCAATTGGAAGATCCCAAAATTGTCTGAACCAAAAATACACAAAACTAGTCCAAAATATAGGCAGAGAAAACATTGTAACTACACAAAACTAAACTACGTAAAACATTCTTAAAATCCCATGTCATATGGACCCCAAAAGAAGGCATAATCATCTGATGAAAAAAAACCACATTCAACCACGCTCTTTTAAGGTGTGACATTGGATTGCCTGCCTCTCCAAGTGCTTGAAATAACTAAATTTTTGCTGGAGTTGCTTGGTGAACAAAATCGTGAGCACTCGCACCCAAACCAAGGACCTACAAGTAAACAAAGTACATGTGCTTGCATGGAATGTATGTAGAGTTCTTACTCTCTCTTTTCTAAAAATCTTTACATGTGCATCTTGGAAAGTTGTTCATCGCCCACGAAGTAGTTCACTCCCAACTCTCTAGATCCATCAGTGCTTACGTAGAAGATATGAGACTCATTTCATAAAATAATGTCCTCACACGGATTACCTGTTCATCCAAGTTCTGACCCTTATCAATGTTCTCATTAAATTCTTTTGTTAACCTTTTCCAACACATAGCTAAGCCAATGCATAGTCAAGCCAACACATAGTCAAGCCAACACATAATCAATCCAACACATAGTCAAGCCTTGTGTATATAAGAAATTGAGCGAATCTCAATAATCCTGAGATGTGGGGTTTCAAAAAAGAGAGAAAGAACCATAAACCATAGGGATTCTCCACAAATATATCCCAACAACGATGGTTCAACACGTCAAAACCAAAAACCAATCGCCACTTATAGTAGCACTAGGTCTCAATCTTTAATACAGAGGGGAATGTTTGAGCAAAACTATGGAGTGTTCCAAGTTCTTTTATACAGCTATATCCCTGAGATCCTATTGCATCAACCTCCTACAAGATCCTCTACTTCCCCTTGCACCCTCTATGTGACAAATCCAAACTTCCTTCAAATAATTCCCACCTCTTCTTGATAAAACAATCTTGTCATTTAAACATCCTTCAACCCAAATAGACAAAAATAGTAAAACAACTATCCAACAAGCTTCCACATAGATTCTACACAATCTCGACAATCCTCTCTCTAGAGGCCAATTCACCCTCTTCTCTGCTCTCTCTCTTTTGGCTCTTGGCTCCTAGCTCTCCTTGTTGACTACTCTCCATTCCCTACGCATGCAAAAGTTCCTCCTTCACTTAACTGGACTGACAACAATTACTTCATTTAACAAGGTGGCCATACAAAGACCACTCATTTCCTAAGGTTCTACTCATACCCGATGGGCTTATTCTCTTTTCTAGCGTTTTGGGAGGCACATGTTAATTTGGGCACACGCTTTAGGCATTAGCATCTTTTCTGGGTCTTGGAATGCACATGTTTTGGGCATTAGCATCTTGACACAAAGAACCTATCAATGCATGGGCAGTTATACAAAAAAACTAAAGGAAAAGGAAAATGATGAGGCAACGCTAAAAGTCAAGATTGAAGAATTGGAGGTGCTCGAAAGAGTAGAAAATATAGGACGGATAGACAATAAAGGCCCCCAAAATGGAGGTAGAGGAAGGTATGTCTGCAAGGGTGATAAGAGGAAGGTGGGGGAAATGACAGTGAATGAGTTGAATGTCTCCTTGATAACAACCTACACTGACCTCAGGAAAACACAAGATCAGATGGATGCCATGAGAAGGGTACTACATGCAGAGAAAGTGCGATCAAAGGAGAAAATCACAAAAAACTTTCAAGGCTAGGCAAAAAGGAGCAAAAGAAGACCTGTAGAAAAGAATCCAAGAAAAAATGTGCCAAAGGAACATGGGCATCGTGAAGGACACTACTCTTAACTATTCAAAATTTAATCAAGACAGCTTAGCACATCAGGTGCCTTGAGACACATGGTTGTGGAAATAATGAAGAGAGCAAGGCCAAGGTATCCAAAGGCGTGGTCCATTGATGTGCAATTCTGATGGGCTGACAAGAAGACGGGCACACGTCATGCTTGAGTAAGCACTAAGAAAAGGGCTTACAAGCCAGGATATGCCTAGGATCGCCCCATTAAATTCATCTCAAGGGGTATGGCAATAGACGAAGTACTAGATGAAGGTGGCTGAAATAGGCTATAAGACATTTGGTTTGGAGGATGTGGATTTAGAGATAATATGGATACACAATAGAATAGAACAAAAATTGTGGGCTTCAATGTACTGGCACAATTGTGGGCTTCAATGTACTGGCACAATGTCCAACATGGTCACCCGGTGTTGGTGAGTGACCAATCAGCCCGTTTGGCCACCCCGCCAGATCGTCACTCAGACTAATCGTTGTGCAACCAAACGAACCTTCTTGTTTTGTAAAGAACTTCTAAGCGCTTCTTGAAGAACGGATAGTACCTATGAAAAGGAAAAGGGAAATTAGTTGGATAAGGATTTAGGGGGTTAGATGAGCCTTGGTCTACCCGACTAAGGGTGTAGGAAAGGAGCTCATTTTTCTTTTGGATAGTCCAAGAATCATGTCAGGTCTACTCGAGCCAAAAGGAGATGAACAATACTGAATACGAAGATAAGAGAGTTGAGTGAGCATGCAATTCATGAGCAGAGCTCTTACTAAGGCATTGTACTATATTGTTATTACTCAAGAATGACACATGGGTTTGGCATTTGTCTTATTGGTATTTGCCTTACTTCTGTTTCATTCTACTTGTCTCTATCTATTCAACATTCAATCTTGTGTTAAGTCACTACAAGACAATGCTGCCATACACGCATTTCATACACGTGATAAATTACGAGCGCGTGTATGGTCGCGCTTGTATTTGAATAAAATCGGGCGCGTGTATTTTAGCATTTAAGTTCGCGTGTATATTTGCGTTTATCAACGCGTGTATAAACGCGTTTATATACACGCAGTAATACATGCATCTATACACGGTAATATTCACGGATTAATACACGCTATTATACACGGATTAATACACGCCACTATACACGGATTAATACACGCATGGCAGAGAAAAACTGAAGAAAAACTGAATTCCTTTACAAAATTAAAAACTATTTTCTTTAAACCATCTCATAGTACATTACAGTATACATCATTACACAATCCCACTACATGCATTTACAACAATGAAATATATTTCAAAAATAAATCATGCATATGAGATGATAGAAATGTCATCAATTTAGAACGTACAGTGACGGATTGGTTAGGGTTCGATCTCATCTTCAATAAGATCCATCCTTGCCAAACGATCAACATCAATATCCATTTGATCAATTTGTAAGGCTACGATTAAATTTATTCCACTATCGATATTCTGTACTCCATTGATAATGGTATCGATGTCCTGATCATCCTCATCAACATCACCATCATCCTCAATGGTAGGGTCATTCTCATGATCATGAGAAATGGCATGCTCATCCTCATTATCATGATCATCTCTTATTTCTTGATCATCGATCACAACATCTTCAATGGCATGTTCGACATCATCTTCATTGCGGCTTGTTACATCCTCCATATGCTCCATATCAGTGAATGTATTATACATCACTTTGGAACGTGGTGCAATAGGGATGACGTACCACCATTTGATGTCATGCACCATTGGTAGATAGATAACCTACTCAAATACACATAGTACAGTAATTAATTAGCATATCAAAAGTCAAGGGGTACGCGAGCTTAGATATATATGTACATGAAACACATTAGTAAAAAAATGCATACCTGCTCACATTGTTGTGGCAATACGAGCCTATCTTTCTTTGTTTGCCAGAACTTTATAGAGTCAATATTTACATATCCACTTGCATGGCATTTTATCGTTGCATCAGGCTCTTTTTCCACCACGTTCATTTGCCATTTGACATCCAAAACATACACAAAGAAGCGATGAAAGTCAAGCCTAAATATGTCTTGGATTATGCCACAATAATCATCCATTTTTCCATTAGCTCCCTCAAAGCTACAAATGACACCGCAATCTTGCGTATTTCTCTTTTCATCAATTCTTTGTGTTCAAAAATGCTTGCCTTCACACCATATAGCATTGAACATAGTGCTGGACCAAAATAGAAGCAATATTTGTGTAAGCAATGTGAATAAATATTAAAAGCAAATCACTTACAACTAATGCAAAACATTAGTTCTATGTACCTTTGATATGCATCCTCGTGCATACTCCCATTCTTCCGCCGTGATATGCAGCCCCTCGTCGCTCTCTACTCTCTCCATTTCCTCATGCAACCAATCAACATGGATATCATTCGGAAGTGTTGCTAGATGCTTAGGGTACGCCTTCCGAGAGCCATGTTGCCTCCGAAAGAGAGCTCTTTTTGCTTGCCTTTTTGTCTTTGCATCCTCATATCTTGTAACCCATCTGCTCATCACATCACTATTAAGGATACAAGTGAAATTGAGATCATCAATCAATGTTCTGTCAATTACTTTACTCTGTCCTTTTCCTTGAGGCACAATAGAGGTCATCCTCAAGTCCTCTTCATTGCTCCATAGTCGTGGCAAAGAGCTGTCCACCTGACCAAGAAATTCTGAAATATATACAAGAGACTCTTGTATCAACCAACCCTTGGCCATGCTTCCTTCAGGCCTTGCACTTTGCCTCACAAAGTCTTTTAAGGTCTTCATGAAGCGCTCTAGGAAGAACATCCCCCAGCGTGCATGCACAGTACCACATAAAGCGATTTCGTCCACTAAATGCACAATGAGATGTAGTTGACTTGTGAGAATGGTTCGCGGAAAAGTCTCCTCTACCAAACAAACCACCTCCACTGCCATAACACGCGCATCATCCAACGTGGCTGGATCAATTGCTTTGGAACTAACATATTTGAAAAATAAATAAATAGTACGTTATACCTCATGCACGTTCATTTTGCAAGGTATAATGAAGGGTGATCTGAGCATGGGTTTTACATACCTCACAAGCTCGCCCATCTTATAAATACATTTTTTCAAACTCTTATTTGCACAATGGTCGATGCTAGTAGGTAGTATGAACTGCGCACATAAGAGCACATGTATGTATGGTTTATGGCATTACAAAATTTAATTTCAACGTATGTACAAGACTTGGAAAACTCTTACTTGAAGCATCTTGTGCCAATCGTGGGACTTCAACCCATATAGTTGCTCAACGCCTCTTTTCTTAGTGGTTGTAAAGGCTCCCTTCAATGATCTCATGCATCCAGTGGGAGTACGCAAAGTGGTGATGGCCTGCTTTACCTGCTTCTCCTCTTTCTTTGATATAATCCATGGTGCAGGCGGAAGACGAACGTGCCCACCCACCTCTCGTGGCCAAGCTTGACGCATACGTCCTACGACCCGCAAGTCCTCACGTACGCTAACATTGTCTCGTTTACCAATAATATGTTCCCAAATACCAGATCCCACATTCTTGAAGATGTGCATGGGATCAAGAAGATGGTTGATCTTAAGATGGATCCAATATGGCAGCCGAAAAAAAATGGAGTACCTACACAAGGGATTGCTCTATGTGACCTTTAATCCAATAAGAGACTACACAAAACAAGATTGAAAAAATATTACTATACCTATTCATGCCATCTGGAGGAAGAATAGTTGTAGACTCCCAAATACGCTTCCAATCTTTTGCACGAAGTGTTTGTGGAGGAATGTTACTCTTACTAGCAACATATTTAGGATGATCTGAGGGGAGAAATCAATGATGATTATTGAATATAGTCTTACACAAACCCTCGGGGGGGTCACTCACAAAAAAATGTGAATATCACGTGCGTTCAACAGAAGCATATTTTTAATTTATGAAACTTACAGAAATATATTTACATAAGGGTATGATTTAAATTTTTTTTAAAAAAATTACATATTCATAAAGAAAAGGGGATATTATATAGATAAAAAAATTCACAGATAAGGGATTTAAAATATAGGCCTTGAACGCACGCGATAGGGGTATTCTACATATAGTGACCCCCCCGAGCACAAACCGTCAGCATACTCATGTACTAACGAAGGGCCACAAACAGGACATGCATGTTTACCTGATGTTTTCAAACCTGTTAAAATATAAATAAAAGTTAGAATAATAAAGTCAATATGTATAATTAATATATATAGCCAATAGTAATAGAGTAGGGAGGTAATTAGAATTCTTACCAGAACAATCGCTGTATCCTGGAAAGTCATGCATTGTCCACATCAACACTGCTTTTAAGTCGAAGTGTCGAGAGGAGGGAGGCCTACTAATGTCCACCACTGCAACACCTCTCCATAGTTCCTCCAACTCATTAATCAATGGTTCAAGATAAACATCCATATGCTTGACTTTATGTTTCCCTGGAATTAGAAGGGATGACATAAGATATCCCTTCTTGATCGCCATTGATGGTGGAAGGTTGTAATTCACCAACACAACTGGCCACACGCTGTATGCGGTGCTTTTGAAACCAAATGGATTCACTCCATCCATACCCAGGCCAAGTCTCAAGTTTTCTGGGCTCTGTTTTAAAGCTGGGCCACTCATCTTCAACATCCAAGCAGGAGTGTCTGCGTGAATTCTCCACATGCCATCATCCGATCGATGTGAGGAATGCCATGACATGAGCTCTGCTATGGATTTGCACTTGAACATGTGTTTGATGCGAGGAATTATAGCAAAGTGTCGCAAGACTTTACGAGGTACATCAAAACTCTTCATATCTGTTCTGTACCTTGCTTCACCACAAGTGGGACAATGTAGAGCCTCCTTATGCGTCCCACGAAAGAGAATGCAATCATTGACGCATGCATGTATGCGATCATAATCCAGTCCTCCCAGAGATGTCACATAGCACCTCGCTATGTCTCTTGAGGTGGGTAGTTTATTTTCCTTTGGAAGCATGTTTGATAATAGCCTGCATCCAATATCATCAATTATAATTAGTCTTAAATCCTAAACCTTAAACCACTAATTTAAATTTGTAAGTTAGAATGCTTACTTCAATAATGCGTCAAGACTTGCATTGCTCCATCCATAAACTGTTTGTATATTAAGTAGTTCAAGTGAAGCACGTAAAACAGAGAATGTGCACCCTTCAAACACCGGTGTCGATGAAGCCTTATAAAGATGCTCTTGTTCCATATCATCGTCGTCCATACCTTTGGGATCATCCTTAAAAAGATTCTGCACCATATCATCAAGCACCTCCTCTTCCACAACTTCGTGGGGTGCAGGGCTATTGTCATCCCTTTCCCACTCATCTCTGACAATAGATCCCGAAGCTCCAGCATCATCTCGTCGATGCTTTGCGTGCTCTCGTCGCGCGTAGGGTACCATGTTAGGGTGTGGTACTGCATCTTGCTTCAATTAGAGTTTATATATTACAACTCTATTAATTTAATTTGGATACCATGAGTCATTTGAATACCATCAATTTACATCTACTCACCTCTAAACCTGTTTGATTCCATTCTCCATACATGGAGATGTGATTCAAGGTAATTCGACGTGCTCGTACAATGCATCCTTGACATCGATTACACATACATTTGATCCGTTGTCCCAACCACACATCGCGATTACGATGACGCATTGTCTCATCTTCCCCAGAACTGCTTGAAGAGGTTGATGACATCCTATGTACAAACCAGAAAACACAAAATCATAATATGTTTTTAATGAAAGTATAAAAATCGCGTGTATTGACGCGGCTATTTCCTAAAAATTGCGTGTATTAACGCGGCTATTTCCTAAAAATCGCGTGTATTAACGCGGGTAATTCCTGCAAAACGTGTGTATAAACGCAGCTAAAATATCATACACGCGAATATACACGCATTTATAAACGCGACGGTATGTTTAAACTAAAAATAGCCCGCCTTCCCCAAATATAGATTTTGAACTAACATATCAACACTGCTTTCGTTTTCGCCTCTTCCAACAGTAACGAAACCTAAGTGCAAGGAGGGAGCAGAGAAGCAGCACACACGGGAGAAGGAGGGAGCAGAGAAGGAGCAGAGAAGACTCACTTTTTTAGAGGTGAGTCAGTTTGTCCTGTGCCTTGTCTCTTTCCTCAGATTTGTTTATGCTATTTGCTCTTTGCTTTTTGGGTTTGTCTCCGTCCTTTTGCTTCTGTGCACACGATTGGGTGAATGATTCTGACAGGGGCGACAATGGTCCTTTTATAAGGACACTTTGTCTTTGTCGGAGGTCGGTCCTTTTGAAAAAAAAATTCGCAGGTCGCGTGTAGAAACGCGTGTAAAAGCGCGTGTACTCTATCTGCAGAGTCTGTTCACGCGGATATACAAGCGTTTCTGGACGGGTGTATACACGCGTTTTTTGACGGGTGTATACACGCTTTTCTGCACGGGTGTATACACGAGACTGCGTTTCAAAATTCATGATTTGCAGGCAACACAACTGATTTGAATGATGATATTTGTGTGAGTCAAGAGACAGCCCATGATGTACATGAAGATGTTTGTTGTTGCAGGTTCTTTATGGATATTCCAGGTTCTTCATCCGATCCATTTGCGTACAGCAATTGGCTGATGGAGATGCTGAATCATTTTGGGCGCCATCCTGGTCCAGTTGAGCTTATAGAGTATATGTATGCCCATCCCCCTCCTTCCCTGCCTGGTGTCTATACCCCTACCGCGAGTATCCAGGGCACTCCAGTGCCGTCTATTCCTCCGAGTCCGACGAGACGGCATGCAGCTTCTCCTCTTCCACGTCCACCGAGGAGACATACCTCGTCCCAGTCACACTCACGTACACCCTCACAGCCACCATCACGTGCTCCCTCAGAGCCACCGTCATGTCAGGGCTCATAGCAACCGTCACGTAGACAATCCCCCAATCGTGACTCCACCCGTAGCAATAGGAAGAGTGGGAGTGGAGGATGCGGCGGGTGCTTTGGTGGGGGAGGTGGGGGAGGTGGGGGAGGTAGTAGGGCACGCGGTGAGAGAGGAGATAGAGGGAGAAGAGCTAGAGGAGACAGTTCGGAAGAGGAGGAGATGAGAGAGATGGAGAGAGTGGTCTGCTATGATGTGACGGATAGGGGCGGGATAGTGATGGATGCGAGGGGGAGGGAGGTAATGGAGTACATGCGTGGGGTAGTATCAAACTCATATAGAAATTGTTTTATTAAATTTAAAGATCAAAATAGCCGACTAGTTGGGGAGGTGATAGAGGCTGTACATAGTCGGTACCCCAATCCCCCACATGCTATATTCTCGGATGTATGGGGAAGGATGCGAATAAGGGAGATCTTAAGTAATAAAAGATCTCACCTTAAAAAACTCGCGTACGATGACCGGCTAAATGTAGCTGCGGGTGGCTATCCTACCGAGAAACCTGCCCACTGCGCACAAACGCGAGTGGAAGGAGGCAAAGAAACGAGCAGAGGGTGGCGTGAAGAGCAGGCAGCATGTGGAGGCACGACGGATCTAGATGGAGACCATTGGATCTTCGCATTTCGGATCTGGCGGCGTCGAGTCATGGGAGGCAGAGTTCGTAAGTATCTTGCCACTTTATTTGATTGTTTACTTAATTCATTGATTCTATGATTGTTTTAATCTTACAAATTGTGTTGATTATGATACAGCGACGAGTTACGGGGAGAAGGCCCACAACCCACGATACTGCGTATGCTCGTTGGCATAGCAGACGTGACACGTGGGCCATCTTCAGAGCCGAGGGACGTATTACGGACGCGCAGTTTGAGATGGCCATGAGACCATACGGTCGACAGGTACTTGAAAATTCTAAACGAATGATTTTGGTTTATTGAATTACATATATATATACTTATATACTATATATTACTTGAACAGGCACAAGCTGTTGATGATCCACCCGCCGCCACTGCAGAGGGTGGACGTGAGCACTACTCATCAGACATTCCAACCGATGTGAGCTCATCTGAGCATGGAGGGAGCACCGAGTCATCATCTGGGTCTGAGTAGTACTCAGACTCATAGTATCACATTCCATATTGAGGATATGGTTGTATATATTTTTTTGTAAACTGAGGCCATGGGCTACTTCGAGATATGGACTCCCTTGTATACATGTATGAAATTTTGATAGTAATATTGAATTGATTGATCGATAGGATTACATTCATGTCTGTCTTGAATCATGTATTGACAATGTATGCATTCATGTCGTTCTTGTCTTAATCTCCCTCGTGCATATGTTCTTCGTGGATGGTCTAATGGGATGGTCTAATGCACAAAAAAAAAAAATCCAGAGAGTGTTATTGGGTGCTGGAATGCTAGAACAGTATTCAGGCACCAAATAGCACTCTCTGGATTTTTTTTTTTGCTCTCTGTTCGCGTGTATAAATGCGTCAGAACTGCTAAAACTCGCGTGTATTTACGCGGATAATCTGTAAAATATGCGTGTATTAACGCGTCAAAACTGACAATTACGCGTGTATAAGCGCATCTAAATTAAAGAAACGCGTGTATAGACGCAGGTATCAACGCGTCTGAGACATCTGAACTGAACTGAACGCGGCTATACACCCGTGTATAAGCGCGTGCGTCTACATTAAAGAAAGGTGTGTATAGCCGCATGTATCAACGCGTCTGTGAAAAGAACGCGGCTATACACCCGTGTATAAGCGCGTCTGAGAGGTCCTATACACGCGCTTTTACACGCATGTCTGTGGCCACGATGATACACGCGCTGATACACGGGCCCGCTACTTTTTTTCACAAGTCATTTTTAGCGGCTAGGAGCGCGGGTATGAGCCCGATCCCTTGTAGTGAGTGTAGTCCTAGTTAGATGTGGATTATTGTCCGGATTCAGGACAGACTTCGAAACTATCCTGCTTTGGAGTCATGATCAATCTCCTCGCGCTTCGGAAGACAGGTAGCTCTTCGTCCTAGCATTTGATTATTACATTGGGAACAATTGCGTTAGTCCCTGCTCCCCTAGAACCAACTAGGTAATCCAAAACCATGTATGACCGGACTCTAACATTAGGTAGCTTCCAAGGCATGCTGGTAGTTACCTAAGCATGTTTGTAGCTTTCAATGCATGCCAGGTTCTACCTTGCAGCTTCCAATACATGCTGGTAGCTAGGCATGTTGGTAGCTATTGATATGAACCGGTAGCTCCTAATGCATACCTAGTGCTATCGGCATGCACTAGGAGCTTCCAGTGCATGTCATGCTACCTAGGCATGCCGGTAGTCTTCTAATGCCTGGGTAGCCCCTTATGCATGCCAGGTTCTACTGACATGCATTACGAGCTTCCAATACATGCTTGGTGCATGTTGGTAGCCTCCTAATGCACAGGTAGCTTCTAATGCATGGTGGGTGTTACTGACATGCACTAGGAGCTTCTAATACATGCTTGGTGCATGCCAGGTTCTATCAGCATTGGCTAGGAGTTTCCAAGGCATGAGGGTAGCTGCCAACGTAGGCCGGGTGTTGCTACCAGCATGCATTAGGAGCTTCCAAGGCACAACAATAGCCTTCAAGGCATGTTGGTAGCTTCCAAGACATGCATCAATAGCTTCTGCAAGTTGGGTGCTACCAACATGTATTAGGAGCTTCCAATGAATGTCGAGTGCTACACCGAAGCATGCTGGTAGCTTCCACTGCATGTCAGGTGCTATGGTATGCACTAGGAGCTATGCACTAGGAGATTCGAATACATGTTAGGTCCTACCTAGGCATGTTGAGAGCTTCGAATGCATGTCCACCGCTATCCGCGGCATGCACTAGGAGCTTCCAATGCATGCCGGTAGCTTCCATAACTTCCAATGCATGCAAGGTGTATTGGCATGCACTAGGAGCTTTCAATGCATGGTACCTAGGCATGTCAGTAGCTTCCACCAATGCCGGTGGTACTTAGGCATGTCAATATCTTTCAAGGCATGCTGGTAGCTTTCAAGGCCTGTCAGTAGCTCTTAACGCATGTCGTGTGCTGCTATGGGAATGTACTAGGAGCTTCTAGTGCATGCCAATTGCTACCTAGGCCATACACTGGTAGCTTCCAATGCATGTCGATAGCTACCTAAGCATACATATATATGCTTTATGCAGCATGAATAAGAGATTTATCCTATTTATGTTTATGCATGAATAGATGGCAATTTATTTAGCAGCCTGATGTTACACGTGAAACAGGAGTAGATATCCCAATAATCCTGTAAGTATATTGCCTCAAATTGTATCTTATCTTTTAAGAAAAGAAGGTTACCTTAAATAACAACATAAAATCAATGCTCATTTATTTGTATGTCCATAGCTTGAAGCAGTGGACTTCCTCCCTATGCAAGACGAATATGATTTTTCATTACAATGAGGTTTGGAAGCTCTCTTTTGAAAGGGTACAAGATGAAGGATGGATTGTTATTTCTAGAGGCCATGCTTGGCAAGCATGTTAAGTACATTCCTAAAACCATAACCTCTTTATTTTTTCAACTTTTTTTTACACTTGTGTTAGTTTTATCATGTTACTACAAATAGTGTTACTACAAATGGTAGTGCAAATGTGCAAGCAAGAAGTAATGTAAATGTGAGAGAAGAGTGTGGAGATACAAGGGATAGTAATAATCAAAATGCATGAGATGTATACCCCTCAATGTAGCCCCTTACTCCATATATTTTCGTTATGTTTTATTTTATATATGACCTTTTCGGACTCATACACTTATGTAATTTGTCCAAGTATTGTAATAGAATTATGACATTTGCAAAGTGTGAACTACAATTGTCTATTTTTGTGCATTTGTAAAGATCTACATTATATATATCGATGATGATGAGTATGAATTGAACTTGATGTATTGAAGAAGTTTTACTATATGTGTATCAGAAAACAAAAATTTGGGATAAAATGGCGAGTCTTGTGATGGCTCCCGAGTCTACCCAGCTTTTCTTTAGCAGGTTACCGAATCACTATTGGGCACTGAAATTTCACTACTAAGCAAATAATAACATTTCTAGCAGTGAAATAGGTCTGACATCTCCGTGCCCTTGTAGTTACAAAAGCGCTCCTATTTTCTCTTATAGACTCTTATTTTGTTGTAGTGTTTATCCGTTTGCTGTTTTCTCCATGATAAAAAGAATACACAAAAGATAAGATAAATATATTAGCTCTGAAAGAGGTTACCAAAACCCTTATCTATATAGAATAGCATCATTGAGGATAAGAAATAGGCAAGGGTACCTTCAATACCCTACACATATGTTCTTGCACAACAAAAGGACGAAAATATTTGAGAAAAAAGGGGTTACATGCATATTATCTCACCTTAATAGGAGGGAATGTTTGAAAACATGAGGCATTCAACTGGGGGCTTCACCTAAAAATATGTAACTATAGCACCTGAGTTCATCAGAAGGGGTATATTATTTTTAAAAATTTATAGGATTATATTTATAGGATATGTTTTTAAACCAGTTTTGAAAAAAAAAATTATGAAGAAAAAGGAGTCATTTTATTCACCAAAGTATGTAGGTGTAAGGAGCTTTTTAAATACTCCTTGAACAAATGTGATACATAGGATTTCTTCATAGTGCACTCCCCGAGACCTTCAATCGCACATTATCTATATTCCCAAAAAATGCACCTCACAATAAGCCTTTCTTTTGAGGGTTAATGCAAGGCTCAAAAAAAAGGAGGGTTATTGAGAGGCCTAATGCTTTGTTAGAAAACTTTCCCGAAGTGCCTAACTTTCCCTTGCTAAAAAACTTTCTCAAACTGCCAAATTTCCCTTCCTAGAAAACTTTCTCCAGCTTTCTTACACTGCCCACTTTCCCTTCCTAGAAAACTTTCTCCAACTACTGGTATCCCCCTTACTATTCTAATGAAAAACTAACCATTATCCCATGTGGGTTGACACAAGGATGTTGAGCATCTAGGCTACTATATAGTTATTATGGTACTATATAGATAAGATATCCATTGCTCACTCATTAAAACATGAGGGTAAAATATTGATGTGTAAGCATTGATATCTAACACATTATTTCTTATAGATTTGCAAAGTTCACTAAATTTGATCATACTATTTGGAAGAAGGTGCCATAATGAATCTTTATTCTAAGAGAAGACTTGAATTATTTTTTTGTTTAATCTTTCTTAAATCTTAGTGCATTATAGCAAAATTAGGATTTTTATGCATTAAGGTGTCAATTATAGTTGAAAAATGTTTTAATGAAAACTTCATTGAGAGCTATAAGAGCTTTATGTGTTTGTGTTCTTAATATTCTCACATTAGGACTATATTAGAGTGCCTTTGGTTGAAGCACATTAGCAACACGTGAAGAGCCTAGTTTCCATGATAGCTTTCCAAAACCAAAGGATCATAGGAAATATAGCACCCATGATTTTGGAAATCCATGATCTATTGAAAAACACTTTCTAAAGAGATTAAAGTTTTGATCCTAGATAAATGACATTATGTATTATTTTAATAAAATGGATGAAAAAACTTAGAAGATATATTAAGACTTCTTAAGCCTCTCAGTCATGCATAAAGCGTGCCTCTATAGTTTCTTTTTATAAAATATAAATGAGTATATGCATTTTCATCAATATTGGTTGGCACAGAAATTTATTGGGTGTTGTTAATCTTTGTTTAGATGTACACAATGATGAACATGAGATTTTTAAAAAGGTCTCAAACTTGAGAGAAGCATCTTACTCTAAAACATGGTGCTATATTACCATTGTAAATAGTAAAGGAGCCAAAGTATGAGTGTTGATTTAATTTACATTAAACATCATACATTTAATTTAGATCATACATCGTACGTCATAGTAAAGGAGTAAAAATACGAGTGTTAATTTACAACATACATCAAATTCATTCAAAGGGATGGTGAGGATGACAACTTAGTTTTTTAATCACCTTTTCCAATCCTATGTTTTTTTAACTTTTAACTCTCATTTAATATTTTTAAATGAATAATTAATAATGATTGCTTTGGGGAGTATTTTTCTATGGCTCAGTCGTTCTTCAATGGTTTAACTAAAACACCTAAAAATTTTGTGTAATGGCAAACACATTGAGTTCTAGAGACTTCTAAGTGAGAGCCGAAAGTGTTCTTTAATATTTTTAAATGAATAATTTAAATAATTAATAATGATTTCTTTGGGGGAAAAATTCAATGTATTTTTTCATGGCTCGGTCGTGCTTTAATCGTTTTAACTAAAACACCTAAAAATTTTGTGTAATGGCAAACACATTAAGTTCTAGAGACTTCTAAGTGAGCCGAAAGTGTTAGACTTACCATAAGTCTCTATAACTATACTCATATTACAAGCCAAGTAGAAAATTTGGAAAAGTAATTAAGCTTCCCAAATAGCACATTACTCTGCAAAGTCTTCGTAGAATAAATATATAAATCATCTAGTATTGGTGATAAGATTATTTAATAAGCTTGAATCTTATTATTTAGTAGTATAAACATAGGACAACATAAGAACCTTCCTACACGGGTCAATCGTTATATAACATAAACATGAAGGATTTGTCTATTATGAGACTTAATTAGAGGTATAACTGTAATTATAATACAACTCAAGTAGAAAACTCGAAAAAGTGATTAGGCTTCCTAAAAATAGCACACTACTTTGTAAAGTCTTTGTACAATAAATACATAAATAGTCTAGTGCTTGGTAATGAAATTATATCATGAACTTGAATATTATTATTTAGTAATATGCACACAAGAGAATAGATTATATGGGTCAATCAATATATAACATGAGCATGTCCATTTAGGACTGATTTGAATTTGTTAATTAATTGATTGATTTTCTTCTTTTTTTTTTAACTCATCGGCTATTAACGGTCGAATTAAATGTGTTGCCACATACTATGATATAGGCTCTTTTCCCAATCAGTTTAAGGAGTCTAGAGTCGAGATTGTTGCCCATATATTTATATATTTATATTCACATCAATATACATACATCTTTAGTATCTTGGAGTTTTTTTCTCTTCTTTTTTCTTTTTTTTTTTTGGGTTGAGAAAAGCTGTGGAAGGCATATATAGCGTCTCCCCATACTGGCTTTTTGGACTTGGGTAATGTGGCTATAGCCTGCTGTCTGATACACTTAAGCATCTCAATATTTGCTAGGGTATGTGCATTGAGTATTTAATGAAACATTTAAAGTTTAGTAAGCTAGGTCTTCATCTCGGCCTGAGGCTTTCAACGTAGCGAAGGAGTATTGGCGCTTTTCCTTCGGTTGTAGAGGAGCTGCCACTCACGTCCGCAGAGGGAGGTGTGTTGTCCATCTCGATGTTAGCAGCTTCTCTCAGCACGTGAACCACCTCGCTCATGCTGGGTCTCTTGCTCCGATCGCTATCCACGCATCCTAATGCAACATCAATCACCTTCCACATCGACTCCAGCTTGTACCCCTTCATCAACACGGGATCCACAATGTCTCCGATCTTATCTTGCAGTATGGCTGGTTTAACCTGTTTCCAAATGCACCATTAACCATATATAATTAACATCCGCTTCTAAAGCCTTTATTCATCATCCACAGAAGCTTTAGTTTTAAGCGAAACAATTCCTCCGTTAATGGCACACACCCAATCGACAATATGTGGCGGACTGCTGAAAGCATCGATCGGGGCTCGGCCGCATACCAGTTCAAACAACACTACACCAAAACTGTACACATCACTCTTGTCCGTCAGCTGATTCGTCGCATTGTATCTGCATGCATGAAGAGTCAGGAATTGATTCATGCGGTTAATATTGATGATAGACGTGCACTTTTACCAGCTGCATTATAATCAGAACCACTCGGTACCCTGAAAGATATACTTGATGATTTGACTTAATTAGAACCACTCGGTACCCTGAAAGAATGCTTACGCAGGATCAAGATAGCCTGCTGTCCCAACCACATTTACGGTTGATACATGAGATAAGGCGCTGTCGCCTTCTTTCAACCTTGAAAGCCCAAAATCAGCGACCTTCGCCTGCATCTTTTCGTTGAGAAGAATGTTGCTTGTTTTCACATCTCGGTGGATGATTGTAGGATCACAGCCAATGTGCAGATATTCAAGGCCTGGAATGTAGAACCAGGTTGTGAGCACGAAGCGGCTGTCCTCTTCACCACATGAAAATTTGAGACCAAAAAATTCTACAAGTATTCAAGCACTACTTAATCTGTCTCTTCCACAGTATGAGCACGTAACTATATACCATCCGTATTGAACTTGGTAACTTACCTTGCCAGTTTTGCGTGAGGGCAACGCATCAAATATCTAATCCATTAATATTAATTTAGAGGTTAGATCAACACGTGGAAAGAAAAATTCCCATATTTAGATGGCGTAATAGCTTTTGTAACATAAACCGGCATAAATTATCCGCTGAATTGAAGCTTTGCAAAGATGTTATCGAGTCAAACCTGGATATGCATAGTTTAACAAAGTTTATTTTTTCGGTTAACCTGACACCTCTATGGTATTTTAAAACATAGTTTTCTTGTGATGTTTTCTAGCCAAGGTCTAGGCACTTGCAAATAACCTTGAAATGTACCTACAAGCAATTCAATTTTTGATCCAACCAATTGTGTATTCACTATTTTCTCATTAGAAAGTTTGCAAACTTTATGACGTAATTATTCAAGAAATGTGTCATTATGATTGCAAGGATGCTCGATTAGACTCTTCTTCCTTTTTCCTTGATAGCAACTTGAAGCTTGTAATGTGCATTTATGCAGACAGATGCCGTTTTCATGGAGTCATGGTGCTGGTAGTAATTCGAGTTCTATTAAGTCTCTCGACTCATCCAAATTATCCTCGGCAATGTGAAACTTTACACTAGACCAAGAAACAAAGTTACATAGACTAGACACATGATGAAAACCAACAACACATAATTGAGTAAATAACCAGACTAATTGAATTACTATTGAGGCTATGCATACATATCAATTGTAATGGTTGAAACCGTTGCTAAAGTCCATTCATAATGGAGTTGGTTTTTATTGCTAACATAGGTTAAGTTAACTCTAGTTCTAACACGCCCCCTTAAAAACAACTTCATTGAAGTTCTAGAAAATTACATTCTAGGAACCGGCTTGGTAAGGAAGTCAACCTGCACTTGTTCAGGGGGGCAGAGGGGCAGATATACTACAACTGCATATGGCCACTCCATATTAGAACTCATATGAAATGATAACAACATATTGTCATGAAGAGAAACATTAGAGTAGCTCTGGAAGCTGATAAAGTTAATCTATGTTTTTATGTTTTTTAAATAGCATTATATTGTATGCATATGGTCATTTTTTTCTTGATGAATTTAAGTCGTTAGAGCTCTGGGGGGCACACAAGGAATGGAGAGATCCTATTACCTCTCACAAAAGAACTGTTCTTCAAGAACACGTGGCATGGTGGGGGAATAAGGAAGAGCAATGCCCTCCATGAGATAGTCAATTGATTCTTTAAAATCTGGGTGGGAGGAACACAATAAATCTGAAAAACAAAATTACCCCTTACATTTTATCCTCAAAAAGGTCATACATGCATGAAGAAGCCATGCATGGGTTGCCTCATGTGTGAGATAGCGGCAACAATGATGGTTTTTGCAATACGTCATATGATGGCAAGAAGTACATTTGCATGTGGCCACTTTGTATTAGATCTCATATGAAATGATAACAACATATTCTCATGGAGAGAAACATTAGAGTAGCTGTGGAAGCTGAGAAAGTTAAGCTATGTTTTTATGTTTTCTAGAATATATTATATGCATATGGTCACTTTTTTCTTGAGGAATTTGGGTCACTAGAGCTTTGGGGCACACAAGGAATGGAGAGATCCCATTACCTCTCACAAAAGAAGTGTTCTTCAAGAACACCTAGCGTGGTGGGGGAATAAGGAAGAGCAATGCGGCCTCCATGAGATAGTCAATTGGTTCTTTAAAAGTTTGGGAGGGAGGGAGCACATAAAATCTAAAAAACAGAAGCACCCCTTACATTCACCACCATGAGCTGAAACTATGATAACCAACAATCTCTAAGCCTTCATCCTTAGGGAGATGAGTTTTTTGTGAACAAGATCTTGAACCTTGTCATCAACAGACAAGCTACAAACCCTCTAGTCAACCCCGTCCCCATCAACACAGTAAATTCCAACCCTAATCCTATCATTCCTAACGCAGATCCAGAACTCACCAAGACAAAGGTGGTTGGGTGTAACATAGTGATTACCCATCTTGAATATATGAAAATCATTTCTATCACTCTGAAGGCTTAAGGGAACCACTCGGAGCCACAAGGACTACAATCCTAGTGATGCTTCCCAACACAAGTTATTTTCCAAGATCTTCCTAGAACTTTGAGGAGAAATGAAGTGAACAACGAGTACCAAGATGGAGAGTGAAGATAAAATGAGGCAAAAGGAGAGTTCCCAAGGTGATCGAGGAATAGAATGAAGCTAGAAGACCAAGGAAGAGGGAAAAGAAAGAATGAAATATGTTAGAAGCATCGACAAGCCAAGCAAAGAAAGCAGCCCACCAAGGAGAGGAAGTAACAGCCCACTAAGAATAGGAAGTAACAACCTACCATGGAGAGAAAGAGGCTGCTCATGAAGAAGAACAAGAGAAAATGCAAAAGAATAAGGAGGAGAATAGGAATCCCAACATGGAAGGTATATGAATTTTACAATGATTGTGTCCCATGGGGGCCAATCCACCAAGGCCACCCCCACAACCAATCATTCCACAAAGAGGAAAAAGGTGAAGATGCCTGGTGGTTAAAGTTCTCTAGGAGATTTGAAAACATTAAAAGACCACACATTTATTAAGTCCAAAGGAATCTTTTACCAAAGTTGTGGAGGAGGTCAAGGACAAGGGTAGCCTCGAAGATCATAGAGTCCAAACAGCTACAGTTATGGCTCTACAGGAGGCCTTCAAAGACATTTTGGTCGCGCTATTTGAGGACTTTGTCTTGTGCCACATATATGCCAAGAGGATTTCTCTAATGCCCAACAGCCTACAACTGGCTAGGGAGCTATATGAGCCGACATGTCTTTGAATATGAGTTATATATAATTTTTTATCTTTCTAGTTAAATAATATAGATATTGTCCATGCTCAATTCATTTACACTTTTTCTAATGGAAAAATCAATATTTTTGTTTGTCCCCACATTGCTAATCTCAAGGTCCATCACTTCACTATGTTTAGTTTCCAATATTTTGTAGTATACAATTTCTTACAAAACCTTTTCAAATGATTATGAAATTGCTTGTCATCTTTGAAAAGGTAACTAAGGTAGTTGATAGAAACCCACTGCTTTTCCTTTTCCCTCTAGTCTCGTACTGTAGGGTTAGATAGTGGCCTCCATGCACTAAATGATTTCATAGAATGAATTGATGTGCAATATTAGATTTTTTTTACTCATCGATTTTTCCATCGAAGATTAGTAGGAGCTCATCCTTCCCACTTGCAAGCCCTACCTTTTCAAGGAAATCTAACAATCTAGGTCTAAAAGGCACCATGGCTAAAGAATTTGTTATAGGCTACAGTGGGCTAGGTAAAGTTTTCAAAAGTTGAAAGACTTGTAATGAAACTACTATGAAGACAATGCTTTTTGAAAGTAATGACAACTTATTAAGTTAACAAAAAAACTTAACATGGATAAAACTCGTGTCTTATAAAGTTTATCATGTATTGAACCTAGTTAATAGAAAAACTTTATGGCTAGTCGTGTATTTTACTTTATGTATACAAATAAAATAATTTTACAAGAATAAAATTAACAATATTAAAATTTAATGTGGATAAATTTTACCTACACAAACAAACTTTACATGTACAAAAATAACAATATTAAAATTTCACACGGACACATTTTACACATACAAAAGATACACAAATGTTATGTATTTGTGGTGGGTAGATGTTGTATAGTCTTATGCATGTTTGATTAAGATAACACGAGGATGCTATAAGTCAATGTAAGCTACCAATTTCTCTTCCCTTTGCCACATCTCCTTATCATCCACCATAAAAATGAAGGTACCATCTAGCCCAAAATGCAAAACCAAGTACTCTCTCATGTTTGAGAGGACACAACGCTGGCACATCCTTAGGAGTTCGCTCAAAAATATGTAAGTCTAGTAAACACTATCATTAGAAAGGTTTTTTACCAAGATTTTGAGAAAAATTTACAAAAATGTTCTTACATAAGGGGGGTGTAAATGGTATTTTGAGAAAAAAAACATAAGTTTATCAACAAAAGAGGTCATTTTATTATTTCAAAATTCAAAAAAAGGGTATTTTTAAATACCCTTTTGAACACATGTTATGTAGGTCTTCTTAAAAGTACACTCCCCGTGGCGACATTAGCAATCTCGTTTTGGAGTGTCTCACCTTTTCCTACATGCATAGAGTCTATGACTGACCTACTTTGGACTCCACATTAGAACACACACTTTTCGATATTCCAATAATATCGCCAGCTCTAATGCATCCCACAAACCTCATGCTAGTACACTCTCATTTCAATGCCCACCACACACTCAACCGCACACATGTCCTAACTACTCCGTCTTCCTCCCACTACCCATGTGGATGGCCCAAGTACTTTTCATGAAGATCCTGTCACTCCAAGTCAACCTCTATCTCCTTCCACAAGCCCACACTCACTTACATCAGACCCTTGTGTTTTTCTTTATCACCTTATTAATCGCAACCCATTCAAACCATGCCTCGTTCGCATACGCCGGCCTCATCTTCGTGCGCTAAAAATACTCGCTTGGTAATAAGCTAAATTTATGCTCAACTGAATGCCATCATTGCTTCTGATTCTGTAGAGCAGAATTACTCGGCCTTCCTCACAGAGGGTGACTCATTAACAATAGAGGAGGCCCTCTCTCATGCTCATGCCACCCTGTGACGCCAGGCTATGGATGCGGAGTTCCAAGCTCTATTCCAGAACACCACCACATGGAGTTTGGTGGCTCTTCCACTTCACAGGTGGCCAATCACCTACAAATGGATCCTTGGTTTGAAGCTCAAAGCCGATGGGTCCACTGACAGATACAAAGCTTGCCTTATCCCTTGTGGATTCTCTCAATCTCATGCTCTCGATTACGACGGGATGTTCTCCCCACTACTCGGCATGACCTCCTTCCGCATCAACGTTGTCATTGCTTCACATTATGATTGGCATCTTCACAACCTCAATGTCAAAACAAGGTTCCTACATGGTGATCTTCAGGAAGAAATCTATCTGGTTCAGCCTCCTCTCTATCAGTCAATCATCATCTCTTGGGAGCGGCGACAAAGTATGTCGGCTCCATAAGGCCTCGTATGGCCGTCAACAATCACCCAGGCACTTGTATTTAAAAATTCATCGTTTTTTGATTGCTCAAGACTATCTTCGACTTTAGTGGATCCCAATATCTTCACACGCCAGTCCAACACAACTTTTCTGATTCTCGGCTCATATGTGTCAATGACATACTGCTAATGAATCGGGAGTATGTCCATGGATCAAGCTAAGAGGGAACTCTCATGCGTTTTCCCTCTTATAAAGGGGGGAGTTATCCTACTGCCTCGGCATCCATGTAGCCTATGATCACCTAAAAGGGTCAATCACTCTCTAGTCTCAATCCAAGTTTGTAGATGAGATTTTGCATTGCTAGAATATGGTGAATTAGAATGGAGTACCAATCCCTCTGGCAAACATCTATAGCGGCTCCATCAATGCAGAAGGAAAAACACTACATGCAAGGGGTTACATATTGTAATGTGTTAGGCAGTATATGTTACTTGGTAACTTGTAGTAGGCCTGATCTCAATTTTACTACATGGTATTTATCAAGGTCAATAAAGGATCCTCGTGGAGCTCCTCATTGGAATGCTCTTAAGAGAATTCTTTGCTACCTGTAACACTCAAAGAACTTCACCATCAGCTTCGAACAGCAACTCGATAAAGTTTACGCAATCTTTCATGGCTGGTTACATGTAGATTGGGAAATGACATGGATACACTTAGATATGTATCCCTTTGATTGTTTGCTAACTCAGTAGAATAAGATTCTATCCTTGCAACCTTCTTTCTGCTTCACCTATAGCTAAGAAGTGTAGCCTTCTATAATATCCAAGAAGACCATTGAGTGCATCACCTTAAAAAACGTAGAAACAAATTCCTATTTCAAGAGGGGGCGGGACACCCGATAGAGGATCCATTGAATAAATTCTACCATCTGTCCAAAGATCAATACTCTTCCTATTATGTGCATGCATGCTTTCCAAGTTGACATCTCTATGAATCTGACCTTCTCTAGTACTCTAAAGGCTTGCATACTCATGGTCAAGATCTATATACAACCTAAATTTGAGCAATTTGTTAGAGATATCTTGGATTGTCATTTTGCAAAGTAAGAAAGAGGATAATCCTTTTAAAAAAGCCTCAAAGGAAGAAAAATGACATGATGAAATCTATCAGGGGAGTATGTAGAATGCAAGTAGAGAAGTGGTGCAAGGAAAAGCCTTAAATGAGCGATATAGGTAATGTGTAGAACAAGGAAGAGAGGAATCACAACCTTCATGGAAGTGTGAAAGTTGCAAAGAAGAGAAGTGACATGAGGAAAAGACTTGGTAAGTGATATAGATGATGCAAATAAGAGGAGATACAACAATGGTGGATGTGAGCATGCATGAGAGAGAGGAATGGAGAAGGAACAATAAAGGAGGGGAAACCACTAGAGGAAGGGAGGAGGGGGAGGACGGGAAGATAGGAGGCAGAGGGGCAGCTAGGAGAGGTGGGAGGAGGGGGGATGAATTTTCGAGGCATCAAAAAGTGAATGAAAGTGACTCTACGATATGCATAAAAAGTAGTAATGAATATCCATCTTATAAGTCACAGAAACTTTAAGAAAAAAGGCTTCAAACATATAATGACACCTCTTAAAGGGCCCTTAGAACATCTCAACCTTCCTCTAATGGAAATAATGAAAAAGATGGGAAAATACTCCAAGAATTAATAAGAGTTTTGGTTTTAAATTTCCATAACGTTTTCATGGTAATAATTTTTTAAACTATATTTTTAAACAAGAAGTATAGAAAAAAATGTTTTTTGTCTCCTTGAGCTTTACCCGAGGATCAATAATATAATATACTATTTTGGTGATAAATTCATTACATAAGTTAGAAATACCTTGAGATGCATCCAAAGCTATTTGTAATCTTGTTTTCCATGGTAGAGGTTTATCTCTAGATTCGACTTCACCTGTAAAAATTCATCAATTGGACTTTGTGAATCTTCAAGTGGACATTAAAATAACCATGTTAACCATCATACAGAAACCTTTAATCTTTTAGTAATTATTAAATAATTTTTTGAATCATATAAAAACATTTACCATAAAGAAGATCTTTAAGGTTTCCTTTTGAGATATACTCATAAATAAGCATATATGTATTCTGTGTGCAATAACCAACAAGAGAAACAAGATGTTTATGACGAACTCTAGAAAGAATGGAGACCTGCATCATGACAAGAGATATAAGTATAAAAGAAAATGAGTCTTCTAAATTATATTATAATTATCTTTACTTCAGGTAACTTTGATTTGAATTAGGGGAGCATAAATAGAATATCTCCTAAATCACAACAAAAAATACTAAGATAAAATGTGCATTTAACAAAAGCAAATATAGTTTTTATGGATCAAAAGGTACATATTCAAGGGGTTGCTTAAACTTATTACCAAAGTGAAACATTCTATACATAATGGGTAGTTTTCCCAAATTAAAATTTTAGGCGAGGGGAATTATTAAAATTAATAAGATACATGGATGGAAGGTTTTGTAAAAGCCCCTTGAATGTAGGTGCTATATTACGAGGGTTTTAACCTAGTCATCACCCCTAAAAATAGAGTCAATAAATAAATTCAACTTAAGGTATATAAGAACCATTTTTGTGATGGAAAAGTGAATCAAAACTTTAAAATTCCATTCTTTTAACAAGGGTTAAGAGGAAGCCAAGGAGTTGGAGGTGAGGGACGCATGATTAAATTCAGGGGGAGGAAGCCAAGGAGTTGGAGGTTAAGAGGAAGCCAAGGAATTGGAGGTGAGGGATGCATGATTAATTTCAAGGGGAGGGATTTATAAGGATGCATGGTTAATATCAATGTTTATATATCACATGTCCTTTTTTAGTGTTACCGAAGAAGTTGAATAACCTCTCTCTCTCTCTCTTTCTCTCTCTCTCTCTCTCTAAATATATATATATATATATCTATCTCTATCTCTGTCTCTTTGTCACTCTCTCTCTCTCTCTCTAAATATCTCACTTAAGCCCTAAAAGGTAATATTTTGCTCCATACTTGTATTAAAATATATATATATATATATTAAATTGATGAAAATTATTTTTTTGAAGATTTAGTAAAAAATTATACTATTGAAGTGTCTTGCCTATCACTCTGAACATATAGGCTAATTGATAGAAATGCATGATTATGTTTATAAATCACATTACCTTGTCTTTTCACGTCGCTTCTAACCTTAGTAAGTGGTGAAAATAGCTTTATGTGAGGTGTTATGTTAGGTTACACTTGACAAAATTAATCAAAGGTGCTATGTGTTGAGATATCAAGCACAACTCTAGTGCTATGAACATTCATGACCGACTTGGGTGATGGCTTCTGAACTTACACCACTGGCATGGTTGGTGAGATTATGTTTTGATATGCTGCCAGTGTGGTGGATGACAGGCTATGTGATAGCCACTTTGGAGTACTAGAGTTATGGCCTATAGGGCCGGCTCATATAGTCGAGTTCACACTATGGACGGACCATTACATTAGGGAAAATTTGGACTCATATTAGGTCCTTTAAAGATTTTTACACATTATCTCTCTACAAAAATGGGCTCATGGTGAAATTTTTGCAAAGCAGCTTAGAAGTGAGCGGATTTTGGAAATTTGGAATCTACGCTTTGAGACCTTTCCAATGATATGTAGCATGATGGGCAATTCTGCATATTCAAGAAGTGCCCAAATTTGGTGATAACCTATGCAAATTTGGTGCATATGTTATCACCAAATTTGGGTACTTCTTAAATATGCAAAATTGCCCATCATGCTATATATCATTGGAAAGGTCTCGAAGTGTAGATTCCAAATGTCCAAACTCCACTTACTTCTGAGTTGATTTGCAAAAAATTCACCATGAGCCCATTTTACAGAGAGACAATGTGTATTAATCCTTAAAGAACTCAATTTAAGTCTAAATATTCCCTAATGTATGTTATTGTAGGAGAGTACTTTCCCTTATAGTATATAATCTTATCTTTTTAACTGTATGGTTGTAGAGAAGAGAAGAAGATAGAAGAAAATTCAGCCATCCATCTCTCGCTTGTGTATCTTGGTCTTTCTTATGTGTGTCAATGTGCTTTCTTGCAAGGAACTTCAGCTCTTCCCCTCCCCTGCATTCTTTTTATGGTATCAAACAAAGGTATTGCTAAGCCTAGATTAGTGTCTGTTTACTTTAGAGTGTTGGTTCATCATGGTTTGTGTATAGAAAAACATTTATGGCACACTCATTATTTTGTTGAGGCCACATCGTTTGGAATGCTAAGAAGAAGGGGAGCTACCGTCATCAACAATTTCATGGAGTTGTTACTGAAATTAGTATTTTCTAGTATGTTGCAAGTTTAATGTTATATTATTTAGTTGCACTTTATGTTAAGATGCCAATGGATTTGGGAAACTTGGAGGGTGCTTCAATGTGGGAAGCACTATGTTGCTACAAATTTTGGTTGCTATTTTTGATGCTTATAAAGAGGCGAGCATATGGTGAATATGGGTGCACAAATGAAAGCTTAGATAGCAAGCTTGTGAAAAGAGATTGGACTCTCTCTAATCAATCTTGCAGCATGGACTGAAAGCTCTATGGATGAGCTTATACAACCAACAACCATGGAAAAGATTATGGAAGATTTGAAAAGCCTCAATAGATGGAGGAAGAGGAAGATTTGCAGCAAAGAAAAGGCTAGAGAAAGCCTTGAGAGTCTCAAGGCTAGAGAAAGCCTTGAGAGTCTCAAGGGAAGATCCACAATCCTCATTACATGTAGAAGCTTAAGTCCATGAGAAGATCTTAAGTGCAACCAATATAAAGGAAGCGGTTTTGGGAAGCCTCATGAAGAAGTGCAGCTTGTAGTAGAAGGGAAGGTTTTTGAAGCCTTCAAAAAACTAAAGCAATGAGTTTCTATCCTCAAATAGAAGAGCTTATAAAGATCTAAGGTTAGCCAACGTGCATTGAGAGCAAATATGGTAGCAACAAAAACACAATGATGGCAGCACTAGGACAGTGAAAAACAGGCAATCGACATGAAGTCTCAAGCTCATGAGTAATTAGCTAGCTTCAAATTAGAGCGGTGATAAATAGCAAGAATATGGATGGAAGGACAACAAAAGCAATCGGTGAAAGGCATTAAAAGGATAGCTAGTAGAGTGGTAATGGGGCCAATGCTACTGCTGGTGATGAGGTCAAGCAACAAGAAGTGCATACTTAGCACACACTCATGATAGCCTTGGAGTAAGAAAGACAGGTGTGTGCAGTAGTGGCAAACACCTGGGGAAAGATGCTAGGTGCAAGTCGGCTATGACAATGTGGTGACCTCAACTATGATTTGCACAACAAAGATAGAAGATAAGTGGATGAGAAAATAAATTGTAACAAGAGACGTAGAGAAGAAAAATTGTGGGACATCATGCATAGAGGTTTTCCACACATAGAAGAGAAGAATAGGTGGGTGTGTTGGGCTACCCACCACAGCCCCCATAGAGAGGAAGCTCGAGAGGAGCACGAAAGCAAAGGGATGGTGGCTACCATCATGAGCAAAGAAAGTGAATGGCTCACATTAAAAAAAACAAGGATAAGATAAAAAGATAAGGTTAAAGTGTAAGGCATAAAAATTGTGTTATTATGCCCCAATCACACACAACTTTTGCATTGAGATGATTTTTAAAGGGTATCATGGCACAAGTTTGTATTTCTAGTCAAGGTATACATGTTTTTTAATATTCGTATTTTCTCAATTCTCTTCAAAGCCCTAAAATAGAGGGCAAATATCGGCTTCAGGAAAGCCATGGATTTTGACCACATTGGATGGGTGCCCTACGCTTGCCTTGATGCATAAAAAGGATTTTATTTTCTCACCGAGACTATGAGAGTCCCTTTCTCGCGCTCGTGGGTGGTCAAAATAGTTTCTAATGTGGTGTGCATTGAGTTGTGCACGCATTGGCGATACACTTCATGGGTTGGTTCCTTGTCCTAGAACATGGGTGTCTAGAACGCACTTGGGTGGTTTTGCTTGAGCAAGTTGGTCCTTGAGACGGACGTGAGGTGTCTAGGATGGCTAGACACCTTCATGGGTTGGTTCCTTGTCCTGGGAACATGGGTGTCTAGAACACACTTGGGTGGTTTTGCTTGAGCAAGTTGGTCCTCGAGACGGACGTTCATGGGTTGGTTCCTTGTCGTGGGAACATGGGTGTCTAGAACGCACTTGGGTGGTTTTGCTTGAGCAAGTTGGTCCTCGAGATAGACGTTGTCGTGCCATGGCACGTCTATGGTGTGAAACCATGCATGTGAGGCCATCAAATACACATCCAGATGCATGGGGTTAAGTGCCATGACGAGTCATTATATGATGCCATGTACATATGTTCATATTGTAAATGAGGTTCAATAAGTCGAGCTGAGGCTGAGCCAGATCTAGGAGTTTTTGTATATGAGTGTGGTGGGTGATGGTTCTGCTGTTACTCAGAGCTCATGGGCAAGTTAGAAACATCCAGTTATATATGATGGCATGAGTGGCACGCCAAAGGGATAGATTAATGATGTTAATGGCTTCCCATGTGCATAATGTGTAGTAGCTTCTTAATGGTATCGATGGGTCAAATTAGTGAATACCTCTTATGGAATGCAAACATGAGGGCATGCCAATGCACAAAGGAATGTATTTATGAAGACATGGGAAAATACTTGAATGAACAATTGGGGATTCTATAAATCACATGGCCGATATGATGATTTATAAACTATGGAGGCATCAAGAGTAATGGAGATTCAATGGACATTACAGTGCCGAAGAATTTATTGAATGCCGGGGAATAAAATTAGATGAACTACTTTGCATTGAGAACCTTACCTTAATGCTAAGGTTAGGAGTATTACACTAAGGGGGCAGAAGACGTGGAATAAAAAAGCGAATGTTTTTCTATTTATTGAGATTTTCTGGATATTAAATGGACGCAAGCGCAGCCCTTTGAAAATGGAATGCCGATTCTTTAGCTGCAAAAGGTGGTGAGGCACCGCATTTGTTGCGGGAAAAAAGAGGAAATAACCAGAGTTGGGGTAGGCGGCGAATATCAGAGGAAAAACGTCTGCAAAAAAAGGGAACCAGTGCCCAATCGACCAGTCATTTTCATTTCAAGAAGATACCCACAGTTCATGGCTTGTTGGTGTTAGATTTGAAGAGGATTTCGAGTGCTATAATAGGAGATGCTTTTTGGTTTCTACGCTTCCTTCATCGAATTGTCTGCAGCAAGCGGCGTTTGAGAATAGTGAATATAATCAAGAAAAAAAAATTCGCTTGTAAACCTTCAGTTAAGTGACTTTCTTTTTTTTAATTTTTTTAATTACTTTCACTCCATACGATTTAGGAAAATCGTATATCTCATATATCAAAAAGGATTTTGGAAATGAGTAGAAGGGTTTGGAGAGAAAGTTAAAGGATTTGGAGCTTGGAGATTTTGTGGGAAAAAAGGTATCAAAAATACATTTAAGTTGCGGAAAGTTGGTCTTACTTTCTACTCGATTGAATTTTGGAAATTACGAGTATGATATAGCTATGTCGTATGCTATCTTTTGCTTGTGAGATGTTAGAATATTAAGGCAGGTTTTCAGGTGATAAAGAGCATCTTGAAATGATGATTTTGATGGCACTGGATGTAAAGAATGTAAATGGTCACATGTATGTTGGAAAAAATTGAAGGTTATGTTATGCCTACATGTGATTGGATCAAAGGATTTGGAGAAAGGAGTCAGTGAATAAAGGGACAAGCACTTGATACACAAATTTGTGCAATTATCAGGATGAATTCAAGGATGTATTGAGGTGAATCGACACATGTATATGCCATTGAAAATGGAGATGTCCAATACTCCTTGGGAAATTTTGTGTGCGAGTTTCCTTGTTAGATTTGGTACCTACTCTCACAGCTAGAAGTCTCGTACTTTCCTGGCTATACCGCACACGTCACGACAGCTTTTGGTGAACCCGACGTGAAACTGCTGGGGTGAGAGTGTGGTGAAATATACAGGGAAGCTATGGCCGAGAATTTTGAGGGTCAGGGGGTTCATTTTGACCCCGGAGTTATGCAGATGTTTCAGATGTTTACCATGTACATGCAACAACAACAAGCTGCTGAAAGGGGACAAATTTCCATGACCAAAGCATTACAATCAATTGTGAAAAAGATGGATCAATTTGATGGGAAGGACATTACAAAGTACCTGTGCAATTATATAAAGGAGATGGAGCTAAACAGGGTGACTGAGGAGGATATGGTTCGAAGTTTCGAGCTCGTATGTGTTCCTGAAATAAGAGAGCGCATAAGAGGATTGCAGACAGCACATGGTGGCAGAATTTGGGAGGAGTTCAAGCTTGCTTTAAAGGATGAATATTTCATGGAGGATTCTGAGCGAGTGACCAAACGAACTTTCTTGGAATGGGTCACAAAACCTAAAATGGGAATTTCTGCCACAGAATTGCTAAGAGAGTTTGAGAAACGCTATGCCCAGCTATCAAGGATAGAGCATACAACTTTGGACAGAGAAAAAACAGAGCTCTTCTTACAAGCAGCTGGGAAAGATCTCCAGGAGAAATTGGAAATCCTCCTTGAGGATAAGGATACAGAGCAGGGATTAAAGAGTGATTGGAATGATGTTGAGGATGCAGTCACTATGTTAGCAAAGCGGCAGCAGAGGAGGGATAAAATGGTGATGGGCTCTGCAACCCCCATAACTGCTGTTACCCCTGAGAATCTACCCAAACCAGCTGCTACAATTCCAAAGGTAGATGGGCCGATGGATGAGCTTATCAAAGGTATGCGTGACCTAAAATTGAAGATGTCTAGGATTGAAGAAAAAGGTCTACCATTGGGGCAGGCTTCTATGCAAAGGCCTCAAAGCAAAGAAGGGTTTACATATAGATGCATATGGTGTGATGACCCAGAACATGCAAAGAAGGATTGTGCTAGCTATAAAGAAGCTCTTAAAAATCAACTTGTGTTTTTCAAAGATGGGAAAATCCATCTTACAGAGACTGGTCTTCCATTGAGTACAAACTTTGGGAAAGGAGGGATGAAAAAGCTGGTAGAGGATATGGCTGCTAGTCATGCCATTTCTATGGTTGAGGCAACAACCTATGGATTAAAGGTTGGTCAATTAAAGCATGGATTTGAAAATGATGAGGATTATGAGAATGAGGATTTTTGGCCATCAACAATGGAATTAATTGCGTCAAAGAAAGTGTCAAAGCAAGCTTTGCATGAGGCAGGTGATTGTATACGTCTTGAGACTGGCTGAGAGGAGCCTGTGGATTCTTTATCTATTCATGCCTATATTGCTAAATGCCAAAATAATGAGGCACAGGTAGAGGAGAAGCGTAAAAGGGAAAATGAGGAAGGAGGGCCATCAAAAAGAGTTACACGTGGAAGTGAAAAGAAGGATCCTGGGCCATCACATATGCCTCCACAGCATAGCAGACCTCCACAGGATGTTTCAATGGAAGAAGTGCCAGCAAAAATGAAGGAGAAGGGTAAAGGGAAAAGTCCACTCTACAAGCTTCAATCTGATATTGAAGCTGCAACAGATCTCAAAAAGGTGCTTGAAGAGAGGATTCTAAACAGCAGGGTGGAATTCACACTAGGGGAAGTCTTGGGGATTGCAAAGAAAGAATTTCATGATGAGATAATTGATATTATACGAAGAAAAAGGCAGTCCATAATTGAATCTATTCCATCACAAGGGGAGGCAAGCACTTCCAAGACTCATGGAGTACAGGTACAGAAAAAGGAAGAGAGAGAAAATGTGGTGGAATGTAATCACTCTGCTGATGGGGCACGACAAGTGCGCTTTGTGGAAGAGGATGATGAAAAAGAAGTTCTTACAAAGAGTCATTACTCCAGGAGCCATTGGGCAAGAGCAACCACTGAAACCCTTGTCAAGATAGGTGATTTGGAAGAGCCATATGTCGCTCTAATTGATCATGGGTCTGAAATAAATCTTATGGCTAAAAATCTCTACAACAAATGTAAGTGGCCAATGGATGTGGATCATGGGTGGATGATTAAAGCAGCTAATAACTCATCTGGAGAGCTTTATGCAGCATGTCCAAATGTAAGGGTAACTATAGGGGATGTGAAAGATGATCAGAACTTCTTTGTTCAAGAGATGTCATCGTATCCCCTTATCCTTGGGCAACCCTACATTACAGCAGTGAGGATGGAAACAAAAGTTTTGGATGATGGCTCGGCATATGGAAGAATAAGGAGTAAGGATGGCAAGAAAGCTGTTCAGTTCTTGACAGTTTGCATTAACCATGAAAGGAATCGTGAGTCTCTTCGAGCACAGTCACTCCCGAAGATAAACAGAGAATTCATGAATTATAGGGAGATGAGGGATTTTGGCCAGGTGCCATTGTAAAGCGGGATTCCAATGGTACAAGGGGAAATGAGTTCTCGCAGGACTCAATCAATGTAAATAGCTTTTCAGCAAATTTTCAGGGATTCTCCAGCTATGGGTCATTGGTTTTTGTAAAAAGCAAGGATTTGAAGCGTGGCATGCGAAAACATATACAAAATGAACAAAAAAGTTTTGAGCAGTGTGGTCTTTTGGGGAAGAATGAGTTTATTTCAGAGGTGCTTGATGAGGTGTCATTTGTAGATACTATGGATGTGCTTTTTGATATGGGAAGAGCATGCTTACAGGGTGGAAATGAAATGATAGAAGTGTCATCTGTGGAGATGTATGATATAATCTAGGAATTCGAGGGGGTGGAATGTAAAAACATGAATTGCGAGATGGATGCTCATGTTGATACAAAGTACAAAACGGTTGCAAAGAAGGTGAAACCAGTTGCCTTGCCCTTGCCACCAGGAAGCAAGGAGAAGATAGATGAAGCTTCTATGCAACCAAATCTTAGAGATCCGAAGAAAATTGGGCATAAATTTACTCAAGAAACTCTAAAAGAGCTGAAGATTGGTGAGAAGGATTTTCTGTTGCCAGTTGAAAGGGAATGCTTTGAGGAGATGCTTGTAAAACATGGGAAAGCCTTTGCTTTTCAGCCGCATGAGATAGGCTGTGTTGATCCAAGTGTAACAGCACCAATGGTGATCTTTACTGTTCCACATGTGCCCTGGTGGAACCTGCGGCCAATTCCAGTACCAAAGGCTCTCTTGCCAAAGTTGATGGAATTACTAAAAGAAAAGATCAGGATGGGAATCTTGGAGCCATCATGTGCCCCATATTCCAACAGATGGTTTACTGTACTAAAGAAAAATGGGACATTGCGCTTTATTCAAGACATGCAACCTGTAAACAAAGTCACAATCAGGAATGTGGGAGCAGGTTCGATTGTAGATGAGTTTGCAGAAGCATTTGTAGGGAAAGCTATATACTCTATGGGTGATCTGTATTCGGGATATGATCAGTTCCAGCTGGATATACAAAGCAGGGACTTGACCACAATGAGAACTCCTTTGGGATTAGTAAGGATGTGTACCTTACCATAGGGAGCCACCAACTCAGTGGCACATATGATGAATGGAATGAATAAAGTCTTACGAGACTTCATACCACAAAAAAACTATGCCATTTTTGGATGATGTGCCAATAAAGGGCTGTGATGAGAAAGACAAAGATGGGGATTTGGATTCAAAGGGGTGCCGCAAGTTTGTGGCAAATCATATAAAGGATTGTGACATGATTCTATCCAGGCTTGAAGAAGTGAATCTTACTTTATCTGGGCTGAAATCAGTGTTTGGAGTTGGTGAAGTGCTAATAGTGGGACATCTTTGTAGTACTAGTGGACGCCGACCTTGTCCAGCCAAGATAGATGCAATACAAAGAATGAAAGAGACATGCATTAATGTTACAGAGCTGAGGAGATTTCTTGGAGCATGTGTCTTTTATGTTATTTGGATCCCACATTATGCACATGTAGCAGATCCTCTTTATCAACTTTTGAGGAAAAATAAAAAATTTCTGTGGAGTGCAGTACATATTAAAGCTATGCGGAAGCTGAAATGTTTGCTCCAATCATCACCCACTCTGAGAAAGGCAGATTATGAGTGTGGCAGGCCTGTGATTGTTACAGTTGATACTAGTCCTACTGGGATAGGATGGGCAGTAGGGCAAGATGATGAGGATGATCATAGGTATGTAATTAGATTTGGAGCAAAGGTATTAAGCTTTCGGCAACGAAAGTATCCACAGATCAAGAGAGAGTTATGGGGAATAGTCACTGTTCTAAAATGTGAAAAAGAATATCTTATTGGGGCATCTGTACTTGTGGAAACTGATTGCTTGCCACTTCTTGGGATGATAGCAAGTTGTACCACTCCAGATATTGCTATGCTTAGGTGGATTGCTTATATCAAGTCACTAAATCCTGAGTTTGAGCATATTGTGGGAAAAGATAATCCAGTTGCAGATATGCTATCAAGAGCTAGGTATGAAGATGAGAAAGAGATGATTAGTGACATTGATGATGTGGGTACAAAGTTCTATACTACAGCATATGCAAAAGGGGACCATATTTGCCTATCAAATGCACTTGAGTCTTTTATTGAGGAAATATATGAAGGAGATTGGTTGCTTATTGGTCAATATTTGAGTACTCTGACAAGGCAAGAAAATTGGTCTGACTCAGAATTTAAGAGGATCCGCAGAAAAGCATATGGTTATTTCCTAAAGGATGGGTATCTCTGGAAGCATCCTAAGCAGAGGAATGCTATGCCACAGAGAGTCATATGTGATAAAGAGACTCAAGGAAAGCTTGTGAAAGAATTCCATGAGAGTCTCTGGGCTGGACATAGAAGTGTGTGGGCCACCTTTACCAAAATAAAGGAAAAATATTGGTGGAAAGGAATGTACAAGGATATTTCCCAATATGTGGAAACATGCATGGTATGCCAAATGTACTCAAATGTGCGGCATCGTGATGGCTTGCAACCAACCTACCCACCTGCCATGCACTATAAATGGGTGGTGGATCTAGTTACAATGCCTTTGGGAATTTGGCAGATGCGGTATATAGCACTTGCAAGAGAAGATTTGACAAATCAGGTAGAAGGGCGTGCTCTTAGAACAAAGAGTACGGAAACAGTGTGCAAATTTCTCTTGGAAGATGTGATCTGTCGGTATGGTTGTATTGGGAAAATAACAGCTGATAGGGGTGAGCTAGATGTTGAAGAAGCAAGGGAATTCTTCTCTAGAATTGGTATCAAACTGTCCCTAACATGTGCTTACAATCCTGAGGGCAATGGGAAAAGTGAGCGAGGACATCCTCCAATCATTAAAGCTTTGGCTAAGGCATGCACAGAAAGAATGCGAGAGTGGCCAAAGCTGCTACCATATGCCTTGTGGGCTGACCGTACAACTCATAGCTCAGTGACAGGATACATGCCTGCAGAATTAATGTATGGTCAGAAGCCTGTGATGCCAGTTGAAGAAGTAGTTCTAACTTGGAATGTATTGCCCTGGGTGGAAGGATTGAGCAGAGATGACCTCCTTGCATTGTGAATAAGACAGTTGGAGAGGAGGCCTGAAGATGTACAGCTTGCTAAAGCTCGCTTGAAAGATGCAAGGCTGAAAAATAAAGAAAGATTTGATAGTAGACACAGACTCCGGCCAAAACCTATTGAAGAAGGTGATTGGGTTCTAATGTATGACAGTAGCCTTGACAACCAATTCACTGTTCAAAGAAAATTTGCAAAAAGATGGTTTGGCCCTTACATTGTCAAGCATGTGCATGGAAATGCCACGTATACTCTGTGTGAGCTTGATGGAACAGAAATAAAGAATCTTGTGGCAGGCAAAAGAATCAAGATATTTAAAAGAAGGTATGATAGTGATCCTTTTGATTCACAAGAGACTCAGATGAGAGGCTTGACAAGGGTAGTATGGATATGATTGAAGAGGAAGAGGATGATCTTCCTGGTAATGCAGAAGATGAAGATGACATCCAGTTATATGTGGATCTTGATGATGATTTGGCACATACCAGAGGATGTGCAGGTTTAGAGGGGGTGGATGTCGTGCCATGGCACGTCTATGGTGTGAAACCATGCATGTGAGGCCATCAAATACACATCTAGATGCATGGGGTTAAGTGCCATGTTGAGTCATTATATGATGCCATGTACATATGTTCATATTGTAAATGAGGTTCAATAAGTCGAGCTGAGGCTGAGCCAGATCTAGGAGTTTTTGTATATGAGTGTGGTGGGTGATGGTTCTGCTGTTACTCAGAGCTCATGGGCAAGTTAGAAACATCCAGTTATATATGATGGCATGAGTGGCACGCCAAAGGGATAGATTAATGATGTTAATGGCTTCCCATGTGCATAATGTGTAGTAGCTTCTTAATGGTATCGATGGGTCAAATAAGTGAATACCTCTTATGGAATGCAAACATGAGGGCATGCCAATGCACAAAGGAATGTATTTATGAAGACATGGGAAAATACTTGAATGAACAATTGGGGATTCTATAAATCACATGGCCGATATGATGATTTATAAACTATGGAGGCATCAAGAGTAATGGAGATTCAATGGACATTACAGTGTCGAAGAATTTATTGAATGCCGGGGAATAAAATTAGATGAACTACTTTGCATTGAGAACCTTACCTTAATGCTAAGGTTAGGAGTATTACACTAAGGGGGCAGCAGACGTGGAATAAAAAAGCGAATGTTTTTCTTTTTATTGAGATTTTCTGGATATTAAATGGACGCAAGCGCAGCCCTTTGAAAATGGAATGCCGATTCTTTAGCTGCAAAAGATGGTGAGGCACCGCATTTGTTGCGGGAAAAAAGAGGAAATAACCAGAGTTGGGGTAGGCGGCGAATATCAGAGGAAAAACGTCTGCAGAAAAAGGGAACCAGTGCCCAATCGACCAGTCATTTTCATTTCAAGAAGATACCCACAGTTCATGGCTTGTTGGTGTTAGATTTGAAGAGGATTTCGAGTGCTATAATAGGAGATGCTTTTTGGTTTCTATGCTTCCTTCATCGAATTGTCTGCAGCAAGCGACGTTTGAGAATAGTGAATATAATCAAGAAAAAAAAATTCGCTTGTAACCTTCAGTTAAGTGACTTTCTTTTTTTTTATTTTTTTAATTACTTTCACTCCATACGATTTAGGAAAATCGTATATCTCATATATCAAAAAGGATTTTGGAAATGAGTAGAAGGGTTTGGAGAGAAAGTTAAAGGATTTGGAGCTTGGAGATTTTGTGGGAAAAAAGGTATCAAAAATACATTTAAGTTGCGGAAAGTTGGTCTTACTTTCTACTCGATTGAATTTTGGAAATTACGAGTATAATATAGCTATGCCGTATGCTATCTTTTACTTGTGAGATGTTAGAATATTAAGGCAGGTTTTCAGGTGATAAAGAGCATCTTGAAATGATGATTTTTATGGCACTGGATGTAAAGAATGTAAATGGTCACATGTATGTTGGAAAAAATTGAAGGTTATGTTATGCCTACATGTGATTGGATCAAAGGATTTGGAGAAAGGAGTCAGTGAATAAAGAGACAAGCACTTGATACACAAATTTGTGCAATTATCAGGATGAATTCAAGGATGTATTGAGGTGAATCGACACATGTATATGCCATTGAAAATGGAGATGTCCAATACTCCTTGGGAAATTTTGTGTGCGAGTTTCCTTGTTAGATTTGGTACCTACTCTCACAGCTAGAAGTCTCGTACTTTCCTGGCTATACCACACACGTCACGACAATGTGAGGTGTCTAGGATGTCTAGACACATGCACACAAACCTATTAAACACTCCAAGTTGCATTGAGGTTGAGTGTTGATATGACGATGGAAAATTTTTTTGGGGGTAAGAGTTGAGTGTTAATTTTGTTAGAGAGATTGTATGCATACACCCAAGTTTACATTAAGGAGGGGTGTTGAAATGTGCAATGTAAAATGTTTGAATGACTATGTGAATGCACCCTAGAGGTTCTAGATATTATCTTGTGTGTGTGGATGGATAAGAGTGCCATATAGGTGGACACATGTATGGATATTTGGGCTTAAGGCTATGTATATTAAAAGCCTCTCATTTGTATGGTTCATACAAGATTTTGAAAACACAAGGTGTTGAGTGTGCCTATCTTATATCTATCTCTCAGTACTGTGTTAATTATCATCATGGCTTATCTTTATTATTTTGAGCCTCCTTAAGCATACATTTATCATGTGATTAGACTAGGCTTAGCACGTTCCACTTTCTTATTATATGTTAGGTTACACTTGAGAGAATTAAGCAAGACGAGAAGTCATTCTAGTAGCCAATTAGGATTCTTATTTCTTAGCCTATAAAGATGTCTTGTGAATGTAATTTACAATTAGAAATTCTGAGGATATTTAGGTGAATAATTTCATGTGATGAATATTTTAACTTCCTTTTCAACCTTTGTTAATGTAATATGATTTTATGATTACATATCAATTGTCTATCTATTCATTTAAGATGGTGTGCTCTTACATAATGTTACTAGTTGTCTACCTATTCATTTAAAGATAGTGTGCTCTTAGATAGAGTTATTAGATAGACAACTAATTACATTTCAATTGTCTACCTATTCATTTTAAGATAGTGTGCTCTTAGATAGAGTTATTAGGTATACAACTGATTAGATTTCACTTGTCTGCCTATTAATTTTAAGATAGAGTTATTAGGTATACAACTGATTAGATTTCACTTGTCTGCCTATTAATTTTAAGATAGTGTGCTCTTAGATAGAGTTATTCTTAATTTTAATATTTTGTGGTCTTAGATTCAAGAAAGTCTTCTACACATTATTAATTTTAAGATAGTGTGCTCTTAGATAGAGTTATTCTTATTTAATATTTTGTGGTCTTAGATTCAAGAAAGTCTTCTACACATTAGTTGTCTACCTATTCATTTTAAGATAGTTTGCTCTTAGATAGAGTTATTAGGTAGACAACTGATTATATATGATCACTTGTCTACCTATTAATTTCAAGATAGTGTGCTTTTAGATAAAGGTATTAGGTATATAATTTATTACATGTCAGTTGTCTACCTATTCATTTTAAGATAATGTGCTTCAAGATAGAGTTATTATTCATTTTAAGATTGTGTGGTCTTAGATTCAAGAACATCTTCTACATGGTATTATATCATAGGCTATTTCATAGTCTTTACATTCTAGTTCTAGCTCCTAAAAATATGTGTGTGATACCTAGTTAGCTAAGCCTCAAAAACATTAAGGCTTCCACCCATTATACAGCTGTCTACCTATTCATTTTAAGATAGTGTGCTTTGAGATAAAGTTATTAGGTATATAATTTATTACATGTCAGTTGTCTACCTATTCATTTTAAGATAATGTGCTTCAAGATAGAGTTATTATCCATTTTAAGATTGTGTGGTCTTAGATTCAATAACATCTTCTACATAGTATTATATCATAGGCTATTTCATAATCTTTACATTCTAGTTCTAGCTCTTAAAAATATGTGTGTGATACAGATACCTAGTTAGCTAAGCCTCAAAAACATTAAGGCTTCCACCCATTATATAGGCGAAAGAAGGGAGAAAAGAGAGAGACTCGTTAACATGGAGTCGAGAGACATGAGACATCATTTGCATGGAAGTCTAGACATAGGTGAAGTGTTAAAACTGTTGAAATATTCAAGTGAATAGGGTGTGTGTGGGAACAAGCCCTTAGCTAGAGACTATAAAAGAGAATCTGCAAATGTGAGAGAACCTATGAAAAGGTGAGAAGAATCTACTGGGAGAGAATAAAGGGTGGCATGAGGAGATTTAGGAGGTGTGGAGATATTCTAGGAGAGGTGGAGAGAATCAAGCAAAAGAGGTGGAGTGAATCAAGGAGAAATCAGTGGGATTAGATGCTTGGATGTAAACTCTATAAATTGAGACATTAGCCTAATGAGAATTTGCTGGTTTTTGATTATCCAGGCCTATATTAAGCTATTAGCTAATTGCTCACTAATCACTAATTGCTCACTAATCACATCTTAATTATCATCTAATCTCTTTGTTAATGATATTGATTCTAGCATTTGATCCACCATAGCTCATCACATTGCTATAATTTTAACATGGTATTAGAGCCTAGCCTAGAATCCATCAATTTGTGAGCCCATTATCTTACTAATCACCTAGCTAATTATGATTAGTAGAAAATTAATATTTTCACCTCTTTTTCAACTAACCTCTGCACCCCCAGCCAGTGGAGGAGATCCCTCTTTTTCAACTAACCTCTGCACCCCCAGCCAGTGGTGGAGGAGCTCCCTCTCCTTGTAGGCTCAACATTAGCTCAAATGCTGCTAGCCCAACATAACTATCTCAGTTGTGCTCCAGCCCATCAAGTGAGCGCAGCAAATCGCCAATCACAGCTCACGATTTTTGCAGATTTGCACCCGCCATTTTTTCTGAGGAAAAATGAGATCTTGTCTTCTCTAGTTGTAGTGGGTCTAATTCCTCTTAGCCCCAAGGGTTTTCAAGCACGCTCTAGAAGCTAGTGAAGTCAGAATTTGATTTGATCAAGTCTACAGTGAGATCCAAGCTCTTCATCAAATCGGCAGGTGACTTTAGTAAAATAGAGATTAAGCATTCAATGTTTGATCAAATCTTGTGTTTCTTGGCTTAATCCTCTACTAGACTAATTGCTATTGATGGCCTTGAAAGAATTTGAGCTCATTTGAACTCTAAGGCCTCAAATCTGGGCTCCCGGCATACTCTGTTTTTTGCACACAAAACAGAGGATTAATTTGCTAATCAATGATTAGTCAATGCTAATCACTATATTTTGGTGCAATTAAGGATTCAAATTAACCATTAGGTATCTGATACAGATCTCTATAACTTCAGATTGCAATTCGGAGATGGTTTGATACTCCAACCATTCCGTACAAGTTGGTTACCCTTGATTTAATGTAATTTCTGGTGATTTTATGTTGATAAATCTGTTGTAATCATCTCCTAAACACCAAATTGAGCTGTAAAAGGGTAGACACTACCCTTGAATCTTGAAATTGGATCAAAAGGTAAGACTTCACATTATCATGAGTACAGCACAAGAGATAGCCAAATTTAATGGAGAATAGTTTTACACATGGCAGACAAAAACCATGTATCTGCTGATGATGCGGAAAAATCTATGGAGGCTAGTTGAGGGAAGAGATGAATGCCCAAAGCTGAGAGGAATGAGTGGAAGAGAAGGAACGAAAAAGCATTGGGACTTATTGCACTCAGTTTAAATGATGAAATCATTCATCACATCACAGGGATACAATGGGCAAAAGATGCATGGGATGAACTCAATAAATTATTTGGCAAAAATTCAAAGAAAAAGAGGGTTGAGATGTGTACAAGTTATTTGATTCATTGCTTGAATTGGCTCCCTTTTATATGAGAAGGTATTCATTTTAAGATAGTGTGCTTTTAGTAGATAAAGTTATTAGGTATATAATTTATTACATGTCAGTTGTCTACCTATTCATTTTAAGATAATGTGCTTCAAGATAGAGTTATTATCCATTTTAAGATTGTGTGTTTATAGATTCAAGAACATCTTCTACATGGTATTATATCATACTAGGCTATTTCATAGTCTTTACATTCTAGTTCTAACTCCTAAAAATATGTGTGATACAGATACCTAGTTAGCTAAGCCTCAAAAACATTAAGGCTTCCACCCATTATATAGGCGAAAGAAGGGAGAAAAGAGAGAGACTCGTTAACATGGAGTCGAGAGACACGAGACACATTTGCATGGAAGTCTAGACATAGGTGAAGTGTTAAAACTATGGATTAAGCTCTCCTAATGGCAAGACATCTACCTAATTAGATTCGTAATGATAACACAATTAACATAACTAATGTAAGGTGGATGTACCTACGTATACTCATGATGATGAGTATGTGCAATAGACTCAAGCACAATTACGTTATAAGATTAAGACTTATACTCATAAAGTAGTTAGCTAAGCCTCAAAAACATTGAGGCTTCCACCCATTATATAGGCGAAAGAAGGGAGAAAAGAGAGAGACTCGTTAACATGGAGTCGAGAGACACATCATATGCATGGAAGTCTAGACATAGGTGTTAAAACTATGGATCAAGCTCTCCTAATGACAAGATATCTACCTAATTAGATTCGTAAATGATAACACAATTAACATAACTAATGTAAGGTGCATGTACCTAAGTATACTCATGATGATGAGTATGTGCAATAGACTCAAGCACAATTACGTTATAAGATTAAGACTTATACTCATAAAGAGGGTTGAGATGTGTATAAGTGATTTGATTCATTGCTTGAATTGGCTCCCTTTTATAAGAGGGTTGAGATGTGTATAAGTGATTTGATTCATTGCTTGATTCATTGCTTGAATTGGCTCCCTTTTATATGAGGAGGTACCCCCTTGGGCTTGTACACCAATGTCGAATAATTCCCTTTACTCATATGGCTTCATGCTAGATTTTTATTTTTTTGGCTACTCATTCTCACTCCCTACCTCTTCCTTGTGCCCTTTGGCACCACATTGCTCAACATCCCCCCTTGGTGCCAAGTCTTTGCGCTACTTAAGGTGGTTGGATGTTTGTTTTTATAGCATATTATCACTCCCCCTCATTTCGAACTTGGCTAGATAACTCGAAGGCTCTATGGCTTGGATGTTTGTTTTTATAACATATTATCACTCCCCCTCATTTCGAACTTGGCTAGATAACTCGAAGGCTCTTTGGCTTGGTTACTGTCTAGCTTAGAAGTTAACTTTAGAGATGGTCGGGTCGATTTTCACTCCCCTAAGGTGCTACTTTGGCTACTGTTTGGTGATCAAGTGTTTTACATTTGCATAATAATTTACCTACTCATTTGGTGGCTTTTACAACATATGATTTTGGTTAAGGTAGTGGTTGTTGGTAGCTCTTGCTGGCTTGAGATCTTCTTGCTCTTTGCCAATTAGTTTCTCCATCTGTGTGCTTGCCATTTGCAAAGGTCTTACCAATTGAGTTTTTAAGTCTCAATGTTAGTGTCTAAATGCTCATAGATTTAGCAACGCTCTTAGCTTGCAATAATACTAAAGTAATCTTTAAAATACGAAGAATAATCCTTTTTTAAATGTTTATACTAGCATGTGAACAACCCCTTGTCTAAGTCTCTTTATACTCTCTTTTTTACAAAAAAAAAAACTTAAATTTTAGGGGGACAAAAACAATATCTACTCGTCACCATCAGGGCGTTTACAGACCTCACCCGCCCATTGTGCATTGAATGAATCTGTGCCGTGGACCGGATGTGGGCGGGCAATCTTGCCCTTCCTCCATAATCTATGGGCATGCCGAAGGGTGGGGTAGTCTGTAAACACCCTCAGCGTCTCTGCAGATCCCACCGCCGTCGGCTGTTCCGATTCTCGACTCCTGCTGGGTGAAGATGAAGTAGATTGTGCAATGTAAGCCACACTATTGTTGGCTTTGCTTTCTGCACTTCGTGCTTCTTGAAGAGCATTTTGTTGCTCTCTCCTGCAAGCCACGAACCTGCTTCTGCTGCTCAGCCTGCCATCATCCGACATCATTCAGGAACTTCCCCAACATGAGTTCCCTCCATTTCAGTCACACTCGTCTTGCTGAGGAAGAATGCCTCCAACACCTCCTTTCTCTCAGTGACCCTAGCTTGGGCATCAATCGCCTGTGCTCTCAGCTCCTACGACTGATAATAAGCGCTGCCACAAGAGCAGAAAGCATAGGTCGATACACTCTGATGAAGGCGTGAGGGTAGAGTACTCTTCGGCGAGGAATCGTCTATCTATTGCTGCAGTAGGGCTAGGTAGTGTCCCTTCGGTTGCAGCTCTTTGCACCACTACGAGAGACTCGCTCTTCTCTCTGCCGTGTTGCTGTATGTGCGTCAGCTCCTTTCTTTACTAATGCGGATTCTACTGTGTGCATCGCCTTGCTATTAGCGATGCTGATTTTCTTTGCTATGTGTGCTTAACCCACTGCCGTTCACGCCGTACACTCTTCCGTTTGCAATTGGTGATAGCAGGCATATATATGTCTCTCTTTTGGGCAATTTAGTTGGCGAGATGCTCTTTTGCTGATTTTGCAAGCATCTTGTTTCTATGATGCAATATCTTGTATGTTGTTCTCTTTGGAAGTTTGAAGAGATTCCACTGTTGCTTATGTATTCGCCCCTCCAAAATGCCTGTGCTCGGGAGCTTATGGTTTCACTTTCTAATGCTTTGCTAGTCAATTTTTGATGACAACTTTTCCTCTAGTAAATGTAAAGCTTTTTCTTTTTCTCTCTTTTCTATGTGCACTGACTAGCACTCTCTTTTCTATGTGGAGGGAAATCTATGATGAAAAGAGATGAGGACCCTGATTCGAAAAACTTTAATCACACTAAGAATTTTTAATGATAAATATTAGTACTAATAATGTGCAATATAAATAATAAACTAATCTAGGAGAGAAAAACCAAGCTTTGATACCATGTTAAAACTATGGATCAAGCTCTCCTAATGACAAGACACCTATCTAATTAGATTCTAATCCCATTCTAATGATAACACAATTAACATAACTAATCTAAGGTGGATGATATCTGAGTACACTCATGATGATGAGTATGTGCAATAGACTCAAGCAAGATTAGGTTACAAGATTAAGACTTGTACTCATAAAGAGGCTTGAGATGTGTACAAGTGATATGATTCATTGCTTGAAATTATTCCTTTTTATATGAGGAGGTACATCCTTGCGCTTGCACATCAATGTGGGATAATTTCTTTTACTCATGTGACTTAATGCTAGACTTTGCTCTTGCCTAGCTACTCATTATCACTCCCTAACTCTTCCTTGTGCACTTTGGCACTACATTTCTCAACATGAAGATCACCATGGAAGCTTGAGCATGAGCTCTAAGAAGACATAGATGTCTATATCATAAAAGGGTAAAAATGATATAATATTCATGAGCCCTATGTCTTATATAGCCCAAGGCTCCCAAAAGTACACATGTAAATGACACTAAGCCCAAGTGCCTGGGCCCCATCCCCATGTGCATGTGCATACCAAATCTACTTCATTACAAACCATCCACTCCTACAATGATATTGTTCTCAAAATCAAACGATGGTCGTGCAAAAAAAAAAAAAGACTATATGCAAAAATTACAATACATGACCAAGTGTAACTATCGCAGAATATCAATACATGAATCTCATGATCATCAGGGTGAAATAGAAAAGATATAGGACTCTCATTGATTTGATGAGGCTAGTCTGATATGTTCTAGGATCAAATGGGAAAGATATGAATGTTGCAAAATCAATACAATTATGATTGCATGGATGAAATGTAAATCCTAGCCATGTAGACTCCAAAGAAATGGTTCTCAAACCACTTGGATCATAAGCCAATGTCAGTGAGATGAAGCTAGGTATAAGTTCTCCTAGGTCAAATTGACAAATGTAGTATGCACCACAAACCCTCCAGTCTAATGTAATAATAGCTCCTAGGTTAAAAAGGAAGCTCAAGTCCAAGGGATAGCTCATATGCCCATCTTGGCATATGCCCATCTTGGCAAATTGACAAATGTAGTATGCACCACAAACCCTCCAGTCTAATGTAATAATAGCTCCTAGGTTAAAAAGGAAGCTCAAGTCCAAGGGATAGCTCATATGCCCATCTTGGCAACCATAACATGGAACTAATATCTAGAGTAGCCACCAAGTAGAACTAGAGCTCTAACTGAAATGTCAAATTGTCCATGTAGATGAAGACCAAGAGACATCACAAGTGCATCTAAATGGTATGCCATGTAATCATCACCATACATCTCAAGTGGCATATGAAACTCGTGAAACTGATGTCCCAACTCCAAAGAAACCAGGGTCATATAGATAATCATGGAAGCCAAAGAAACACATCTCAAAATCAACATCATGCAGCAGGAACTAATGTGAACGAATGCCGTCATCAGTTAAAGCATAGATTGGATCATCTAAGGCATGATCCACTGCATCAATGTGTGTATAGGCACACAATCCAAAATATGCAACAAGACCTCATGTGTAAAACCCTCTTCATATGTGTGATCCTCCAATGCAAAAACATAATCAATAGGATCACCAAAAGCATCATCATCATTGAATACTAATAGCTAATCCAAAGTGTGCCAATGGATGCATTAGTAACCAAATGCACGCTATCCTCTAAAATGTCACCACATGATTAACTAGAGTGTCCACATGATCCATAGGAAAGATAATAGGCATAAATGTTTTGATGCTTGTAGCCACCAAGGATGCCCACACTGCTACACTACCACAAAGGTGTCACACCATAACAATGTCACACCACAACAATGTCACACCACAATAGTGTCACACCGCCGTAACACCGTAACACCACCGCAGTGGCTCAACCCCCCAGAGGAACCATCCCAAAGTAGCAGCGCATGCACACGTATTGAAGGCACCACACTGACACTCTAATGGAATCTCCCAAAGATAGGAGATTCTCCAAAAGCCACTGGTCCAAGAGTATTCTAGAGATAGAGAATGCCACCAACTCGTCCTCAAGCATATATGATCCCCCAACCCACCTTAAAAGACATCCTTTATCCTTCATCCCTCACCATCATCCTGAAGAAAAATCCTTCGCGTATGAGTTTGTACCTTGTGTTCTATAAACACTTGTCATCAAATTGAGCTATATCATCCTCTTTATTGTGACCTTTGCTAAATGTGCACAGTATATTGAAGGACATGTATCTGTGCTGTTGGAATAGTGCAGGTGTTCTTATTCCACTTGCAGTCTTGTCTCTTCTTGTGTTGCATTCTGCTCCATAGTGTCTTCTGTGTTATGCCATGACCATCTAGGACTCCAGGCATACTGTCGAGAGAAGAGGTACCACTTAGTGTGCTAGGAAATAGGTACACTAAAATTTGGCATGCCTAGTGGGACTCTCAAAATTGAGAGTCATGTTAGCTCACCCTCCCCTCCACATTGCATCCTCTTTGTATGCCCAATATACCCTCTTGTGGGAGTCAAGTGAGCCCATCTAAGAGTCCTCTCTCAATATGCAGCCATCGTCAAAAGAGGTTCAACTACATACCACGTGGGGATTACTTTCCACCTCTCCCTATTGGTACCTAACCTTGGTAACCCCACTCTCCGTAACAATGTCAGAGGCCAAGACAACCCTACTGGTCTAGCGAATCCTTTTGGTGCAAAACCCCTTTCCAAGGTGCTTGGCCAAGTCAATGGCAAGCTTCCAACCTTCAAAGGATCATACTTGTGAATACCACATTTGACGGTTCATATCCATCTGTAAGAGCCAATCCTTGAGCAAAAGAATGCCTCCTGTTTCTCTTGTCTAGCCAATCCTCTTGGCGCAAAACGCCTTTCCCCCACGATGCTCGGCCGAGTCAATGTCAAGCTTCCAACCTTCAAAGGATCATCCACTGAGGATGTGAATCAACACATCCAACAGTTCATATCCATCTCCAAGAGACAATCCTTGAGAAGGAGGATGCCTTCTTTGTTGCTCTTTTCATCCACTCTCCAAGGCTCTGTAGTACAAAAGTGCTTCAATCAATTTCAAACCGACCTTTTTGTAGACTGGACCACTCTAAAGAACACATTCCTCTCCACCTTCTATCTTGGTAACTATGAGGACCACATTCTCCAAGAGCTAGGGAAGCTACTATTTCTTCCAGGGAGAGAGTGTCGAAACTTATAACATGGACCATAGTGCTAGTGGCCCACTTACTGACTTAGTGTCTTCACAAATTCATGGTGCATTAGTGGGTGAAATAGGCCTTGCCCAGGTCCACCCAATACAAGATTCGTGAAAGTCAGCCCACTTAACGACTTCATGGTGCGTTAGTGGGTGACAAAGGCCTTTCCCAAGTCCACCCACTTGTTGCTCTTTTCATCCACTCTCTAAGGCTTTATAGACAAGTGGTTCAATCAATTTTTGATCCACCGTTTTGTAGACTGGACCACTCTATAGAATATGTTCCTCTACACCTTCTGTCCTAGTAGTAACTATGAAGATTGAATTCTCCAAGAGCTTGGGAAGCTATAAGTGCTACCAGGGGAGAGAGCGTTGAAAATCATGCCATGGACCATAGTGATGGTGGCCCACTTATCGACTTACCCTTGGTGACTTCATGGTGCATTAGTGGGGGTGACATATAAGGCCTTGCCCACCCAATCAAAGATTCCCGAAAGTTGGCCCACACCAACTATGTTGTTGGAATTTCAGGAGCTAGCCTCTCAACTTGAAAATGCATAACTCATGTTTGAGCGTGATGTGGGCTCTATACATCCAATAGTGACAAAACCGGATGACCCGATGGCTCAGTTCAGCGGGAGTTGGATGCACTCAAAGTGAGCCAAAAAACTCCGAGTAAGGAAAGTACCCTAATCCAACTCAAAAGGGAGATTTAGAAATTGCAGACTCAACAAGAAGCCAGGAAGGGCCTGTGGTGTGCTATATGCCAGTTACTTGGACACAACATCAATGAATTCCCAAAAAGGAGGTACTGCTCCTTTTGTGAAAAAGGAGGAAATGAAGACAAGGATTGCTATTACCTCAAGGGGTTCTGTCCACTTCATTAGCAACAAACTCCTCATCCCAGCTCAGGAGTCCCCAACCTTTCCCAATCCTCAAGAAACTTTGTCAATAGTTACCATAGATAAAGAAAGACATAGATTTTAGCCAAACAAATATGAGAAGTCCAATAGAAAGTGGACGTTCCACTACGAGCTATCGAAGGTCGACGGTACAAGATGTGATTAAAGAGGGTAGAAATAAGCCCTCATATATCGAAGCATATGATTGGAGGAAGGTGATGGCCGAGATACTTGACACCCTAGATAAGTATAAGTAATAATGAGAGGTAGCAAGATTGGATCTTGAAGGTTTTGGGGGATTCTCATGTCATGATTTCAGATGTTTCCATGCATACTTCGTAAGTGAATCATCACATTGTCTCCATGTCCTTATGCATAGCTTATACATATGTGTGCTCAATTTTCTTTAATGAATGTGTGTAGAAAGACACAAATGGACGTGCCTATATGCAAGATGCATATGGTGGCAAGGTGATGTGGCATAATGTTTGTGTGGAGTCTCCCCAAGGTAAATGGAGACAAGGTGGCATAGACATGTTAGAGTCATACCCACGAAGCCTAGTATACAAATGCTAATTTGGCTTACACATGGCATTGATTTTAGGCTTCACATTACCAACCCTAGATTACAAAGCCGAATAGGCTTGGGTCTAGACTTATGTGGACATTAAATGACGATTTTTATTTTTTCAGGGAAAAAAATGGGCTTCCCAAACTAAAATAACCCATTTGTTTTTTTATAAACTCACCATTACAAGTACCTTTACCCACATGAGTTTGGAGTAATATGTATAAATATTGTTTTTCTAGTATTAAATCATAAAACTTTCATGGGACTTCAAACTCATTTCCTTAATTTTCTAAATGAGATCTAAAATAACCTCCCTGGCTAGTTGCCCCTCATTGAGTCATGGATTGCATCTACTATCTGAGGCATGCTGACTAGAGAGTATATTTGGGATATTCTAGAGAAAGTCGAGAAAGCTCAAGAGAAACTAGCGGAGTAGGTTGAGGAACCCTAGATCAGTGGATCACCATTGAATTTAGAATTTCATCTTATCCCCACAATCCATCAAACCTAATCTAATTTCTAACCATCCAATCTCTAAAATAAGCATTGTAAGTTGTCAATCTTATGTGCACAAAAAGTAGTGTGTTTTTTAGCTCTCATAAGTTTTAAAAACTAAAAATAAAAAATAGAAACAAAACTTAAAAAATATCAAGTTAATATCTATGTCATGTGAATTTATTATATTAAAGTGGCTTGTTGATTGGAGCTAAGATGCAAAAGTTATAAGTATTTTAAGAACATACTATCCTAGAGTCTGAATCTGTGACATGAGATTCCTGGTGTAAGAGTGTGCACAAGGAAATATGTACCTAATAATATCCAATTCTCAATCAGATTACATAATTAAGTGATGGAATTTGTGTGTGATGTTTCATTACAAGATGTTGTAATGAAATTCCTTTTGTATCTAAGGGTGGTTACACGTTAAAGGTTATGAAAGGCCTATTTTTAGCCTATTTTGAGGAAACCCAAGTGAACAAAGATGAGAAATCTCATCAAGCATCCACCCTATGACTATGCATGGAGGCATGGAATATCTATGTTGCTTGAGATGATGAAGCAAGAGGGGCTTCCAATCAATTAGGAACAAGTTGTTAATTAAGTTTGAAACTTATCATTTGGTAGTTTGGATTATAGGATGACATTGTGATGAGAATCCGGAGCCCGCATGACGTGTAGGAGGATAAAGTGTATATAGGATGGTGTGTAGAGGATCCTAGGTGGCAAAAACAACATGGCAGCCAAGTGGATTTGTGTAGGTGCAACAAAGAAAAAAGAAAGAGCATGGGCAAACAAAGGAGACAGACAGTGCAACATTCAAGAAGGAAGCAAGGTGGTGACAAGTTGAAGAGGGAGAATTGGGTAGTTTTCAGGGACTCTCCAAGTAAGACTCTCCAAGAAGGAATTTCCAAGGGGAGTCCAAGAGATGGATGGTTATGGAGACCACTAGAAAGAGTGAGAGTCAAAGGACTCTAGAAGAATGGTTGCCTGCACGTCCGTTTCTTTGAAGGTTGTAGGCTGGAGGTCCTGAAGATTTTAAAGTGCATAGAGAAGATCAAAACAGTGTGAGAAGGTTTGGTGGGTCAAAGAAGAGAGTGTGCTAAAGACCAAAGAGTCGGCTAGGATGTGTGTGCAACACTAGGTTCTCTTTGCAACATCTCTGTTAGAGACATGACTCATACTAGTTCCTCCTCAATTATTGCTTTATTGACTACAGATGAAGATAGTTTTTGTATATGTTTGAAGAAGACATGCTGCTTGTGGCAGTGAATTCTGTGAGGTTGGAAGTTTGGCTGAAGATAAAGCTTTAGAGAGTTGTGGTTGAGATCTGCCTATGGGGGATCCTTGAGCTTTTTGGTGTTTTCTTCTTATGTTTGTGCCCACATCTCAAGGTTGTTGAGACAAAGATGTGTTTTTATCTATATGATGGTCTAAGAGTTTAGATTGTGTCAATTGTGAATGAATGTAAAATGTTTATGTTTTGATGTTTTTGTCACAGTAAATCAGTTTCTTTGATTGAGTTCATGGAGATAGAACATATGTGCATGTCCATTTGAAGACTGGGGATCAGTGCTGACTCGATTGGCATTAGTTGAGAAGGTACAGAGTCAAACAAGGTCAAGTGAGTATCACATTAGGAAGTGAATGGGGTCTTCTTGGGCCCTTTAATTTGCCCAAGCCTAATCAAGGTGATTAAGGAATAGCCAAATGGGGGGTTGCCATGTGGACTGAAATGTTGGGTTTTTAAGAGAGGTGTAAGAGTGGTCAAAGGGTGCACTTTTTTCCCAAAGGGGGGGGGGGGGGTAATTTTACAATTTTCGGACCTCCATAACTTCTACATACAAGCTCCGATTTGAGCGGAGATTACAGATCCGTGATCTACGCATCAAGAGCTTTCCATAGATATGTTACATGATATGGTTTTATCCGCTAGATTTTAAATTCCATTTTCCCCCCAAAATTCAAATTCGAATAAAGTAGCCGTTTTGAAGCTTCTAATTAGAAAACGTTTCTTCTTAAGAGAAAAGGTTTGACTCCCTTAAATTGCCAAATAAAAGGGCCCAAGAAGCCTTCCATTGAGGTCCTAATGGATAAAGTGAGCTGAAGGCGTAGAGGGCTTGGTTTGGCTTGTCTCGATTTGAGGGAAGTATTTGTGAGTCTAATCTGATAGTCAAAGGATTGTCAATAGTTAGTTATCACAGTAGTCTCGGTAGTAGTCAGTAGTCCATCAGACAAGTTTGTGGGTTGAATGATGGTTTAGAGTCAGGTGTGAAATCAGTTGACTGTCTATAGTGTTGGATCGTGGTGAGGCTTGAATGTTTTGAGAGGCTAAAAGTGTCAAAGGACATAGAGAAGATCGAGAAAGTATAACTTAGCTAAATTAGTGGAGGTAGTTTGGTTTGAGCAGTCAGATTGGAGTCAACTACGGAACTAGAAACTATTAATTGAGAGTTCATAGTGCTTGATCCTTTCGAGGATAGAATTTTTTGAGATTCAAGGAGTTTCGGAGAACATATAAGTGAAATTTTATGATTTAGTTGAGGCAACTGAGTCAACCGGGTCTATTTCAGACAGTTGAATAAGTTATAGTCGGATTCAGTCAAGCACGTGAAGGTCAATCGAGGGTTAGCAAAGAGTTTAGTGAGGTCCTAGAGTTGTGGGTTTGAGGTTAGCTGATGCTGGAGGATTGTGGAAGAGACTAGAGAACTCATTTTGTACTGAAGTCAGCATCAGCCATATGATTTGGTTTATAGTCAGTTGTGTGTTAGGTGGGAGGATTCAAGTCAACCGGTCATAGAGGAGGTTAGTTGGGCTATAGAGGTGGAAGATAAAAGGTGTTTGAAGTTTTTAAAAAATGACTTGGGAGGATAGCTGGACGAGTTAGCTGAGTCGGATTGGAAGGTGTGGAGGTGTATGATTGCGTTAGCTGAAGGGTTGAGGATAGGTGTAGATTTTATTGGTGCCCTTTGAGCACAGATCTTGGTATCCCTGAGTTGTGATCCCTTTTTGTAGGTGACTCCTTTGGTTGTAATGTAATCTAGGCCTAACATTGGTATCATAGCCTTGGTGGCAATTTGATGATCTACTACATATGCACGTCTCGTTTAGTAGTTGGTGCCGAAAGCACTTATGACCATGTGTGGACAAGTCATTGGATGTTTGGCTAAAATTATCCCATTTGCATAGTATCGAGTACCATCACCACTGTTTTCACATACCTCTTAGCCCAATTTCATAGAGGGAGGTGCTGGTATAGGAACTGGCTAAAAACATGACATTCACTCTACTCTAAGTCTTCCTATATTCAATCCGAGTATTATTTTATGCATTTTAGGGTTCTCAAAATTTGCTTAACAGCATGCATGTGTGGATGGAGATAGAGATAGAGAGAGAGAGAGAGATACCTCAGTGGAAAACTCTTTCAAACCTTGTCTTGAAGCATCTGCTAACATTTTAACAGCAACTTCCTCACCATTTTGTAGGACCCCATGAAACACTTCTCCAAACCCTCCTTCACCAATTTTTTTTGTGAATTTAGTTGTTGCAATGATTATTTCATCATATGTGAAGTGTCTTGTAATGAACGGGACATCTGTCATGCCATTACTACCTAAAAAATACAAGTAGAATTGTCATTTTTACAATTACAAAATATCTATAAATACATCATCTAAACATCACCTAACCTCCTGACCACCCCATGACTATCTCTCTCTTACTTTCATTATATTCTAGCTGCACTACCAAATGTGTGCCTTGTAGACCTTGGCATAAACCTTACTATGGATGAGGTTGCATCTTTAACAAGAGGTGGTATATAATGGCTTCTACCATGGGCAAAGCATATAATCATTTACTAAATTCATCCTTAAATCCATAGTCATGGCTAGACATAGGTTCGAAGCATACTAGCGAGAATAATCAATGTCAATTTCTATCATGAACTATGTGTGTATGTATGTATGTATGCATGTATGAATGCATGCATGTATGTATATATGTATGTATGTGTCTATATACATTTCTTAGTTTCTTAAATCATGTAAAGTTCATATATTGCAAACACTAGAGAAGGTTGAAGTTTCTGTTACGAAGTACTAGAGACACAATCTCTAACAAGGGATGTATATTGTTGATTTATAAAAAATAATTTTTGATGGGTTTTATTAAAGTGGTTTACAAGGTACAAGCTTGGGTAAGAAAAAGAATTTATAGTATTTTCTCTGGCCATTAAGTTTCTTAACTTGGGCTCTATAGATTTTTTTAATTCTTTACAAAGCCATATATATTAATAAGGTGTATAATTATTTTAAAACTAAAAATATTCAACCCAAGCACATAGAAGACCTTGGTGTATTGGTCATCGCTTAGGAATTAGAAATGGTACCTTGTTTATAGCTTACAAATTGTAGAAGCCAATGATCTTGAACCCAACCAACAGGCAAAAGGCTACATTTTAAAAAATGTATGGGAATGCATGCCCTTCTAACCTCGTCACATGAAAATGAAGGTTCAACATGAGCCCTTTAAATGAGATTTTGAGGTTTCCCCTTAAATTCAAGGGATAGAAAGATATAAATATAAAGGTATATTCCCTTTATCTAGTAGTATAATATTTAAACTATATGATATTTATTTAGATGTATAATAGTATAATTGAATAACTTATATACAATTCTAGTAATATAATATTTAAACTATGTAATATTCACGTATATATGAGTTGAATATTAAATATATTCATTTGATCTAGCAATATAATATTTGATCCTAGTGATATTTATTTAGATGTATAATAACATAAATTGAATAAGTTATACATATTGATACTATAAAATCATAACATTGATTCAACACTACCTTAGGTAATTATGTGAAGACGACCAATGTGAAGATTTTAACCAGATTATGAACTTTTATACAATAAAATGTGTTGAAAAACATTATGTTCCCTACACGATATGCAATTAAATGTATGTGTGCATGTACACACACACACATGCATGTACACACACACACATGCTTGCATGTGCACACATGGGCCCATGTTTATGTGCATTGTGAGGGAGTGTGTGTGTGCACATGCATGCAAAAGAATATGTGTGTGTGTTTCTGCACATGCATGCCTAAGTCAACCATTATGGACATTTTCATAAGAGATAGGGCTTTAATAAAGAGTTCAATACAATTGCATTAGGTTTAGATGACTAAACATGGGCATTTTGAGGATGAGAACCTATTTGACCGACCTCTTTGACCATCTCCAACAATACTAGATAAGTTCTATTGGGATTACTCATTAGGATTATGATGTAAGATGGTTATTAGCATAAAACATTTAGAGAGTTTCTAGGGAATGCCTCTTGATCATCTCAACAAAAGAGAAATGATTTAAAACGAAAGCAAGGAAAACCGTGCACGTGTGTAGAGAGAGAGAGAGAGAGAGAGAGAGAGAGATTGAGATTGATAAAGTTTAAAAGTGGCAAAAATGAAGAGGTATCTCCTCAGTATCTCTTGATACTATCTTGACTCTAAGAAGGGGAAATTGAGTTCAATTCTCATGTGGGTGGGAAAAGATTACATAATGGCCTAGCAGAGTTAACTTCTATATCACGATCTACATCAAGATTGAGAATTATAAATTTCTTCTATACAAAGATATAAAGGCCATAAAGAAAAAACAAAACTTAAAAGGAAGTGGATATTCTTAGGTGTTAAAGGGAGAGGAAAGCTAGAGCTCTCTTATTTCAACATAGAACACAAAGATACTATAAGTAGGTTCCTTTTACGCTTTCCCCTATAATTCATAATTCTTAACACATTAACTTACTAGAGAATAGAACAAACCTAAAATACACCATGCCTAAAATTTTCTAACCTTTTTAGAATATTGGATGCAATCAAAGTTCTAGAACATATATGCTAAGCACTAGTTTATATTTATATACATGAAACAATAATAGATAGAAATAGCATGCACGTACCTTTCTTGGCCAGATCCATAGATATCATTGATACTTGCTCTTTGAACTTTTGATTCCTTGCTTTGTAAAGTAGGAGAATTACCAACATCGATGGTATATACACAACTACCAAACATGCAATCACATATATGTACTTTTTTGCATTACTTCTTTTGGATGTTGTTGAGGCCAAAGATGAGCTTGTAGGGCATGCACATTTTGTGCTATTGCATAAATTTGGATTTGCAACATACCTACAAATGAAAACATATAACTTATCAAAAATCTATAAAGTAGACTTTAACTTTATCTATGATAAAATGCACCGACCTTAGAGAAACATAGCTTATTTTGAACAAATGAATTAACTTGATACCTTTAGGTAAAAAACATCATCTTTTTGAGACATTTTCAATATGCCTAGAAATGATAAATAATCTTCTTTTATTTTTAATATAAAAATCATTATGGCCCACCTTTGAAAGAATTCTCTTATAAAGTAGCATTGAATCTAGATTGAATCTAATTCTAGTAGACTGAAATAATAGGGCCTTGAGTGTCTCGTTGTGATTTAGACTAGTGGTTAGTGGATTTAAGTCATAACATAGAATTCATGGTTCCATACCTAACATATTTATTAAAGGAATTACTGAGTCAACGTACCTAAAAAATCTTCAATAAAAAAAGAAAAATAGGAATGGAATTTGGTCCAAAAAGCTAAAGGTATCTTTATTTTGAACTAAATTTGCCTTGATGACTACTCTTAGTCCCCTTCCCCCCTTCACCCTAAAGGGTTAGATTTATAAATAAGTATTTTTTGTTTAAATGAAACTTATATTTGAATTTTCATATCCTCTTCATGAAAGTTATCCCCTCAAAAAGTTTAACAACACATGAGAGGATCAACCACAAGGGGAAAAGTAACAAGATAAACTCCTTGGGATGGATTATTTATCATAAAGCCCTTTATATAGGTGACCTAGATTATAATATGTGGATTGAAATATGTTTGTGTGCATTTTGCTTAATATTGGAAGCTTGGTATATCTATTTTTTTTGAATGCCCCAAAGAGGTATCTTTGAAGTAAGGTCTTAATCTTGCTTACCACTTTCACCTGAGAAAGGTAGTATGGATGAACTTTTTCTAGAATATTTTCTTTCCATTTAGCCCTCTAGTTTCATATTTGTTCATGTGGACCATTAAACATATGTGTAGTTATGGCTATCATACTTCAAAATAAATAAAAAGCATCCTTTGTAAATTTTTAAACACATGCTTTTTGTTATCTTTTTATTTGCAACCCTTATATCCATTGTGGAAAATTTTGATGCTCTTAGATAACCTTTAGGTGTTTTTATTTAACCTACTTTAAAACAAGTTTGCGTGGGCTAGTGTGTACACTTGGTTGTTGTGACCACTCTCTTGAACTCCCACTTGGACCCTTCTACAATTGACAACATAATAAAGAAGGGAGCGGGTATATGTGGGATGCTACAAAAGTAACATAAAGAGAACTATGGATGTGATATTGTAGCTAGATTATCCCCCCCAAATCTCCCTCCCCGGTGCATGCCAAAAAAGGAACACCCTACCTACCCTCCTCTGTAGTTATCCTTTTTTACTAAAGTTAACATCATATCACGCTACCTATGAAAGCTTACACATGGGTTGTCCAAGGTTGACTTGCGAAGGATCCTAGAGGGTGATGAGTCCATGGCTCTTTTATATGGATCTGTTTGTTGATCTTGCTGATCTTCAACGGAGAGTCCATCTGGATTTTTATAAGTGAATATATTTCTAGGTACTATGAGCTAGGAACTATCGAAAAGATCCCTGAGTGGATAGGTGGTGAGCGTTCTGGTTGCCAATGATGTCATAGGTACACCGATGTAGGAATGATTGGAAATTAGAATTCAACCGGATATTTGGGAGGATTATGATCAGTGATACTATGGTTTCATTAAAAGGTTGTCTTAAAGTCAGTTGAATCTGTGAAATAGGCAATTTCATATTGGGTGTGTAAGTGGTGTGACTATCTTGAAGTTTGCATGAAGTGCCCGGCTAGGGGGCCAATGAACTCTTTTCCCTGGTGCCCGGGATAAAACATAACCAAATTCCTAAATGGATTCTATCACTATAGTGGTTGGGCGGTTGGCTAACCCACAAGACTGGATGGATTGATGGATCCCTAAAATGAGACTAAATTCTATTATGGTACGGTAAATCTCGGATAGTCTTGTTCTATGGAAAAGCATCAACGGCTGTGCCTCTCGATGAGGAAAAAAGCGTTGGTCTCTATGATCAAAGTGCAAGTTTCTTCCTTGATTTGACCATGTGACTTACAGGTTCGGTCGGATCAATTGGGTTAGTTAAGGCTCTTGAGTACGTTAGAATAAAAAAATCCTAGAAAAATCGCCTGTGCTTTTTGAGCGAGGGAAGGTCTTTCGGGTTCAGTTTTTGGAAGAACCGAGGGATCAGTCTCTTGTTCGGATATCCGTGTGGGCGAGGCCCCAAGTGAGAGGCTCTACTGTGCGCAAGAAGTGCCACTTCCACTGCTAATACCCCCGAATTTGTTGCACGAGGGGACAGGGATCTTTTATGTTCCACCTCCTTGATTAGTCTTCCTCCAGCTTGAGAGCAACCATGGTCTTCTCGTGCTCATCCTGTATTTCTATTATATTGTTCTGAGTGGTCTCCTCATCTTTCTTTGTACTTTATTCATTCGGATCACCTCAAGATGAGCAACCAAGAATTTTGGATCATATCTCTATACAATCTACTCATTGTCTATCTTAAAGAGTGACGACAGATTTGGATTTTCTTTCAATGTCCACCTCAAAAAGTGACAACAGATCTAGATTTTCTTTCAGGATATTATCTTCCTTGTGTCATCTTCTACAACTTCAAAGTAATTTAGTCCTTCTACATGCAATGGTCAATTGGCTAGGTTTAACTTGTCTTTTCCTATGAGACTGAGATGCATTCCTTTTTTCCCCCTTGCAGATCGTGATCTTGTCTGTATTCTAGTTATGTTTGATTCTTCCCCTGGGAAATCACTTTCCATAGAAAGGAGACATCACCTACATGCATGAAACTCATAAACCCCCTTGTTTAAGTTCCTCTAAAAAATAAATTATACCCCTTTCTAAGTATAGGAGTCCCAATTATGAAATTCAATTACCCCTATTTAAGGTTTAAAAATCAAATAGCAGATAATGATGTTATACATGTGACAAGTTGCAACCCATGTAAGTAGCATTGATGTAAGTGATAGAAGAACAAAGACCTAAATCTACTCTCCAAAAATTGTTCCATGTGTGGTCAGATTAAAAGAGTAGTAAACAAATTAAGTTTTCAAACTACACCACTAGATCATATATTGTAAACTACAAGAAGAAATAAAACCCCTACTTTCATTCTCCCCTGCTCGCTTGTCCCCCCCCACCACCATATATCCCCCTCACCACCTAACTTATAAGCTTAAGCCTCCTCTTCCAAAAAAAAACCCCTCCCTTACACTTATGTGATACCATAAGATATGTCTTCTAAATCCCCCATGGATTCTTCCACTTCTAAGCCAGGGTCATCCCAACAACATCAGATATGCACCGCTATCTCAATCATTATAAAGAAAGATTCGTTGCTAAAGGTTATGCTTAAACTTATGGCATTGATTATGAGGAGACATTCAGCCCCACTGCCAAGATAGCAACCGTGAGAGCTGTTGTTGTGATGGCTGCATCAAAAGGATGGGTTTATACCGAATGGATGTTAATAATTTGTTCTTGCATGATGATATGAAAGAAATGTGTATATGGATCAGCCACCAAGTTATGAAGGTATGGGTTATTGGGTGGTTGCAAGATCAAGGTGGCCAGTTTTGTCCACGTAGGCACCCTGTAAACAGTAAAAAAACAACCATTTGTTTACCTTTAGCGGTAGCCAATCTCTCCTAGCTAACAAAGGAATTTCCTTTCAAGTTCTTTTGTTGGAACATCATATGCAAAGTTGGGAATATAGTTGCATAATCTTATTAAGCATTCGATAGTCAAAAGTCCTCATTTCCTTAGGTACAAATGTATCCAGCATGTCCCAAATTTGGTCTAATTCCATAAAATACTAATATCTTTTACATATAAACTCATATGAGATTCCCACTTTGGACCTTAGATCTTCACACAATATAGAGCTTAACTTAAGTTTTTGACAAAATTTTAAGTTATATATCTATTTTCTTTAAATATTTCAAGGTCTTTAAAGTATTATAATTTGTGCCACTTTTTGCACCCACAATAATCACCACATAAAATGCTCAATATTGTTGATCAAAAGAGTGGTAGATACTGAGACAGATACTGAGACATTAGTAGACTATAGTGGTAGATAATGAAACATTAGTAGACTGTAGTGGTTAGTCAAAATTGCAAATTCAATGGTTGGATTTTTAATGATCTCTTTTCTTAAATTCTTCCAAGCTATCAAAAAGGCTTGCAAATATTAATAATATAATTAGTAAAATTACATTTTTGATGTAAATCATCTAAAACCTATAGGGACCAGTGTACTTGTAATGGTGCCTCTATTAAAAAAAATGGATCATTCTAAGTATGAAAAGATCATTTTTTAATCATTTCATCATACTTTTGATTAATTAGACTCATTTATATTAATGTAAGTTATATTGGGTTAATTTGAGTGCATGTGTATTTTTTATTAGTTACTTGATCTCATTTGAAGTACCTTGCCCCTCCAAATTTGCTCTCCAAGCATTGTCCCAGTCCAGCATAAACTGGACAAAAGTGGACACTCTGATCTTGCAACAACCCTACCCTGATTTTGTATGCAAGCTATGTAAAGCCTTATATGGCTTGAAAAAGGCACCTAGAGCATGGCATGATAAGATAGAACAATATCTTATCACCATTGGCTTTCATGTGGGAGATGCTGATCATTCACTCTATGTGTGGAAGAGTAATAGGGGCCTTGTGGTCATCACGATCTATGTGGATGACTTAATTGTTGGGGGTGACATCGGAGAGGAAGTTGAGAGTGTGAAATGTCTCCTCAAGTAGAAACTTGACATGAAGGATTTGGGTGAGCTGAGGTACTTCCTTGGCATTGAGGTTATTAGGTTGGCTAAGGGCATATGGCTATCACAGAGGCAGTACGCATTAGACATGCCGTCCAAATATAGTATGGCTAGTTGTAAGCCAATTTTTATGCCATTAGATTCAAATGGCAAGTTGAGTGCAATTGCTGGTGAGATTATGGAGAACCCCACTATGTACATGAAGATAGTGGGTAGCTTCATTTACATGATGATCACCAAGCCAGATTTGAACTATATAGTTGGATTGTAGAGTCAACTTATGTAGCTTCCACGAAAGCCACATTTGGATGGTATGAGGCACACATTGCACTATGTCAAGTCTATGGTAGACTATGGTCTCTTTTATGAGGCTAGTACAGAGTTGCAGGTGTTTGGATACACGGATGCAGATTAGGCTGAAAGTATTGTAGATAGGAGATCTGCCTCTGTGACATGGAGCAGTAAGAAGAAGCCAATCCCTTCCTTGTTGAGTACAGAGGCTGAGTATAGGGGTGTTGCGATAGCAGCATGTGAGGTAGCTTGGTTGTGCAAGCTACTTGGTGATTTGGGGATGCAGGTTGACAGACATGTTATCATGTATTGTGACAATCTTAGTAGTATATACAGTTGGCAAGGAACCCAACTTTTCATGCGTGGACCAAACACATAAAGGTCAACTATCACTTCATCAATGAGAGGGTTTTAGTAGCAGGAGACATTGATCTCATGTATGTTAGCGTAGAGGAGCAAGTAGCTGACATTTTCATGAAAGCCCTAGGAATAGAGAAGCTTCATCAATTCCGGACTATGCTTGGAGTCCTAAAGATAGAGTTGAGCTTGAGGGGGAGTGTTGAGATGTCAAGATCAACATGAGATGACACTCATGAAATACATGGGTGATCGTTTTTGCCACTTACATCACTAGTGTGTTTGGTAGGATGTTGACATGATAGATCTTTGCCAGTGATTCTACAATCGTACTACACCAGCTGCTAGTCCACCCCACTAAGTTATGGCATAAGAAGAACATTTTTCAACCTCTCATCTTGTGTGTTCTCTTCTAGGGTTTGTGTGAGTGTGTGTGTGCTTGTAAAAGAGCTCAATCTCTCTTCCTCCCTGCATCTTTTCATTCTACTTCTCTAGGTTGTAATGGGCTCCGATTGGTACTTCAGCATCCTTTATTCAGTTTCTTTATCATTGCATAGTGACCTCTTTCTTGTTGTAATTTCTTCCCTCTTCTTGACCATGCTTGTCCTATTCGAATCCACATCCACATGCTCTCTAATGAGAGGGATTTAGTGCATTGTTTGTACCATACCTTGTGCACTCTACACCAACTTGGTGATTTTCTCACAGACTCTTTGCTTCCCTGCCCACTATTATGGCTTCTGCTTTTGTTTCGGATTAGAATTCTTGCCTATCACCATCTTGACAAGTCCTTTCGATCTTGTCATGGGCATCATCACTTGTGGCTTTTCTTATTTTTTTCCCACCCATTGGTCCACTTTTACCATATTTGCGACTGCATTCATCAGTTCTTGTTGGGTTTTCCTTCCTTTGTAGCTTTGCCTCTTGTAGTTCTTGTTGATGGCGCTATAATATGGGGCAATCATTTTCTTTGGCATTGTAGTAGAAGCATATCAGTCTCTTGTAGTTCTTGCAGATGGCGTTGTTATATGGGGCAATCTTTTTGTCTATGCCCTAGGGCATTATAGTAGAAGCATATTTGCTCAGATCTCCTCTGCCCAAATCTTCCACCTCCTCTTGTATGGTCCACTGTTTTGAGGCCTTGTGGTGACTTGGTTGGCCCACTAAGACTTGTTGGTCGCGCTGACACTACTACCTTTCCACCGCTCTCGAATTCTTGTTTCGAGTGTTGTAAAAACACATATCAGTGGTGTGGTTTCTCTTCCAATAGATAGCACATGGCTACTACATGCTTTTCAATTGGCACTCTTCCTTCGTAGTATGACCTTGATTGTTACACTTTGTGCACCAGCTATTCGGTCTTAGTCCAGATCCTACATGTCCTCTGCTGGCAATATTGGCTAGGGTGGCATTCAGTTCTTATTGAACATCCACTACCTACTTCCTACCTTTATTCTTCTAGGGTTTTCACTCTTCGGCATCCTATTCCTGAATGGAATCTGATTCTAAGGTGTCTTCTCTAAAATCTAACTCAGAAGTTTCTTCCTCCTTTCTTTTATCCTTGTTTTTCTTCTTAGGGTCTTTTCTTGTTTGCTTCAAGATCCCCTTAGCTTTGGTTGCCACCTGTCACCACTTGCTCAAAGGTGAGGGTATCCAAATCATAGGCGGCCATCGTCGTCTGGAGATTTTTCCTCAATCCTCTCATGAACCACTGCCTCAATGTGGTTGGAGTAGGTTTGTTGGGCTGATCCAGATGCATTATGAGTGCTCGAAATTCTATTGCATAATCCTCTGTTGGTCTCTTCTTCTAAGCTAGGTTCTGCAACTTTTCCAATACTTCTATGATGGTCTTGTCTCTCTTGAATCTTTTTAGGAAGGCTTTCTTCAATTATTCAGACATCTAGCAGTGCTCCATACCATATTTGGGTGTCCTTGCCACCCAAAGTTGTTACAAGGTACTCTATCTTTTGTGGAAATGTACCTCATGGAGCTAAGAGTATGGTCTCGAAGGCAAATATGTGAGCATTTAGATCCTCCTCACTCTTGCCCTTGAACTTTGGGTACTTGAGAGACATTCTTCCCACAGCTACCAATTCTTCCTATTCTTGCTCTTCCTTCCTCTTGTTTTGAAGCTCTTGGTGCTCTCTTTCTTGCTTCCTTCATGGTTCGTGATTATGTGGTTCTTGCTAACATGGAATCCCTTCTCGAAGTCTTCTTGGATGATGCAGTTGCCCTTGACTTCCTGCAGCCTCAGACTATCTGTGTGGCGGTAGTACCACATTGCTTTGTTTGAGCTCCCTTCATTCTCGTGGTTGCACGCACGTTAGTTCCTAGGTCTGTCATGATTCCGTACCAGAGTTCATGTCTAGACATGAATACACTTGACATGTAATAGATGCAGAATAGACAAAACTATGCACAGCAGAGAGAAGACAAGTTAGAGACCAACCCCTATAGCATTGTTCATTATTAGCATGTACAATACAATGCAGTACAATAGCAAAGTCTCAACTCATCCACATTGTACTCAACTATCCCTTGGTTCCTTATCCTCTAATCCACACATATCGAAATAATGCCCCCTTTGCTGCTTACATCCATCCGCCGAGTACTACTCAGTTTTCCAAGAAACCATTACAAGTTTGTTACAAAATAAGAAGGCTCAAACCACAATAGTTTGTTGCACAACGGGTTAGTCTGGGCGGTGACCTAGGCGGCTACCAAACATGTTGGTTGGCTGGGAACAAGCGGCAACTAGTCGAAGAAGAAGTGCATCCTCCCCTTTTTTTATCCTTACTGGTGTTTCCCCTTGGGGGACGTATTTGTTCTTAGCCATGTTGGTTGTTTTCTTGGTAAGTAATAGAGGGATCTTTTTCTCTTTTTTATGCACATACATTTTTAGACCAAGCTTTTTTTTTAGGCCTTCAACTTTGAGTAGTGCTTAGTTGACTCATGGCATGTGGTGATTAGATTGTCTATCATGTGTATTATAATGATGGTAAATATAAAGCTCACTAAAGGTTGTTTTTCATGCACATACATTTTTAGACCAAGCCTTTTTTTTAAAGAAGAGAGGGCTAGCAGGGATACTTTTTTGGTAACCCCATAACTAAAAAGTACAACGTGTATAGAACTTATATCCATGGTCATTTTTTTAGTGATGCTATACCCATGTATTACATGTGGCAAAGCTACGGGTGCTCAATTACATCAAAAAAGGTAGAGGGGTTATAGAATGTCAACTTACATCGTTTTCTTTGAAAGTAATGAAGAGATACTCCCACATAGATTGTTATTGCTAACATTCCTTGAAACAAAAGGTCATTTATTAGCAAAATTATGTTTTAAAAAAAAGAAGAAGCATTCATGTACACACTCCTATTTGTCTACTTACAATTGCTGTAAGGTTGGTAGCAATTCCAAAAATGGGGGGAGGCTTCCGCTTAAATTATTGTTTTGAAGATACCTGTGACATGGCCGAAATGAATGTGTTATAAAATACCATAAAGTATATGCAAAAATAAAAAAATATAAAGAGAGAAGGTTGGAAGCATAAAGTATGCTTTATGGTACTCAGGTGTGTGTGGGGTGAGTAGAATGGTGTGTGTACTCATGAGGAAAAAAAAGGTATACTTAATAAAGGTGCCAAGTCAACTCCACTTTATCAACTTACAAGTCTTGAAGGTTCACCAACGAATTGAGATCAGGTATTGAGCCATAAAGCATGTTGTCCGATAGATCTCTGCCACCACATAAAATCTTGTCAGTTCAATGTGGGACTCGCGAAGGCTCTGCGAAAGACACACCTGCAGATGCGATATGCTCACATTTGCTGGAGCTGGGATAGATTGTTGATAGATGAAGGTATGGTTCCGCTAAGCTTGTAACCCGCGAGATGTCTAAATTATAGTCATTAAACAGCGAGTGTTTGTAAAGTGAATTAGTCAGTCCACGAATTACCATAAATTTACACGATTTTCAATAGAGTAAAGCCAATATATAAATCTTACATCTGTGTAATCCTGTTGTTGCTGCACACAATCCAGGTCCACCCATAGCCTTGTGGCAGGCAGGGATCTCCATCGCCATATGCCGTTAAAGTGAGGGACTCCTGAACGTTCTTGATCGCTTCCACTGTATATTATGCATTCATTAAACGCGAGATGAGACTTGTTTGTGCAGTGACCTCCAAGGTAAATGATATAAGTGATAGCAAAATGACTAGAGTAATATATATGACGAGAGCTGGCAACCGCTCTATGTCTGAAGCCAATGGAGGGACGTAAGCTCATTTTTTATAGAGACGTGAAGCTAGACAAGCAAAATACAAACAGAGATAGTAGGTTTGTACCGATTTTAAACAAGATACTTGGAGACCACGTAAAATTGTTTGATTTCTCACAGATCTGTGCTAGTATGTATGCACGCAAATTGTGAATATGGACATTTGGTTTCATAAAGATGGCTACCTTCTACAGGAAAATTTGACTGTTTCTCTGTGAAACGTAACAAAAACCGAGACTTGAGAGGATCACAAGCAGTAATCTATCTACAGTATAAGTGGAAATAAAATAAAATAGAATAAATTGCGAGGCCTTAGACGCAGACAGTTTGACTGTGTTCAACTTACCTTGTTGACACTTAGAACAACGTGAATGGCTATAGTAGCTTTAAAATAAAAATTTGAATTTAATTAGATCCCACACCTACAAGATTGTCAACAAGGTTATCACTATCACTATCAAGAGACACATTCACTATCACTATCAAGAGACACATCCCCTAATTCAATAGAGGAGGATGATGAGGTGGAAGCAGCATCTTCCTCCATGCATTCAACAACATCATCATCACTATCAAGTTCAAGACCTAATGAACAGCAATCATCATCACTATCAAGTTCAACACCTAATGAATAGCAATCTTTGATCTCTTCCTTTGGTTACATGGCTCGAACTCTCAAAGATATCCAATCTAGGAATCTTTTATTTTTATGTCGATAGTGATATATCCACTTTTAGTCAATGTAAAGTTATAGACCAAAATATCAAATGTGCATGTTCTAGTGATTGAGATGCAATAATAGGCTTTTGTGCTCTTTGATGTAGGGCATCCAATATTTGTAGAAGGATATGTGCTCCCTTCATTTCTTTGGGAGCAATAAATGTCTAGAAAATCTTGCAAACCTTCATGTCTAAAACTATGTCCCCATATCTAGAACCCATTTTGAAGTTAAAAATTTTCTTTTAATTGTGCATTTTGGTTCAGGTCCTGCAAGGGTAGCTTGGGTAATCTATCACCCAATGTGTCGTTGACTTTGGGCCACATACATGTAGACCCTCTCCAAAGTTAGTCCCAACTCTAGTGGCATAGTCCTACAAGTCTCTTCGAGAAACATTGAGTATGGTGTAGAGGTTTTCACTTCTGAGTTTTCAAATGCATGAATGTCTTCTAAATTTTCTTCAGACCATTCCAAGATCACATAGAAATGCTTCCCCCTCAAGTCCCCACACCATAAACTACTAGTCACCTATGTGACCAAAGCCTCAAACAGAAGGAAAAACCTCAAAGGGAAACACTGAATTATTACATGTATGGATGTTACTTTTGTTACATTTGTTCACAAGTTTGTAATAGCTAGTCTACCTCACCTCTATTTATGAACTCCATATGTGATTAGCAAACAATCTCAGTCCCAATATTTTTTATTAGTTACAATGCAACTATGGGTTGCCACTACGCGTTGATCCATGTAAAAAAGATTTGGGATGATATCCATGAAAGACACTTTTGAATTTCACCCTACTTCTACATAGATGCACACACTAAAGGGGTACCACCCTTCCAAATATTGATCACTTTTGAAGCTAGTGGGAAAGCTACAAGATGAGCCTTGCAAGTGAGTCACAAGGCTAATTGGAGTGAACACCCTAACGTGTGGTTAGTAACTGGGTGTTGTAATCAAGTTGTTATCTTCAATGTCCATGAAAGACACCATCCCTAACCTCGAGTGTTGAGCTTAAACGGTAGGTATAGTATGCTATTATCATCATCGGATCATCAATGATGAGGTGGAAACATTTGAACGATGTAGCGATGACTTGACTAATGTGTGGGATGGCGATAACTACCATTGTATCCATATGGCCACCATGAACAAACACCTAGTTGGGTGTCCCAAAGAGTAATTGAATGAAGAACCTCTCAAATGAGAGACTTGGGAGGGTCACTCATATGTAAGTGTAGCACATGGTTTCAATAGAAGGGATTTTTAATATCCCCTTTTTACCACATTTTTTACATACAGAAGGGTACCATTTAAAGGGGGTATTGACAGGTTGAATAGGAAAAGGGCATATTTTATGCATGAGAAATTCACATATAAGGGATTTTTAAAACAATCCTTGAACACATGTGATACAGAGGCCCCTCGAGATGAGAGACCCAAGCTCTATCCACTAGGCTACCACCTTGGGGACCTTGATGAGCATCATTTTGGGTTTTTGTAACATTGACTAATAGTTCAATAATACAACAAGACTAGCCCAAGATATCCAAGAGACACTATACTTCCTTGAGGCTGTATCCAAAGAGAAATACATCATAAGCATAAATAAAAATCATAGTTACATGATGCTTCAAAAAGGGGCCTAGGAGTTGGGTCAAGAATTAGCTTGTCCTTTTGCCATTTTCTATGAAGTCTTATCTGCTCTCCATGACTACTCTCATACTGACAAGATTATTTATGGTGATGTGTTTGGGTCAAAAACTAGCTTCATTTACCCTTCATTGGCTCAAGTTTTATAAAGCTTAAATAGAGAGAGAGAGAGAGAGAGAGAGAGAGAGAGAGAGAGAGAGAGAGAGAGAGAGAGAGAGAGAGAGAGAAAGAGAATACTAAATGAATGGGTAGAGGAACACAAACACAAACACAAACACACAACAAGTAAACCTAAAACTAACATTTATTTATGTACAATAAAAGTTTTCAAATATTGTCAAGAATAAATATAAATACAAGCAAATTATAATTGTTGAATTTCATGGTAGATCAAAGAAAAAGATCAGTATAGGGGATGAAGCCTAAGCATGCACAACATTGAGTGATTAGTATAGTAAGCAAAGTACTCACCAAAGGAGCAGCATAATGATATAAAATATGAGCTATACTTCCATTATATCTTGCCTCTTATAGGCGTAACTACAAGGTTGATTACATCACTAATGAGGTCGGGAATCCACCTCCAATTCATCGCCACCTTCTACTTGATTCTAGATCATCAACCGGCTACATTCTCTCCTCCATGATCTCTCACCTACCAGATTCCTCACGAGTTGTTTCTACCTACTTGGATGAATTCTTTTGATACTTTACTGTTTGGTGATGATTACACCTTTGACCTTTGCACATATTTTCCCCAAGTTTATGCTTCATATATTATCCCTCATCCCCATGTATCCATCAATTTTATCCAAAAATCCCTCCCTCAAATTGATGATCCAAATTTCTAGTAGTAGTCCAAGGGAACCTTCGTGGCTTTCCCACTCTCAGCACTGATAACACCTACAACCCCAACCTGAAACGAACTCTAGTTGCATTAGAAGTATAATCCTAAGATTTCACTCCAATTTCTAGCCTATTAGTTTACAAAATGAGAGGATATAAATGGCGTACATGATTTACATATGAGTTAGGATCCATATGAGTAATTGTAGGTCCCATTCAACATCAGCAAAACTAGGCCAATGAGAGGCCACAACATGAGCATGTTCTTCTTCATCTTCATGCTATACCAAGTTTCCAGATGATACGCTATTCTTGGTGTAACAATTTGTCTTTGACTGTCGAGTCTTACCACTACAAAAGTGGCACTTAATCTCTCATTTGTCTTTGAGTGTTGGCTTTACAGATCCCACCACAGAAGTGGCACTTACTCTCTCCTTTGTCTTTGAGTGTTGACTTTATTGTTCCCTTGTTGAAGTGATTTTTTGTGACGTAGGCCCCATCTTGAAATACAGGCAAAGTGGTGTTGGTGATCATTTGCCTTTTGATCTTCTTTTCCTTTTCCAAAAGAGTTGTTGTGATGTGAGGTGTTGGAAAGGCAAGTTGGTGAGGGTAGTGACTATGCTGCCATAGTCCTCATGGGGAAAACTTTTTAACAATAATTCAATGCATATATCTTCTTCCATGGTTAATCTCTTCAAGCTGTGTGGCTAGGCTTTTCATCAAATTTAATTGACACGTAAGAGGCTCTACCTGGAACCACCTTTTTTCTTCTTCTCTCCCTTCTATAGAAGTACCTATTGAGCTTCTCCAACCTTTCACTTATTCTCTACCTTTCTTAGGAGTACTTGCATTGTTGTACCTATCAAGTGACTGTGCAATGAAGACAATTTCCTAGACATGTGAGCTATTAAACACCATGCTTGCATGCTGCACTAGTACACATGCAATCACATAAATTGCTCACACACAAAATTTCTATAGTAGTTAGATCCACTAAGGTCCAGAGTAATTGCTTGTGGTTAGATCTAGGGCTTGGCCTTGTAAAGGTGAAGTGCTAGGTTCTGTAGAGATAGTGGATTATATATATATATATATATATATATATATATACACACACACACACGTATATATATACATACATACATACATACATACATACACACACACACACACACACATATATACATACATACATACATACATACATACATACACACATATATACATACATACATACATACATACATACATACATATATATATATATATAAAGAGAGAGAGAGAGAGAGAGGGAGAGAGAGAGAGATCTTGGATAAGGTTTGGGGCTGTTAAAAAAGATCCTTTATAGGAAGGCCTGCTCTATAGAAGACTTGAATAAATTAAATCAAAACATCACTTCATTTCTATGTAGGAAGGATCCCTCTCTTTTTATAGTGGAAGTCTTCCTCTCTATATAGGAAGGATCCATCTCTTTTCATAGAGGAAGCCTTTCTCTCTACACCCATCCTCTCTATAATATTTATCTCCAATTTCTTATCACACATACAAATTCTAACACTCCCTCTCCATTGGAAAAGGTGAAATGCTTTCAAGAATTATAAGTTATTTAAAGTTACACATCTTGCTTAGCTTCAAAATAATGTAGCTTATAAAAATATAAAGTAATGACGCATGTGAGTATCCTCATCACTATCCTCCATTCTAGAATATCAAAGGAAAATAAAAGGATTTTAATAAATCAAATTAAAACATCACTCTCTTTTTATAGAGGAAGGCTTCCTCTATACACCCATTCTCACAATATTTGCTCAAAGGTCATGGCATGGCCGTCCACATACCACATGCATAGTGTTAGGGATAATGTGATTATACATAAATAATAGACAACTAGGGCTATTACCATCCCTCCTCCACTATTTTTTGTGGCTTTGAAGGGGTGGAGGTTAAGTATGCAATGGTGTTAACACTACCCGGATGGGTGACCTCCCGGGAAGTCGTCCCCTCCAACAAACTCATCTCGAATCATATTGAGAGAATTTTTTATCTTCTTATCACATGCAAATTTGAATACTCCCTCTCAATTGGATGGGGTGAAACGCTTTCAAGAATTATAAGAGATGAGAAGTTGCACATAATGCTTTCAAAATAAAGTAGCTTATAAAGTAATGAGGCATGTGAGCATCTTCATCACTATCCTCCATTCTAACATATCAAAGAAAAATAATTAGATTTAAATAAATCAAATCAAAACATCACTCTCTTTTTATAGAGGAAGGCTCCCTCTCTTTTTATAGAGAAGGGCTTCCTCTCTACACCCATCCTCACAATATTCATCTCTAGTCATAGTGACAGAAGTTATCTTCTTATCACACATGCAAATTCTAATAGCAGCTCTCAATTGGATAAGGTAAATGTTTTCAAGAATTATAAGTGATTTGAAGTTGCACATCTTGCTTTCACAAAAAAGTAGCTTAACATTGGTGCAAGAAATGTGAAACATATCTTAAATTAGTGTTTGAACAAGGCCAACACCATTTATCATATGAATAGTTTGATAGTGAAGGCATGGGTAATAACAAAGACGCATAAACCATCTCAATAGATAAAGGCCTGGGAAAATTCCTACAATTTTCAAAAAACAAATGGTGGAAAAAGAACTTTTGATTTGCAGCATGCAGAGTTGTAAAGCCTAAGTTGTAGAGATAACAGCCTCTCTATCAGGAGTGACTTGTGTTATGGGGCTCGTTTGGAAGAATCGCTACTATGTTGCTTTCGCACTGTGATTTTAGCTATGGCCACCTTCTTTCTCATTCCTGCCTTTTTGTAGAAGGTTCTGTGATTTACTACCCATGCTAAAGTAGGTTCTGTGCTTTGCTACCCACGCTGTAGAAGGTTCTATGCTTTGCTACCCACGCTACAGAAGACTACCTCATTGTGGGAACGCTAAAGAAGACCGCCGCCTTGATCATTAGGCACATGTTAAGCCAAGTAATTACCATCATCTTAGAGATCACAAAATAGAGAAAAAGGGAGATACGTACACAAGAGTAGGCATAATAGAGTTATGTTATATTGCATGATCCTTGTCGATTATATAGAGACAGGTTTTGTAACCGCCAGTGCGCATGATATGAAGAGGCACATTTACGATGGTGCCCAATGCACAAATATAATTATTCTAAAATTCCCCCCATCTAAAACACAAGAGGGACATGAAAATGGGATTTGATTTTGAACTACCGGAGATTTATTTTTCTAAGCTAAACCTAGGCTAAAATTACATGTGCCATCAATTCAATTTTAGAATCGGGACATCCACCTTGATAGTAAGTAGCATTAGCAAGATGTGATGCCTGGGCGAAGAATAGGCTTAGCTGGGCACTACTTAGATCATTAAGGAGTAAGGGGCTAGCCCGACATACAATACATGTGGGTGCTGATTATGCTTAGCATCTACACATAAAGGTAAAAGGTGTGGAACTACCTTTCTTGTATAGTCATCAATATAATCAGAAAAAATTAGGGCAAGGTCGCCATGGGCTTCAACCGAGCCCTTTGATTGGGATGTCCTTTGAATTTTCTTCACCCATAGAATATGGGGATCCTCAAAGAGATTGAGGAGAAATTTAGAGATGACTGAATCTGCATGGTTTCATACGCGATCAGAAATTGCCATTATTTCTTCTTTTACACAGGGGCTACTAGGTGGCTTTTCTTCTTGCTTTGCTCCATGATGCACAACTGACTGTTGTGCATGTTACATAGAGAGATCAATAGTCTTGCATCTTGCAAGGGGAGGGATTATTGCCAGCACAAGGGAGAAGGGACCTGCAATGAATCTAGGTCCACGATTTTATTAATATTTCGAACGATTCTAAAACTTTTTCCTCTCCTGCATAAACACTTAAGAGGTTTTGCTTCATCCCTTTAGTTGTGGTAATTGCTTATCTTTAATTAAAGAAAATGATAGCAAGGTTAGGGATTTACACATCGTCTAGATCTCCGATCTACACAGGCAAAGAGTGTTTTTGGAAGCTTTGATACCATGTAGGAGCCTTCTTAATCATTAGGCACATTTTAATCTCAATAATTCCAATCTTCACAAAGATCACAGAATAGAGAAAAAGGGAGATACACACACAAGAATAGGCATAATAGAGTTATGTTATATTACATGATCCTTGTCAATTACATACAAGCAGGTTCTGTAAACTGTTAGTGTGTATGATACAAAGAGTCACATTTATGGTGGTGCCTAATGGTGTGTTCACACTAATATAATTATTCTAATTTAATAACTATTTAATCCCTCTCTTGTGTGCTGCACTACCACTATTATACTCACATACAGCACTTGCACATAAAATTACCACTTCAATTAGATCTAGTGTGACACAAAGTTGGAGGTTTAACTTTGGTCACATCTCAAACCCAAAGGTTGAGAAAGGGGAGGCGGTCTCGGTGTCAAAGAAAGCAACATGAACAAACTCTCACCGTCTATCTCCCTAGATCAAAGAAAATACATAGACATCAAAGGTGAGATTGTATCTAGAAGAGGAAATAGGAAAGGCTCTGGGGAAGCATTAATTTAAACCCAAAGATCAGCTCCAAAGTGAGGGCAAGTCTTTGCTGGAAGAAAATCTTTTGGCTCAATACAATGTGAATTGAAGTGAAAGGGGTATATTGATATGGCTCATTTGGACGGATTAGATGGTTGGGCCGCATCATTTTCAAAAAAAGAAAAAAACCAATAAAACTCTCCAAAGTGAATAATCTGCTCTGACCAGACAGCTATAACTTTTTCTGTACTACTCAAAAACATCAAAGGATAGAGATTGAAAAAATAAATATTTTGATATAAGTTTCATAAAAATCGGAGAAGCGAGCACAAAGTTATGATTGTTTTAGTGAGAAGTGTCAAAACTGTCCCAAATACACAGTTTGCTCTAATCAGATAGCCATAACTTTTTCTATGCTACTCAGAAAAAACATTGAAAACATCAATGGATAGAGCTTGAAAAAATAAAGATTTTGATATAATATGGAAAACATCAATGGATAGAGCTTGAAAAAATAAAGATTTTGATATAAGTTTGATAAAAAACAGAGAAGCGAGCACAAAGTTATGACTGTTTTAGTGAGAAGTGTCAAAAAACTATCCCAAATACACAGTCTGCTCTAATCAAACAGCCAAAACTTTGCCATTAAAAATAGAGTACGGAAAACATCAATGGAGTGAACAGTACCAAAACTGTCTATACCCACCTGCAAACTGTGGGGAGAGGGAACTATTTCCCTCACTAGAAAAGTAACTTCCAAGATACATGGTGGGTTGAGGTTGCCCAAGGGAGTAGAGGATCCTCTTATAATAGATTTGGAAGCAAGCTACTCATGTGGACACAGTAAGTTCTAAAGCAAAGAGGGAAAAGATAGAGAAAGGCACCAAAAGAGACTTCCAATTGGAGAGGACCACAAGAGTAGGAGAGTCTAGTGCTTAAGGGAGATGGAAAAGCATAGGAGGAGCTGAATACAAGGCTATGGCATAGCTACAAGGAGAGAAAAAAAATGAGGTGTTTGAGAGGGAGGAGAGAGGCCTCTTTTATAGAGAAACTCTCACCCTGTTACATTTCCAGCCAGTAGATTCCTTCGCCCCTGGTGACAAAAGAACATGGGTCACCATCAATTGTCCTTTTGGGCACATTTTGATAAGTTTCGCATCTAAAGATGTTCATGAATCTTTTAAAATTGAAAAAGTCAAGAGTCCTCTCACATGGATCTCATAGGGACCCTCTCTTTTCAACATGTCAATATCTTCCATATTCCACTTAGGATTTCTAGAAGGATCCCACACTTCTCCACACTCCTCCACATTCCCTTCATATGCTTGGCATGTGGTCTCCATCTTATTTAAGTATCTTATTGAGTCCATGTAGACATTTGGCCTACCCTAAATACATGACTCATTTCTATCTTCCCAATATAATCCAATAATATTTCACTCTCAAACCACTCTATTCCCATACCAAGGTATTTATAGTTGATACACATGGTATTTACAATGATTCACTCCACTCATACTCACATCCACAATCATTCTACTAATTATTCTAATTAGTATCAAGCCCATATTTGTTATTATATGAAATAAAGTAGTCATCATTAAATGATTGACAAGCCACAACGAGATTAGCCACCAAAAACCGTATCCCATCGTCGATAGCTTCTCCATCACACTTCTTGGTTCCCATGTTTCCATGACTAGCTTCTCCATCACATTGTGGGCCTTGCAAGATTCTCCCACAAGTTTCCACCTTATTATTATTCTGAAAAAAAAATATCAATTTTTGTTGTTGTAGTAAGGACCACACTAATTGTTTATGATGGATTTTATGCTGATGGTTAGCTCTGTGGTTTGGCCTTGTAAATATGAACTGCTAGGTTTGTACAAAGCTTGTAGCTCACTAGGATGGAGTTCTCTAAGTTGTGAGAACACATGGCAATCTATCATTGGAGATGAAAATTATGTAGATGGGTGTAGAACGGAGCCTTTCTCTATAAAAAAGAGGGGCTATTTATTTTCTTTTATTTAAATCCTTTTATTTTTAAGAGTCTCAAATCTCATCCAAGATGTTATCATGTGTGGATCTCATTCTCTCTCCATGTTCCTCTTTTCCACTACCTTTACATCCCCTAGCACTTCATCTTTGCAAGGCTAAACCCAAGAACCAACTAGTCTTGCTATGTGTAAAGATTTTATCAAAGTTGAGAGAAGTAAAATCTTTATCGAGGTGGTTAATGTAATGATTTCAATGCAAGGTTACATTAATCTACATTGATATCCAGAATGCATACCTAAGTTCAGCTCACAACCAATCAAATTGCATCTACTACTAAAATATTCCAAAAGTAGCTACTCATCATGATGAGGCTAGGTGCAACTGCAAAGTTTAAAGGAAAAGGTTAAAACCAATAAAATTGCATCTATTACTAAAATATACCAAAAGAAGCTACTCATCATGATGGGGCTACGTGCAAGTGTAAAGGTAAATGAAAAGGTAAAAACTTGTGACGTTGGGGAGTTATATATTACACCTTGCTTCTTATTTGGGAGCTCCCTTATGATGTGTCTCCAACAAGATAAAGATTCATTGTGGGCAAGACATTGAATTCTTAGAATAATTTTGTACACAGTATTTAAATATTTCTCATACCTAAGAATGCTAGATCCCCCTTTTTAAGATCATGTATACCTAGGGATGTTGAGAGGTAAGTAGATTATGTTGAAATAATATTGTTGCATCTAGGTTAGTGGACTTGTAAAACTTGTGGGTCATATGGCTGGTGTTGTTTGTACATCTTGAATGATGCCATAAAATTGATATTTTTTAAGGAGGAAATCAAGATTAGCTATAAAATGAGTGTACCATGTCTTGTAAGCCAAATTAGCTACAAAATGACTTGTGTACAAGAATCGATGCTTTAGAGAATAAGCCATATCAAGTTACCTTGTCAAGGTTGAGATTGTAGTTCTTAAATAATAATGGATTGTAACTAAGAATGGGTACACATGAATTTTAATGAGATCCTCTAGAGATTACTTTCTACATTGTGAGATCTCAAGCGCATCCTAAGCATGATATGTAGATAGAGAGGTAGATATGTATGAAGGTGTGTGATGGATCCCAAGTACAAAAATATGTGCGGCAATCAAATGGATAATGAAGGTGCTCAAAATGAAAATAGAAAGTGTGTGGTGTAACGCAGAAGATGGGTGGCGTAAGGTTTGAGAAAGAAACCGATGGCCTTGAAGAGGAAGAGTTTAGGCAGTATGCACGTGTAGTTGGATTGTAGTTGATAGAAGTGAGGCTGGAAAGACCACCAAAGAAGGTCTACAGTTGAGTGGGCTCTTGCAGAGACTATTAGTTGTAGGCTGGAGTTTCCTGAATATACTTTCCAACTTTTCGAAGCGAAACCAACATAGTATGAGAGAATGGATTGGATCAGAGTGGGGTGAGAGCATAGGGCTGGAGAGTCTTGAAGGTGATGCATCCCCTTGGATCTTTGAGGAGCTAAGCCTCGTTAGAGACTCGAACCAACTCGATTCTGTTCAATTGTTGTTGTTTCGTGTCAGTGTGTGATGGTTTGTAAGGCCTGTCATGCGAGATAGTGGATTTCAAGATTTTGAAGATGTGATGTGATTCAACTGAGGGGAATCATTGTACTTTTGTGTTTTCTTCTTATATGTGTGTGCCCATGGCTTAGGGTTGTTGAGATAGAGAAGGGTTTTCTTCTATACCTGGAGAAAATATACTGTTTAAATACAAATCATGTTCTTTTGATGTTTCAGTTGTGGGGTGAAGATGTGGTTTTGATTGAGTTTATGAAAATGGAGCCCTTGAGTGTGTGAGTGTGATGATTGTGGAACTGATTCTATGTCAGAATTAATTGAGAAGGCATAGAGCCATCTCTGTGTCAGCTGAGCATTAGAGATGTCAATTGATGGTGTAGATTACTTGCTCTGACATGTTTGAGATTGGGGAAAGTGTTTATGGGTCTCAACGGACAATTAGAGTAGTCAACTGACAACAGTTAGATGGGATAGTGATGAAAATGGAGGGGGGCTTCCTCGATGCATGGAAACTCTTGAAAATAGATAGGGCCTCCCTCTTTGCATGACCACTCTTGAAAACGGATGGGGCCTCCCTCTACGCATGGCCACTCTTGAAAATTGAGGGGGCCTCTCTCTAGACATGGCCACTCTTGAAAATGGAGGGAAGGAAGGGGAGGGGGGGAGGGATGGGGGGCTCCCGCTCTGTATGCCTACCATTCAGAATGTCAGGGGTGGAAAAAGAAACATTGGAAGCTTGTAATTTCAATTCATCATCCATATGCTAGAGAAAGCTATGTGATGCTCTTGCAGCGTGCACCCCATTTTTTCTAAGAAACAATTCCTTCTTTCTTGTAGGGCATGGATGATGCTCAACTAAATGGATAAATTTTTCTATGTTATCAATGGACTCACTTTATCAATCCCACTATGTGTGTGGTGGGGTGGAAATGCTTTTGATGAGCTTCCACCTCCGTCTCATTCCAATATCCATGGTTGAATGTCAAACCGAGATCAAAATAGCCAAGATTCAAGTGTTTATGAGATGCATGGTAAGCCCTATGCCATCCTCTTTATACAGTATAGAGACACACGCATTTTGTGACCCAAAAAGAAATTGTCTCCCATGTAATGAAGAAAACATTGATTGGCTTTAATATTAATAGCCTAAGATAAAACATCCACCAAATATTGTTGGGTTTTATGCTGTGTATGCACCCAGAGGAGTGCTAGTGATCATCAGTAGATTACTGGGGCACTTTTTAGTTCAGCTAGTGGAGGTTTTTTCCCCCAGTTTAGCTTAGTTTCACTTATAAACAGTTTATAAGTGTTTTGGTCCACCCGGCACATTTTATGTCCGGACATGCGAACACATCTTTTAGGTCACTTTATTATGTGGCTATTGTACTTCACATTATAAACTGAATACACAACAAGAGTCCTGTTCTCTCTCTCTGCTCCCCACACTTGTGTTTGCAGTATCTCCAAATACTAACCCTAACAGCTGAAAGCCTTCATTTGGTATCAGAGAGACATCCATACAGGCCAACTCCACTAGCCACCCTCGCCGTCAGCTGTTCGTACGAATTCGCTGACAGCTACTGTCCTTCGCCGTACAACTCTGCCTGCCCGTACTGTTACATCTCTGCGCAGCAAGACAGGTGCTTCCGTACAGTCAGCGCCGCCTTCAGTACCGTACAGCTACTGTCCTTTGCCGTACAACTCTGCCTGCTCGTACTGTTACACCTCTGCGTAGCAAGACAGGTGCTTCCGTACAGTCAGCGCCGCCTTCAGTACCATACTGTACCTGCTTCTGTACTGTACCTACATACAGTCGACTGAACCTGTACCTACTCGCTCAGCTCCATACTGTGCTCCGTACAGTACCACGACTGCAGCTACCGTGTACCTACTCGCCCAGCTCCGGACAACACTAGTCGACTGTTTCTGTACTGTACTTGCTACGAGTACCTACAGCTACCTACAACGATAACCTACTGTATACCTGTTCGCACTGCTCAGTACACTGCTCCGTATAGTACCAAGACTGGAGCAGTGTACATTCGTCGTACAGTCATCGTACCTACAGTCTGCTCCGTACAATCATCTGTACCTGCACAGTACAATCGACTGTACTACTGCTCAACATAGTAGTGGTAAGCATTACATACTTTGAATTTTGGGCATTTTTATTTTCTTTGTGAAAATCTTCAGGTAGATACAGGCAGACTTTCTTGCAAAGAAAACTCTACAGGTTTCTTGCAAGGTTTTGGGTGTAGTCATTTTGAACATTTTTGGGCATTTTTGGCACTGTGTAAGCATTTTTGCTGCTCTACTCAATTAGTGGTGCATTGTGTTGCACATTTAGAGGATTGAGAGTGCAGGCATATTTGGGTAAACTGTATTCAGTGGAGTACAGTTGCTTTCAGGGTTCTTGCTATTGGGTTTTTTGATACACAGGTACAACATTGTGCATTGGCATAATGGCAAATCAACAGCAGAGTGATGTATTCATGTATTTGTCTAAGGAAGACAAATTAGACGGCATGAACTACTCCCTGTGGAGTTTTATGCTGAAAAATGTGCTTGTGGCGAAAGGTCTTTGGGATTTTGTTAGTGGTGAGATGAACCACGTCCAGGTCCACCATTGGCTCCAGAGACTCCTCCCGAGAAGGGGGTGCTCGTGGACGAGGATAACCGGTACAGGCTCCAGGTCAGCCATTGCCTGTTCAAAGAACAAATTCTCAGAAGACATGGGATGCCAGAGATGCACAAGCCTTGTCACTCATTGCATTGTCAGTACAGAGGTCTATTATACCTCATATTTGTTCAGCTAGCTCTTCACAGAATGCATGGGTGACTTTGGAGCAAATGTATGGTGCTTGTAATGAGGCTCGGATCTCGTTTTTGAAAAGAGAGCTAGAAAATCAGAAAATGCATGAAGGAGATGATATGTCTAGCCACTTGAATAAGCTGCAGGATTTGAGAGAGCAACTCATCAATGTGGATAAGATTATTCCTGAGACACAGCTTGTGTCCACCATCTTGCACTCTTTGCCAAGATCTTACTTGGCTTTTCATACCTCTTTGAACCTCATCATGAGGAATGCTGTTGAACCCCTCAAGTATCAGGAACTTGTTGCTCTCTTGCTACAAGAAGAGCAAATGAGGAAGTATATGAATATGAACACAAGTGCTGAACAAGCATTTACTACAGGGGTCAAAAGGGGAAAGGCAAATCTGAGCCAAAGAGTTCAAATCAGAATTCAGGTGATGGTGGTTCATCTCAGGAAACCAAGAAAAGTGATGGACAGCCCAAGAAGAAGGGTAAATGTCATTATTGTAAGAAGCCAGGTCACTACATCACAGAGTGTAGAAAGAGGATTGCCAAAGAGAAGGCAAAAGAATCTGGGATGTTTGTAAATGATGCCTCTAAAGCTCCTCCAGAGACTGCTTCTTTTGTTGAGGACAGGGATTACTATTTCTATACATGCAGCTATGATGCCTCTTGGTCTTCACAGGCACTCAGTATGATAGAGCATGCATGTACTTGGTATTTTGATAGTGGTGCTTCCAAGCATATCACATCTCGCAGGGATTTGTTTTGTCATGTAGGCCCTGCCCCTGTTGGCAAAATTGTTCAGTGTGCCAACAATGCTTCATATCCAGTTCGTGGCATTGGGGAGATTCAGCTCATAGCCATTGATGGCTCTATTCTTCGACTTACAGATGCCTTATATGTACCAGGGATAAAGAAGAATTTGTTGTCCATTTCTTCTTTGGAACATTGTGGTATGCAAGTCCACTTTGATGATGATAAATGCATGGTCAGAGACAAAGCTAATGCTTTGACCTTGATACATACTGGTACATTATGTCATGGACTTTATCAGTTGGATGCATTTCAGCCAGTGGATCATTCTGCTTATAATGCATTCACTCTTACTCCAGCTATGGTTGATGCGGAGTTATGGCATGCTTGCATGGGGCATGTAAATTTTGGTAGTCTTATGCTTATGCAGTGACATAACATGTTTACAGACCTACCTCTTATGGAGAAGCCTCCAGATCACATTTGTGAAGGATGTATTTTGGGAAAAATGCATAGGTTTTCCTTCCCACGTGATCAGGCTCTACCAGCAACTGCAATACACAGTGATCTTTGTGGTCCCATGAAGATGAAGTCATTAGGAGGTTGCTTCTATTTTGCTACATTTATTGATGACCTCCCGTATATGCTGGGTCTATCCTTTGACACAGAAATCACAGGTATATGATGCATTTTTGGCCTTTGTAGCACTTGATGAAACAGAGTCAGGATGCAAGGTTGACTCTCCGTTCTGACCGAGGGGGGGAATATATGTCACACATGTTGAATTCCTTTCTTGAGAGTAGAGGTATAAAACATCAGTTTACTACTCCTTATACTCCACAGCAGAATGGGGTTGCAGAAAGGAAGAATCGGTCACTCATGGAGATGGCCAGATGTATGCTAAAGGCAAAGAGGCTACCACATATCTTTTGGGTGGAAGCTGTCATGTGTGCTTGTCGCATTTTGAATCGATGTCCTACAAAGGCATTGGTTTCCATTACTCCTTTTGAGGCTTGGCATGGCCGCAAGCCTTTGGTATCACATTTTCATATTTTTGGGTGTCTTGCATATGCACACATACCCAAAGAGTTGAGGAGGAAGTTGGATGATAAAGCCACAAAATGCATTTTTGTTGGGTATAGCCGTGAGAGCAAGGGCTACTGGTTATATGACCCACTATCCAGGAAGATATTCACTAGTCGGGATGTGAATTTTGATGAAAAATTAGAAATATCCATGGCTGGTTATGATGCAAATCAGGCTGAAAATGATGTGTTTGAAGGTCTACTACCTATGGAGTTTCATTCCACAGTTGGTGATCCAACTCATGAGGGTACAGGATAGCCAGCAAATCATGAAGGTGGTGCAGAAATTCAGTAGTAAATTGAGCCAGAAGCTGAACCAAGTATGGGGCAGCAGGCACCATAGGTCAGACACATACCTAGATGGTATTTGAGGACATTACAGGACAGCCATCTAGAGGGTCCTCTTGCTGGTCATACTCATAGGGAGACACGAACCAATGAGCATGCACACATCATGGATTTCAATATGGTTATGGCAGCCAGTTTACAGGATGATGATGAGCCTGATTCATTTGTGGATGCACGAGATAATGTGCATTGGAACAAAGCCATGCACGATGAGCTTGATTCTAGTAAAAGGAATCAAACATGGGATTTGGTTGATCTGCCCAAAGGCAAGAAAGCAATTGGTACTAAGAGGGTCTATAAGTTGAAAAGACATGCAGATGGATCCATTGACAGGTACAAAACCCGTCTAGTTGCAAAGGGCTATGCACAGAAGAAGGGCATTGATTATGAGGAGACATTTGCTCCTACATCCCGTATGTCGACACTTAGGTGTGTCATTGCATTGGCTGCACATCGTGGTTGGGTTGTTCACCAGTTGGACATAAAGACTGCTTTCCTACATGGCGACCTCGAGGAGGAAGTTTATGTATATCAGCCCATAGGTTTTGCAGAACATGGTCATGAAGGGAAAGTATGCAGGCTGAAAAAGGCCTTGTATGGTTTGAAACAAGCTCCACGAGCTTGGTATGCAAAGATAGATGCTTTCCTACTCACTGAACAGATCTACTGGTCATCAGTCTTTATGAAGATAATCTCTTGCTCATGGGATCTAATGATGACAAAATTGTAGCTTTTAAAGAGATACTGCAACAACAGACATTTGACATGTCTGATTTGGGGCTTGTACACTACTATTTGGGCATACATTTTGTGCAGGATGATAATAGAGGCATTGGGTTGTTGCAATCTCGGTATGTTGCTAAACTTCTCGAGAAATGTAAATTTCAAGATTGCAAGTCTATTGGCACTCCTATGGAGCCAGGGATGAAACTATCACTACAAGATGACAGTATTTCCTTTGATGCCACTCCATATGCTCAGGCTGTTGGGTGCCTTATTTACTTGTGTACTACACGGCCAAATATTCAATATGCAGTCTCTCAGTTGAGCAGATTCATGCACAGCCCGTGGTTGTCACATTGGCAAGCTGTGAAGCGTGTATTCCGATATTTGCAGGGTACCTTGTCTCTTGGATTGCTTTATCCTGAGGGGGTGACATGCAGTTATACGCTTACAGTGATTCAGATTGGGCTGGTGATTTTGATACCAGACATTCCACTAGTGGAAATTGTTTCTTTCTTGGCTCTTCATGCATTTCTTGGCTAAGCAAGAAACAGACCACAATGGCCACTTCGTCTTGTGAGGCAGAGTACAGAGCAACCTACACTACTACTGTTGAGTGTGTTTGGCTGCGTCGTCTCATGACTGATATGGATATTTCAGTGGAGGAGCCTAAACCTATCTATACTGATAGTCAGAGTGCCATTACTGTGGCCAGGAATCCTGTGTTTCATGCTCGCATGAAACACATTGAGATTCACTATCATTTTCTTCGGGAGAGACTCCAGGCAGGTGATATCAGTCTAATCTACTATCCTACATATCAAAATGTGGCAGACATCTTCACCAAGGCATTACCACATCCGAAACTCGAAGCATTCTGCACTGCTTTGAATTTGTTTCCTTTTGGTGGATGATGTACATTGATCACATATCACTCCAGGGGGGTTTGTTGGGTTTTATGCTGTGTATGCACCCAGAGGAGTGCTAGTGATCATCAGTAGATTACTGGGGCACTTTTTACTTCAGCTAGTGGAGGTTTTTTCCCCCAGTTTAGCTTAGTTTCACTTATAAACAGTTTATAAGTGTTTTGGTCCACCCGGCACATTTTATGGCCGGACATGTGAACACATCTTTTAGGTCACTTTATCATGTGGCTATTGTACTTCACATTATAAACTGAATACACAACAAGAGTTGTGTTCTCTCTCTCTGCTCCCCATGCTTGTGTTTGTAGTACCTCCAAACCCTAACCCTAACAGCTGAAAGCCTTCAAATATACAATGACTTAAAGCAATACGAAAGGTAATATTTTTGGGTCTCCCATGAGACACTAGATTGGTTACAGTAGGCAATGGTGACTAGACAACACAAGGCTATAGTGCTAATAATTGAAGGGAAAGAGTACTTTAAAAGATACTTGTGGGTTACTCTGTAGGTTTTGTAAAAGAAGAGGTTGGCACAAATGGTACATAAAGAAAGGAAAATTGAGAGCCTTATTGAATGGGAAGATCCCTCCAAAACCAACCAGTGAGATCCTACTAGTGTTAGGCTAAAGAGCCACTCTCACCACACTAAATTATTTCTAGCCTCTATAGGGGATGGGTCGATGTTCAGGGTCATGGAATCACACTAGAATATTTGTAGCATCTAAATGGGAGACGGTCATGGATTCCCACCATCAATACCCACAGGATGTTGTCAACATTGGGCAATTATAAAAATCTCTCTCTCTCTCTCTCTCTCTCTCTATATATATATATATATATCCAATTCGATCAAGTTTGAAAATTAAAATGAGTATAATTATTTATGGTTTTTAAAAACAATTTGATTTGATTACCATTTCAAATGGATTTTGGTTCTTCTGGGTGTAATTTAATCATGTTTCAACTTTTAATCATTTCAAATCATCAATGTTATTTTTTACATAAATAAACAACCCCCTAAGAGAATTTATCAACCCAAAATTGTGAAGACTTGCCACAATAAAATACATCCAAAAGTTGCAAAAACAAATTCATCAATATTAAAGCTACATTTATGCTAGCTTTCACATGTTACTTACAATCTTGAATATATGTCCCTGCTGTCTGGAGTTGATCTTCAGACCATTTAAGCATTTCGATTGCATTGAGAAGTGGCGCATCCATAGAATTAGCAGCAGGAACAAGGGTCACTTGCAAGGGACTTGGAAAGTCTACTTGTTCATTAATCGGCAGAGAGATTGAGGTAAGGTCTCGGGGTGAGATTACCTCAAGTGCAACCTCCTGATTAAGTAATAAAGAAAAGTGACGTTGAATATGGGGTACAACCTCTGCAAAGTGTAGTTCTATGTAAAAGCCACCACTTCCTCCAAAATCATCAAAAACAAAAGTAAGGTTCCTTGAAGCGTTTGTCGTTATAGCTGTTGCCATGACCTTACTAGGAGGTTTCTCCAGATCATCCGCTATGATGTTTATGTTTGAGCGCGTGGAAAGAATTGGAGTAGTTGTGTTTGCTATCCAAATTCGATCAAATGGATCATCTGGATACCTAATCAATAAACATTAAAAGTATCGTAAGAGGTAATTTAAAAAAAGAGAAAATAGTGAAGGTAAAAAATCAATGTAGACCTCGCATATTTTTTTGAGAGCTTAAAGATTAGCACTATCAAATTAGAATTATCAAATTAGAATGTGAAGGCTTTAGTACCCTTGCAAGGGGAGTTTATCCCTTAAAAGGGAAGGTAAGAAAAAGAGATCCACAGAATTGGGAAAGGAAAACATATACCGTTTTAATGTCTTAAAATCGTATGCCCTGTCAATGTCTAGCTTGATTAAGATATGGAGGTTTAATATAAACCCTTTTAATGTCTTGAATTTGTATGCCCTTTCAATGCCTTGACTAAGAAATTGACGTTTAGTATACGCCCTTTAAGTTTTTGTGCTAATCACTACTAGTATATCAAACCCCTACGATGCTAAGCTATGAGACAAATGTATGGTGGTGTAAATTTATAACACTTACAAAATACGTGATCTTTCTTTAAAAAACATAACTTAGGCATAGTATAAGGCATTGATAGAGATAATTAGAGTATATTTTATTAAGCAAAGATAAAAAGGTAGGCTACATTATTCCACACCCACATAAGTACAAGAGCCTAGATGGATATTAAAATTGTTAAGAGTGTGATGATAAGGTAAGGGAGTAATCACACTATGATGAAAAAATGATTTGTGTCCAATGGGTCACATAGTGTATCTCTATCGACCTAGAGATGTGGGGTAACCACATGACTAGGTTTGATATAGGTCCGAATGAACATTTGCATACCATCGTACTTGATGTGTAAACGTAGTCCATAAACTGGTATTAATTGCAAAACTATGCCTATAAAAACCTTTTGACATCGGCATTATTGAGACTAGCAAAAATTTGGCCATATTGGCACTAGTTGCGTCCATTAGTTTTTAGATTTGGCCATATTGGTGACTAGCCACCCTTGGGCCCATAGCATTAATGTTTCCAATATTGAAGCCTTAGAAATTGTGTATGAAAATTATGAAAAACATTATGTATAAAGATTAAAAAATTACATAAGATTAAATAAACAGTATTTTCTAATGAGTCAAACCATTGTATAGCCTCAAAGATTGCATTTTTTAAGGTTAATTCTGAAATTTTCCTAATTACTTGACATTAAACTTGAAAGCTTTCTAAGAAATGGGTATGATAAGAATGTGAATCATTAGCCTTCAATGATTTGAAGTAAAAATTATTGAGATAACGAGTTTAATTACATGACATTAAAACCTTAATCTTAAACCTCAATGTTGTGTAAGTAGTGGGTATGGTAGAAATGTATGTCCTTACCCTTAAATTAATAAAAATAAAAAATTATTAAGATATAAAGGTAACCTAGTGCAAATATGGATGGCCTTCAAGGATGACACCTCCACACTCATGGCATGCTGGAATGACACCTCCAAGCTTATGGCATTCCCATGGTTGGTGAGATTATGCTTAGGACGCCACTGGATTACAAGTTGTATCATAGCCATATTGGATTTATGGCATAGTTATAGTGCTAGCTCATATAGTCGGGTTTGCACTAGAACACCTTATTTATTTTGGTAGAAGAGTAACTTCCCTTTATTATGTAAAAATGAGTAAGGAAGAACAATAATATTCATGTAGGAGTTTGAATGAATGTGAAAGCACCCGTGTTGGTGAAAGTGTGCGTGAAGAAGTTTGCTTGCAAGGAGCTCAGTCTCACTCTCTCCCTCACTTTCTTCTAATGGTATCAGAGCACCTTGATACACGTAAAGGATCTTAAGAGATAAGAAAAGGACATGATACATAGGTAAGAGTATTTTTTTCTCTTTCCCTTTGATTCACAAGAAAAATTTTATAGGTCACTACTAGTGAGGGACAACCTCATGAGATATAGGTCGCTGCTAGTGAGGGACAATGGCATGAGATACAACAAGAGGGGGCACTTCCATAATTTATAAAACATCTTTGGTGAAGCAATTGGTGAAGAAAAATCACACTGTGTACTATTAGTAGGACCAAAAGGGCCTTACTCGTATTTTCGGATGGTTTTTAGATGTGTAGCATTTGTTTTTGTGCATTTTTTGTAGAAACTATTATTCATAGTGGCTGATTTTAAGTGCCTACAAAGGTTGTGGTATTTGCACATATATAAAAGATGAATATTTATGTTTAAAGTGTTTGCATAGTAGGTTTGTAGTACCACTAGTAATTAGGTTTCTATTTGCTAGACATATTATTCACATAAAGTCATTCTATAATAGGCTTGTAGCATCACTAGTAATTAGGTTTCTATCTGCTAGACATATTATGAGAGATTGGAGGATTACTATGAGTCCAAAAGTTACTATAAGTTTTGTTTGCAATAAAAAATATCAAGTTTGGTGTTGGAAAGAGTTGTTGTAGGTAACAATGTCTCCTAACAGTCTTTCTCATATTATGAGTAAGAAACTTCACAAGAATAACACCAAGCGTGTAAGTTCAAGATGACAAACTTCCTCATGGGAAAAGGATATAGGGAGTTTATTATAAGTGAGGAGAAGGAGCCTAATCTTCTTAAAATAAAATATCACTCCTCGACTAGTACATGCCTAACCTTGGTAAAGGTGTATAGCACACGTACCAAAGATTTATAACACAAGTACCAAGGCTATATAACCTTGGTAATGATGTATAACCACAAGTAAAAGGCTGTATAACACAAGTAACAAAGCTAGGAAGGTGTAGTTAAATCAAGAAGTGTAAAGGAATAAGAATAGAATCATTTATTACTCATTAAAGATTTAAAGGCTTATAGATGCCCACTCTTTTCGGAGGACTAGTTGACTTGGAAAAGTTTGTGACTAGTTTTAGACATGTATAATATCTCAAGAAAATTTTCCTATTTTTGAGGACCTTATAGCCCTTTTGATTAGTGAGGATATTTTGGACTAAATCATTCGGTTAATATATAGGAAGGCCTTCTACTCTCACATAGGCAAAGTACAGGCAAATCTTCATCTAGAGGTTGAGCTACAGGCCAATAAGGAAGTAAAAATCATGGATAACAACAACATGATTCTCAATCATAAACAGGTAGAAGAGGCCGCTTTAGAGATATGGGGAGCTAGAGAAGAGAGGTGTGTGGCAAAGAAACCAAAGTGGAAAACGCACGAACTATTATTATTGTAAAAAAGAAGGGCATATAACAAAGGACTATTATCAAAAGAAAAATGATATAAAAAGTGGGAAGTTACCATAAAGGGATTTAAGTAAGCAACTTCTTGTGATGTAGTGTATGCTTAGTTCCAAGACTATAGTTGTATATCACATTCAAGCAACGTATAGTTTATTGATTACTCAGGTACCTCTAACCACACAATGAGCCATGGTGAGTGGTTCAAAAAATTAGGGGCTTTGGAAAAACTTGGTTATGTAAAAATATATTTAGAAAAACTAGGTTAAATGTAAGAAAGGGTGATAATCATAGTGCACCCTATTACGCATGTGTAGAAAGTATCTATGTCTATGTAGGATGGAAAAAGGTGGTAATTATAGTGCACTGTGTTGTGCACGTTCAAAAAGTATCTTTTCTCATGTAGGATGAAAAATTGAAGTATCTTGTTGATGTGGTTCATGTGCCGAACATAACAAAGAACCTAGTTTTTAATGGAAAAATGATTGAGAATGGTTTTCAAGTGAGGTTAAACCCCCCTCATGGGATGAGGTTATGCGCAAGATTTAAATAGCTAGTATTTCTTGGTTGTAAGGGAAAAATAGTTTACAAAATGTTTACATTGAATGTAAGTATGCCTGAAGTGAAGGTTGTATGATGTCACATAGTATACATGTGATTGCAAACATTAATATCTGGCATAAAAACACAGACATGTAAGTATTCAACAACTAAAGAATTTACAAGCCCAAAGTATAATTAAAGTTTTTCTAAAGTTCAAAGTGGATGGAAGTAATAATAAAGTATGTGAAGCATGCCAATTGGACAAGCACAATAAGCATGCATTTCTTCATGATAAACATGAAAGTCAGAGACCTTTGGATGTGGTAAATTCTTCTATTTGCAGAGACCAATAAAGATAACATCAACTAGAGGATATAATTATTATGTGTATTTCATTGATGAGATATAATTATTATGTATCTTTCATTGATGACCACAAAATTATTATGTATCTTTCATTGATGACCACAAAATTATTATATAAAGCGTGGATGTATATTTTATGAAAGAGAGAAGTGAAGCATTACTCACTTTTAGAGGTTTGAATTTGTTGTACGAAAAAAAGGCATACACATAAAAAGCCTAAGGTCAAATGGTAGTCCTACAGAACATTCCTCTAATGATATCAATGACTATTTAAGTGAGAATAGAATAAAGTGATAGTGTAGGTACACCCCGCAACAAGATGGGATTGTAGAAAGGCAAACCAAGCATATTGCAGAAGTTCCTTGTGCATTGATGAATAAGTAAGGGATGCCTCATTATTTTTGAAGTAGCATAGTAGTAACTAGAGTTTATATATTATAAATGAGGCTTACACTATAGTAGTTCATGGTATGATGACCGAATAAAAATTTACTACATTATACATGAAAAAACGTTTATTGACAAAAAGGTAGATTTGGCATAATTGAAAGTGTTTTGGTGCATTAGTTATGTTCTATGCGAGATGAAGAAAGAATTGATATGGTCACAAGGTAGAGAAATGATATTCATTGGTTATTCCCTTGACTAGAAAGAATATAGATACTATAATCCCACTACTATGCCTAAGATGCGAGCTAGCATGGATATTGTGTTTGATGAGATGAGTAGCTAGGGTGCTCAATTAATTATTCTATAGAAGCCGGTGCAAAGAATTGTATGGGTGACTCAAATGAAGAGTACCAATTACACACACTTAACGGACCAAGGGATTCCTCTAATAGGAAAGTCTCTTGTGTGAAAACCTTGGTGATGTCGGTTAAGGAAGAATGTTAGGCATTCTGATGTGCCATGTCATGGTAGTATTGGTGATGAAAATTTAACAAGTTCACGTGTAAAGGAAAAGAAAAGGTGGATGCATCTTTGTAATGCTTAATGTTTCAGTAGGTCACTCCTTTGTTGATGGAGATAGTTGCTGAAAACATAGCCTTGATAAGGCATTTGGGATCCCACGTGTTGTTCTGTTTAGTGCAGTGTTGAGAACACCTTTACGAGTGATATCTAGGTGTATGTAGGGCTACTAGAGTGACATATAGATTGGAAAAGCTGAGATATATATAACCCATCATTACACATATATAGTCAGAGATATACAAGATGTAGACACATATATAGTCAAAGATATACACAAGATGTAGAGCCTACACCTTATCAAAAAATACAGACCCTACATGTTTTGGTAAGAACTTGGACATAAGCATTAGGAAGATGTAATGGTTAAAGAGATAGTTGCCTTATAGATTCTAATGAGACATGGGGTTTTGTGACTTTACCTAAGGAAAATAGGGCAACTGGATGTCAGTAGTTCTAAAAAGTTAAGCATAAGGTAGATGGTTTTTCTAGAGAAGATATAAGGAAACATTAGTTGTCAAGGGATATGCATAGACATATGGCATTGACTATAAGAAAACATCTAGCTCAGTTTCTAGGATGGCAATGACAGCAATCATTACTATAGCTACAACTAAGTGATGGTCTTTACATTATATTGATATAAATAATGCATTTTTACATCGTGAAATACATGAAAAAATTTAGATGGTACAACCCACCAGGATATGAGGATCACATGTAAACCCAAACTTTAATTGCAGGTTATGTCAAGCCTTGTATGGCATGTAGGCATCTAGAACATGGTTGGATAAGATAAGGAAATATCTTTAAGTATTGGATTTTAATTATGTGATGTTGATTTCCCACTTTATGCAATAATTAATGAAATGGGGATTATGTTAGTGTTCATCTGTGTTGATCACTTAATTGCTATTGACACTGATGATGACATTCATAAGATGAAATGAAGATTCTTCTTAAGAATAAGTTTGAAACAAAATATCTAAGTGAGCTAAAATACTTCCTCAGTAGAAAGGTGATTATATTATGTAATGGGATTTGGATTTTGCTAAGGTAATATGCTTTGGACATGTTGTCCAAGTATGCAATAATAGAGTGTCACACATACTTAGTTCCATTGGAGTAGAACATGGGGTTCTCTATGGATATGTGTGATTTCTAAGAGAAACCTACTATATACATGCACATACTAGATAGTATTATCTATATGACTATCACTAGGGTAGATTTGGTTAGATTGGTGAGTAAATTTATTCAAGCCTAAAGGAAATCACATTTACATATATGTGCATAAATTTCGCATAAAATCATGGACTTTTCTATAAGGCTAGTATTGGTACATGGGTACAAAGATGCAAACTACGTTGGTAGTGTCTCAGATGATACAAAATCAACTAGAAGAAATTAGAGGCAAATTAGAGGCTTTATGTTGTCTTTTAGGAGTAGTACTATTTGTTAAAGCATCAATAAGCAACTAGTTTTCTCGATAAAGAAGCCATCAAGGTTTATCGAGTGTAGGGATTAAGTACAAAGGTACTGGTAAACCAACTTCATGTGATGTAGCGCCGTTGCAAAAGTTTCTTGCAAATATGTGTGAGCCCATGGATAGGGCAGTCTTCATTTATTGGGACAACCTAAGCAATATACTCTTGGACCACTAACCCAATGTATCATGCTAGGATAAAACATTGAGGTACATTAACATTTTGTGTGAAAGAAGATTCTAGGATATAACATGCCATTATTTTGCTAGAGCATAGATAAGCAAATAGTGGTACTCGATAAAGCAACTGGTGATGGTTTTTATCTAGTGTAGGGGTTGACTACCAACTTCATGTGAGGTAGCTTGTTTGCAAAAGTTACTTGTAAATATGGGTGAGGCCATAGATAGGGCATTTGTAATTTATTGGGACAACCTGAGAAATATACTACTGGCCTAGTAACCAAATATGTACTTGAGGGGTTCACTATAAATAAACCCTCTGTATCACGTGCGTTCAAGGCCTACTTTTAAAATCCCTTATCTATGAATTTTTCATGAATAAAACATACCCTTTTTCTATTCAACTTGTGAATACCCTCTTTAAATGGTACCCTTCTGTATGTAAAAAATGTGTTAAAAATAGATTTTAAAAATCCCTTCTCTTGAACCCATGTGCTATGCTTACATATTATAACTGATCCCGCCGAGAACATTTATCCTGCTAGGATGAAGCATATTGAGGTACGTTATGACTTTGTGTGAAAGAAGGTTCTAGGAGGTGACATGGATTTGGTTTATGCTAGCATAGAGGATTAGGTGGCTAACTTCATGAAGGAATGAGGTATCAAGAAGCTTGGTAGGTTTAAAAGCTTACTTGGAGTGCTACACGATATGGAATTGGGCTTGATGGGGCATGTTAAGATATCGTGCTAAACTAGTGTGTGGATATGGATGACACCTCTATCATCATTGCTTGGGTTTTTTAATTCAAAAAAATGTGATATTTTTATCTCTCCTCTCTCTTGGAGTAAACTGGATAAAAAAGGGAGCCAAACTAATCCAAATCTTGTCTGAATTGGGTCAAACTGAAGCTGGAAGGCTCTAGAACCCAGTTGGGCTTAGTTAGTGGCCTCCCTCACCTATAAATAGACCCTCATTCCTTTGTATTTTCATATTGGAGCATTACTATGCTAGTATTATCTCTAAATTAGCATATTTCTATTATCCCTCACTAAACCAATTGATTGGTTGGGGGCTTCACTTCTAGATAAAGAAGCAAACCAAACCCAGAGGTAAGAAGAAATATCACTTATGCCACTGGCATGGATGTGAGATTATGGTTGATCTACCTCCAATGGGTTACATGCTATATAACATTCCTTTTGGTTTACTAGAGTTGTAACATAGCTATAGTGCTAGGTCATATAGTCAAGTTCAAGTTCAGACTATGAAACATGTATGTTTTAGAGCTAGAGTACTTTCCCTTGTTATGTACTCTTATCGTTATGTTCTCGTTCTAGAGAAGTGAAGAATATAGAAGAACATTTAGCCATCCATGTCTCTCTTGTGTGCTTATCTACTCTTCTATGTGTGTGTGAAGAATTTTAATTGCATATATCTGTCCCTTGCATTCTTCTAAAGAAATACTATATATTTTATAAAAATGTGAGTTTTTAGCCATAGCTATTATAACACCATCATTTAAAAAAAACACCATACCCTTGATAAAATGTCAAAGTTTTAATGATTACTCTTAAATTCTTCAAGTAGAGGTTAATCAAATTATATATATGCATTTAAAATATTTAAGAGAAAAATATCCATTTAAAAAAAATTCTCTAACTAGAGTTTAATCACACTATATGTATGTGTTGAAAAGCTTTAAGACAAAAAAGTCCATAAAAGAAGACAATCTATGTTTATGTATGTTTGTGCATGGGTGTGTGTGTGTGTGTGTGTGTGCATCTATGTGTATTTATATGTGCATATGTGTGTGTGTCTATGTGTGTATGTGTGTATGTGCATGTGTGTGTGTGTGTGTGTGTGTGTGTGTGTATGTATGCATGTGTGCGTGTGCATGTCTGCATGTGTGTAGGTGGTCCATGTGCATGTGTGTGTGTGAGAGAGAGAGAGAGAGCGAGAGAGGGAAAGAGATAAAGAAGAGTGGTTAGGGAAACTCATGAATTCTTCTACTTTTTCTTGCTCTTTATCTATAAGCTACATTCATGTAAAAGTTTCAACCCCTCATCCATCTTTGAGCATATTTTGCTACTACAACCCTCATTTTGAGAATGAAAGTTTTCAAATGGTTGAAAACTTTGATATTTTGTGTAGAATTGTTCACCTCATCATGGTTCCAAAGTTTTCATATCTAGTGTGAAAGGGTTCTTGTCACTCTATTACATAGAACTAGAGTTTATCAAACATAGTTCCATATTTCTTATATAACATAAGATAGCTTAAACTTATATGTTTCGTGTAATATATTCTTTACCTTCTTGGACATGAAAGAGAGTTGTAAAGTGTTAAGAAAAAAATTCCATCAATATTTAGTTTTTTTAGTTTCTACATTTACTTTAAGGAGTATCCATGTAGGAGAGTAGGAATGACTTAGAGACTCATTTGTTTAAAACAACATATGTATATACCACCACATTGGGAATAGTTGTAAGATAGTATATTCAATGATAAACAATGAGAACTCATGGAAACATGGATTCAGGTTTCACATGGAAACATGCCAAATTAATTACAAAATCCAACCCCATTGTTTTTGGACTAGATGTAAGAGGCTAGTGCACCCTAACCAAGATACAAAGAAAACCCATCATGTTGACCAAATTGGTTTACATTATTTTTCATGTGTAAGTACACCTTTTTAATTGCTAATCTCTTTTTTTTAATTCCTTTTTGTAATTTAGTGGGATGTCAAGGTACAAAGCTTATGTATTGTCTTTTTTTATATTCATAGCCTAGGAATATATGTCATTTTGGTATAAGGCACCTGACACATCCCAGGGTCTTCATTAGTAACATCTAAGGATTTGTACAAATCTTATGTAATAGACCCAAGTACCATATTTTTTATACATAGTAGGGGAATATCTTTCATTTTGGTGGGAACCTCATACATTACATGGGTGGTCATTTGTAACACATAAGGATTTGTATATAAGATAATTTGAGTAATAATGAAATCATTATGATATTGTGAACTCTTGTATTTTGGAGCTCTTGCTTCTTTCCCTTTTTTTGTGTCTTGATTGCATGCTTCCATAGTTGTGGTTTTGAACATGAGTGAGGTATTGGTCCTCCTCTTAAGAGCATGCTACTATTCTCCTGAAGTATTTATTATCCTCTTCTTTCTCTATGTCTTAATCTCTACCTCAAGAGAGATCTAGCTCAAGGGAGAGAGTAGACAAGGTTAAGGAAATCTCTCAATATCTTCACTCCCTTGCTATTTTAAACCTTGCTACACAATACTTACTTAGTACTCCTATCAAGGGGCATGACAACAAAAGAAGGCATACTCATGATACTAGCGTCCAAGGACATCTCTCACGGCATGTGCAAGGTTAAGATAATCCTAACTAGTGAACATGTTTGGTATCCTCATCCATTTTCTTATATCTTGTATGGTACTAGGGCCTTAGTATTGTATCACAAACTAAGAAGTCCAAGCAACAAACTAGATTTATGTTTGTTTGTGTTAATTTATGGGTAATTTTGATTAAGGATTGTAAAATGCAAGAAGAATATTCACTACAAGAGATGAATAGCAACTTTTCTACTAACGGTTTTAAGGAGAGAGATTTTTAAGAATGTGATCTTATGGGCCTCATAATATCACTAGTACGTGCTCAGTAAAAACCTTGGCATGTGTGTGGGTATATGCATCAGTACTGTCCGTCCTATTTGCACTGATACTATTCCAAGTTTGTTTTTGGATTTTGAGTTATTTTTCATGTTTTCTTTTAGATTATCTCCCTCTTAGGTTTGACATTGCACCACAAGCATTTAAACAAACTAAGTTAAGGATAAGAGACTATCTTTTGCATGATCTTTTCTTATTATAGTTATGGTTTTGTTGCACCCCTAGGTGCTTGAGAGCGTTTTTAGGCTTTAGAGCATGCATTATCTCATAGCTTGCATAAACATGCATGCTCTCATGAACTCTTATGTAAGAGAACATGAGGGCATGACTAAGCTCTCTTGCTATCTTCTTTTTTAGTACTAATTTTTTCTTGCTTATTTTGGTTGTTTGTTTCTAGGTTATCTTTGTTGAAGCTTGGAAGAAAGTTGGAAAGATCTCCATATGTAAGCCTTTAATACACATCATATTTTCTTATGATTCACCCTTGGATGCTATGGAAACATTCAATTTATTTGTTTTATATGCACTAGTAATTTTTAAGTCTATGCAGCGTCTATGCATAGTATTATGCATAAAGTCAATAATTTAAATATGCACCAAAATACTAATGCATTTAATCTTAGGGGATACTGGGACATATGGTCTAGATTAATCAAAGGTTATTTGTAATCACCAAAGAGTAACTGGCTTAATAGATTTATATTCATGGGGGAATCTCTACAAATGCCACTGGCAAATTAGATGCCAATTATCCCACCACAAATAAGGGAAAGCTAGAATCATGGAGAGTTAATCATGGCGTTTGTAGGAGATATTCTAGGAGAGATTGTAGGAGTTGATCAAGGAGTTAACTAGGCTCCCTTTTTCTTATACTTAGCTTATATAATGGGACTCTCATTATCAATCTAATACGCTTGTTCTCTCCTAATTACATTGTTATTTTGCTTATCCCATGTGATTACTTTAATCTCTTTGCGTAAGTATTAATCATACACTCATGAAACCTTGATCACATATTATGAGACACCATGAATTCTTAAATGGTATCAGAGCATATATCCAAGATTTTTCTCCAACCTCCAAAAATATCTAAATCACTTTTGGATTAAGTTTAATTAGGTGTTAACCATTATTTACTTTTTTTGTCTTCTCCTTCAGCACCTCTAGGCATTGGAGGCTTGATTTCTCATTGCACATATTCCCAATGCCAAAACCCTCTTAGGGTTGTTTACAACACTCATAAGGGCATATTTGCCCTAGCCTAATTGTGGTAAATGTGCATAGCAACCAAGAGCATCAAATAATAATTACCATGTTTTTCTATAAACTCCACAAAATTGAGAGCTCGACATCAAGTTGGTTGAACTCATTTGAGGTCTAGTTGTCTTGGATAGCTACAAACATGGCTATGGCATTCCTTTTGTGAAATTTGACTCATAGTAATTGATATATTGTGTGCTTCACGGAGACCTTCCCTGGTAGAATTGAGATTAAGAAGTGATTAATGTGCTCAATGAAATTTTTATGGGCTCAAGACTCAATCTAACACATTGATCTGATAGCACATTGAAGGTTGTTCAAAAAAGATTAGTGGTGCAAGGGCTTGAATTACATGCTCCATTAAGCCTCTGTTTTCTACACTATGAACATAGACTTAACTTGAATCTAATGAAGGCTTAGATAACCCTAATCTAAGTGTTTGGGTGAAATTGGTAGTTCATTCACACCATTAGGGAGTTGCTACAAGCTCATATGAACTCGTATCTCAAAACCCCCTTGATTTTTCCCTCTTATCGTGCTCTACAAATCATGGTATTTTTGCACAATTAACAAAAATTTTCACTAATACCTTGATTAGTGTTGATCACTCAAGTGATTTTGGACCATTAAGGGTTCAAAAAATATCTTAAGGTGTTTCTATAGCCTCTCCAAGCATTACATTGAAAAAGGTCCTTGGTTTGATGCCTCAATTTTCAAATCCAAAACAAGATACCATTCTACATTGTCTATTTTTTTGGAAAGAGCCATTAATCATTCTCACTAGCCGTCATGGAACAGACATTCCCATTCATTTCATAGCATGGCTCAACATACTTTCATCAACCAAATCAATGAAGAAGATTAGTGTGAAATGCCTTACATTAGATGTTTCTTCTCACATTATAAATGTCAAGGTCTACATCTACTTGAAGATTAACGGCACTCCTATATTCTAAGCATAAATATATGCATTGTAAGGTTAACTAGATTCCTACATAGGAACCGGCATTATCATTTAACTAGCATTATAAACCTAATAGGTCATCATAACTAGAATTACAAGCCTAACTGGCTATACCATAATTTACATTGTAATTGTGTAAGACCATAAGAAGACCAACATTATAAGCATTAGTGCGAATTCCTTATAGGACTAGAATAGCCATCATAACATCATCATTGCCATGAATATTTTGTTGAGGAAGGGTGTTAAAATATGTGCCGAAATACTCATGTCACCATAAAAATTGATATTCACTGTAGAATCTCTAGAAATGCAAGTAGCCAAGTCCATGCCAATGAGAGGATCATGGAGTGTGGAGATATTTTAGGAGAGATTATAGGAGTTGACTGAGGAGTTGTCTTGGCTCCCTTTGTCTTGGCTCCCTTTGTCTTGTACTCAGCTTATATTTTGGGCCTCTCATTATCAATATAATACACTTGTTCTCTTCTAATTACATTATTACTATGCTAATTCCATGTGATTAGTTTAATATTTTTACTTAAGCATTAATTATGCACTCACCATGACCTTGATCACATATTACGAGCCACCATGAATTCTTGCATCTATTGTATAGTCTTATGTATAAGACACTATGCATAGAGTCTATTACATGGTTAGTCTTGTGCATGGACTCTATGCTTAGAATCTATACATAAGAGTCTTTTGCGTAGTACTATGGAAAGAGTATTTTGTATAAAGTTGTGCATAAGACTCTTTTTCATAGTTTTATGCAAAGAGTCTATGCATAGTCTTATGCATAAGACTATGTATAAGTGTATGCATGGCGTATAAATAGACTCTTTGCTTTGAATCTATGCATAAGAACCTTTTGCATAAAGTCTATTGCATAGTGAGTCTTGTGCACAGACTCTATCCAATATACTCTATGCATAGAGTCTATTACATAGTGATTCTTGTGTATAGACTCAATGCTGAGAGTCTTTTGCTAGTATTATACTTAGAGTCTATCACATAGTTATATGTATAGAGTCAATTGCATAGTCTTATATGCTTACAGTCTATGCAGAGTCTCATACATAAGACTCTATGCATACAGTCTTTTCCATAGTATTATGAATAGAGTCTATTAATAGGAGTCTTACAGTCTTATGCATAGAGTCTCTTGCATAGTATTATGCCAAGAATCTATTCTAAGAGTCTTCTGTGTAGTATTATGATTAAAGTCTATTTTGTAGTCTTATGCATAGAGTCTATTACATATAGTCTATTGCATATAGCCTTAGACTCTTATGTATAGAGTCTATTACATAGTAGTCTTGTGCTGAAACTCTTAAACTTATATACATATAGCCTTAGATTGTTATGCATAGAATCTATTGCATAGTATTCTTGTGCTTAGACTCTTATACATACACTCTATGCATAGACTTTATACATTGACTCTATGCTTAGACTCTTATATGTAGAGTCTATGGCATAGTTAATATTATGCTTAAATTCTATTAATTCTAATGTTATCTTATTTTTTTCCCCTTTGTTTCTAAGTCATATTCTTTGTTGAATCTTAGAAGGAAGGAATATTTCTACAAGGAATCAAGATCTCCAATAGTAAGCGTTAAACACACCATATTTTCTTATAATAGCCTCAGGTGCTATGGGAGAAAAACAAAATCCCCTATATCTTGATGCCAATGATTTGAGGAAGGCTAGGGGTGACAGGTTTGTGACATTCCTAACAATTATAAGCAAAGATGAGAGGCATCTAAAGTGCATCTAGAAGGTTTGAGGTCTTCTCATCTTTGATAATCTTCCATGCATACAATTGTAAGTGAATCCTTGACATTTATTCCGTATGTTTATGCATAGCCTTATACCATATGTGCTCAATTATCTTTCATGAATGTATGTACAAGGAAGCAATTAGACGTGCCTATATGCAAGATGAGTATGACTATGCATAGAGTTATATGACAGCTACATTGCTCAAGAAGTTGGAGTGAGAAGGGCATATAATTAAGAGGGTGTACATTGTCAATTACGTAAGTATAACGGTTTCCTAGCTAGCATGTAACTTATGGCTGGTAGAATGTAATTAATGCATGTATTTATAAAGGGAATTTCGGAACAGGTCATAAATGAAGAGGAAGGCAAAGGAGATGATGGGAATGATGAAAAGTAGATCGGCATAGGCTATTGTTTTACTCATGATTTTTGTAAGAGCTTGGCTTAAATTTCATATAACATAGAGATGTTATTGTCAATATAATCATGTGTGTGTGTACCTTATAGGTGTTGTAACTTTGCTATTAAGAATTTAAGATCTCAAATTTAAGTACCTCTCTTGTGGTACCTATGGGAAGAAGGGGTAGACTGGGTTAATAGAGACGTTACCAGCCACACTATATCTCTATTAAGGTTTTGTGTGTAGATGTGAGTGGATACCTTCTTGCTTGCGAGAAGTGAAAGGTATGGCCGATGTTTGTTTTTGTATTATTTTTGGTTGAAAAATTGGTGTGTGAGTACTCACATGACTATCCACTAGATACTCACACCATCAATTTCTTGAAAAAATCATGTATTTTTTTTGGTTGAAAGATTAGTGTGTGAGTACTCACATGTATCTCCTAGATACTCACATCGTGAATTTCTTGAAAAAAAACATGTATTTTTTTGTTGAAAAATTGTACACGAGTGTACTCGCATTTGACTATCTGCTGGATACTCACACTGTGAATTTCTTGAAAAAATCATGTCAAACTATTTTTTAATAATTTCATGTTATGAATTTTATGAAAAAATTGCATCAAACTATGTTCATTATTTAAGGATTTTAAGATAACCACACAATATAAATTGATCACTTAAGTTCATTGCAAGTTAATTTGGTATCAAAAGACCAATTAATTTTGATGTAAAAAACCAGAGTTATTCACAATAGTGATTTTCTTAAGAATATCATGTCAAAATTATTTCATCATTTTATATTTACGATGATATGTTATAAGAGATTTTTAGACTTCATTAGTAATGAATTTTGGGCATAAACAATCAAAGTTTTTCCACTTAAATCTTGGAAAGAAATCAACAAAAACAATCAAAGTTTTTTGCAGACATGACTATCTCAGGTTATTCACATGGGACAATCTCTAGATATTCATATCATGATTATTTTTTCAGCTAGCCCAATTGTGAATGGTGCCGAAAAATTGAGACAACAACGCTTCTCAATAATGTCATCTCAATTTCGAAAGATAAGTAACAAAATTCAACATGCAAAATCAAAATTATTCATGCTGTGTATAACTTAGCCTTTGAGGAAATTTGGATTCAAATTGGACCCTTTACTTAAGGATTTCTACACATTCTTTGTCTATAAAATTGGGCTCATGGAGAAATTTTAGCAAATCAACTAAGAAGTCAGCGAAGTTTGGACATTTGGAATCTACTCTTCGAGACCTTTCCAATGATATATTGCATGATGGGCAATTTCACATATTCAATAAGTCCCCAAATTTAGTGATGATGTAGCACGTTACATGCCACATGACCACCAAATTTGGTGACTTCTTGAATATGTAAAATTACCCATCATGGTATATATCATTGGAAAGGTCACGAACAATAGATTTCAAATGTCTAAACTCCACTCGCTTCTTCTGAGTCGATTTGCAAAAATTTCACCATGAGCCCATTTTTGTAGAGAGAGAATGTGTACAAATCCTTAAAGGGCCCAATTTGAGTCCAAATTTTCCTTAATGCCAAAGGTTCATACAAAAGTAGTTTGGTCTAAAAATTGTGGTTTAGCCTACTAAAACACCTTTACATGCACTTGAGATTTGAAAATATTTTAGGACATGAAATTTCTCTAGAGGATAGCGCATCTAACTATCTTTCTACCAGGGGAGTATTGGGTCTGGTCCTTCAGCTAGCACACCTTAAAGTGCATTTGCTTTGAGAGGTGTGAGACTAGTAGTGCGGAATCCATGGAGAAAATTGAGATGATAAGTGAGTGGGGGAAAGAGTTTTTAGTGAGATTAGTAGGGAGAAACCTATGGAGGAAGCTTAGATTATTCGATAAAGTGGCCAAACCAGAGAGTTTTAAGATCCCGCACAATATTTGGTGGCTTGTGAAACATTTTGAAAGGGATATACAGAGAGTATAGCTAGATATGGACCAAGAGGCTCACTCTATCAAACAACAAGGTCATACAATGAGAAATGTTTAGAGGCTCCCAATGGAAAGAGGAGTTGCATAAGCAGCACCTCCCATACATACTTTTGTGCCAATGGAAACCTTTGTACTCCTAGGACTAAGAGAGATGCAAATAGTACTAGAGATATTTTTCCCTATGAAGATAGATATAAACTTCAGGCAGCCCCTAAACAATCAAAAATCTATAATAAAAGAAAACAAGAACTACATGTTAGATGGGCCCTAGCATGATAGAGAGACTAGGAAAGAATGCAAACCTTAGAGTGAGACACACAAGACACGGATAAATGGGAGGTTGTGCCAAAAGCTCAAGTTCATGCACAAGCTTTGGTAGAGAGGATTCCCCCTCTAGAGCCAATGTGGTAGAGAGGATGCCCCTCTAGATCCAATATGGGAGGATAAAAAGGAGAGTGGAGAAATGCTACACATCATGGGTTAGTTGAAACCAACTCAAAAAAGGGAGAAAATCCAAGGAAAAACTTTATACAAACGAGGACATTAGCAAGATGATAACAAATCTTCATATCCTCGCATACATGTGATTAGTGATATTAGAAGCATAATAGTGAGGTATCCTCCAAGGAGAAGCATTGAATATAGAAAACCCATCCTCTCCCATGACCTCGGGTAGAGAAGAATATCAACAAGAAAAACAACCTTAGAAAGGGGGGGGGATAGGGAGAGAGAGTTTACAATTCATATAATCAACATTTGTGTTAGCCTAAGTATAACCCCAATCAATCTAGGTTTGTTCCAAGAGGCACGTGGAAGAAAGTAAATATCCTCATAGGTCTAAACAAAATCATGACTATTATGACAAGCCATAGGATATTGTGGCTGATTTCTACATTATGCAAGGTCCAACATGAGTGCCGATGTTTCAAACCTATGTCTAATAGAAAGGGGAGAAATAAATGTAACAACTCAAAGGGCTCCTTTGTTGCAATGTTATCATTGTTAAGGACTTGATCGAGTAGTACAGTATACCCACAAAACAAGATCAGTAGAGCAACAAGATCCACAATAAGCATTAACCGATCCATTTTTTACATGTACAAAGTGTGGAGTAGACCATGTAATCAAGGATATCCATTTTTTACATGTACAAAGTGTGGAGTAGACCATGTAATCAAGGATATCCACATGCTAGAAAAGAGATTGATAAATTAGGAACTTGAAATAGCTTAATTAGATAATCCCAAGGGAATTTTAAATAAAATCCAAGGGGTAGAAAAGCTACTAGCACAGTGTATTTCAGACATGAGATAAGACCAAATAGAGAAATGGACATTCTAGAGCCAATTCGAGAACAAGAGAGGAGTACAAACTTAGCTCCATGGAGACATGAACTCTTGAATAGAATGTTTTATAAGGGATGAGGTATATACTCCTAGATAAGAAAATGGGATTGAACATCTAGTTAGGGGAAGTGAGCTAGCGTATAGACCAAGGGATGCATCTAGCTTGATATATTTCTTATCTCGTCAAATGTGAGAATTTGTATTAATCCCTCACTTCATATAGCAATTATACCTTGTTGGAGGGAATGGGTTGAAGGGACTTCAAAACCACAAGTTCATTAGGACCTCAATGGAAGGCTTCTTGGGCCCTTTTATTTGGCAGTTTAAGGAGTCAAACCTTTTCTCTTAAGAAGAAACGTTTTCTAATTATAAGCTTCAAAACGGCTACTTTATTTGAATTTGAATTTTGGAGGGAAAATGGAATTTAAAATCTAGCGGACAAAACCATATCATGTAACATATCTATGGAAAGCTCTTGATGCGTAGATCACGGATCTATAATATCCGCTCAAATTGGAGCTTGTATGTAGAAGTTATGGAGGTCCGAAAATTGTAAAATTGCCTCCCCCCCTTTTTGGGGAAAAAAGTGCACCCTTTGACCACTCTTACAAACCCAACATTTTAGTCCACATGGCAACCCCCCATTTGGCTATTCCTTAATCACCTTGATTAGGCTTGGGCAAATTAAAGGGCGCAAGAAGACCCCATTCACTTCCTAATGTAAACCAAGACATGAACCATACGTTGATACCTCATAGCACTCAAGGGTATCATAGTAATGCTCCTTAATTTATATTATAAATCCAAGTCAATTAGTTGGAAGATTATAATTTTAGCACTCCCATCTATTAAAACAGATGTCACGCAACTGTGATCCTACATGGTGGGGCATGGGTGAGCATCATTACAAAATCATGTTGGGAAAAATGGAGAAAAGGACTCAAAATTTGGCCTTAGAGTGGATGAACCTTGTAATAAATACTTTAAATGGAACATCCTCTGAGACCCATGACAATTTTGTAGCACACTTAATTGTAAATTTTTTTATATTTATATCATCCCACATTCATAGTTATAAACTTCTTGTGCCAGCTAGAATCATATCATCCCTCATACTTGGTAGGATTTTCATTAGGAAGGCCAAGTTGGTATTTGATTGGGCATGGATTAATTCTATTTATGAAAAAAATGTCGTTCAAAATTTGTATTTGTAATCATGGGAAATTCATCTAATGGAGGGTAACCTCTTTATAAATGAGTCGATTATCCTTGACCACACCACATCAGTGGAAGTGTGCAAACTAAAAATTATTCCCAATAAGAGTAGAGAGAAATATATGATGTATGCATCTCTTCATTCTCTAGATTTTAGTGAAAACTAGATGCACATGTTATCAACAAGCGATGTACTCTCTAATTAGGGAACCAAGTATAAGAAATTGGACTCAATGAAGTAAGGTCCTTTTACTTTTGTCTTTATGATAAGATTTGAGGCTATTCATGATGTTTCCAAAGTAAATTTGTCAACCAGATCTGATAGCAAATCAATGCTAGAGGGAAGGAAGTGCTGCTTGAGGTAGTATAACACACAATCCCTATCATAAAAGGATCCATACCTACAAGGCAAAGACCTTATAGGATGAATCCCAAGTATTTCACCATTGTGCAAGAAGAGACATAAATTCATTGTGACGAGATTCATTTATGAAATGAAGAACATTGTCACCCATTGTCATTGTGATAAATAAAAATGGAAAGATGAGAGTGTGTAGACTTGAATAAAGTCAATGCAGCTATGCAAAAATATCATTATCCATTATCGTATAGAGAGAACATTTTAGAAAGAGTTCTTCTTGGCCATATAGCCCCAAGGAACATAAAACCTAAAAATCTTACATATAGTCTTACTGTCATGCTATAATTGACACTCTTTTTAAACTCCCCCTAAGAAAAACTACAACAAATACCTATCTATCTATATCTATGTATCTTCTATACAATCCTATTGCCATGCTATCATTTACACTCCCTTTAACCTCCCCCTAAGAAAAACTACAACAAATATATATATATATATATATATATATATATGCCACACACACACACATATATGTGAGTGGTCATGAAGAACCAATTTGATTTTTCATGTTGTACACACACACACATGTATATATATGAGTGGCCGTGAAAAACCAATTTGAATTTTCATGTCGTGAAAATTTGACTTTTTTTCTATGATCATGCTATGAAAAACCAAACTACTTTTCCACACCAAAGTGAATTCAAGCCAGCAAGGGGAAAACACAAAATCTTTACCAATCATACCTTTCTAAGCGTTCTGCTATGTACTTCTTTATTCTTTTAGACGTGAATATCTTAAGATATTCATGACCGTAAAAAATGAGATACAACTTTCACACCAAATCTAACCTCAATACATCAAAGTAACATCATTTGCAACCATAAAGCTAATTTTTTATTGATGTGATTATCACCCAAAAATCACATGTGAAATACCACCATTTATTTTTATATCTAAACCTCTAAATTTAGTTAGAAAACAAGGTGATGGTCTCAACTTTCAAAACTGCATTAACAACAAAAAAAATGTATATGAACCCTTTCTTATATTTGGTTCATTTAGTGAGAAACTTATGAAAATAGTGTTGATTATTAAATAAAATGAGTAGATATTTCACTTAAAGTCTTATGAGATGTTTAAAAATGTGTGAAGTAGTCTCTTATTCTATAGTAACCAATATGGTTCAAAATTTATAAACTTTTATCTCAAACAAAGTGCCTAAAAGGATAGGTGTATATGTGCTTAGCTCTCACAAAATGCACCAGCAAAGCATAACATTGTACATAACATGTGTGCAAGATTTGGTCCTAGTCTATGATTGTTTCATCAGCTATAAAATTACTTTTTTTGAGACTGTTAACTATCTTAGAATTTTCATTAAGATTTAAATTTCAGAGTTTGAATTGAGTTTTTAGCCTAAGGTAGATTGTATTACACCACATATATGTTTCTAAAACAATGCACACCCAAAAACTTTGGAAAGCACTGGGAAATTGGCTAATGAAAGCCTTTGATTCAAATATAGCCCAAACAGCTCTACATTTAAACTGTAATTTGGCCTATGAATTCTTATGGAATTGGAAAGCCTGGAGGTAACCAATATGCTCCCAAAAAATCCCAATTTTCCTTCACTATGTACTAGATGACATGGAAAAAGAAAACCTTTGATTTTCACTATCCATGTGTTCCAAATAATTCCATAAATTTGGTTAGTCATGAGGACATAAATATGTCCTATTACCAAACTAGTGTTAAAGGACTTTCCAAGATTAGCCAAGAGGATGTAGTGGTGGAGGACCTTAAAGATGCATATTTTTTCATTGCTACCATTAAGGAAATTCAGGCAAGTAGAAGAAATCAAGAACCCAAACAAAAAGACTCCTATAAAGCCAAGCCCTCGTGAAGAAGGTAAAGAGTATGTACATGATGATCTACCCCCTTTAACAACAAAGTTCTCTACAACATTTGGTCTCTACAGCAGTAGACCCCGAAACAAGTATAGAGTTTGTTACTTTTTGATCGAATCTCAAGCAACATCCCTTGTTAGAGTCCCTCAATAGGTACAATAATAGAAGCCTTTATTGTTTAACACAGAATCATGTTGTCGAGAGGCTAGGAAAAGAAGAAATGCCTCTACAGCTACCTACCGAGCAGCCTTAAAAGACACATAAACACAAGGGGCACCACCAGCACAATGCTGGAAACAGAAATCTCTCAAAACACCACACAGAGATACCTCAAAAACCCTGTATTCCACAAGATAATGAAAACCCGCACACTTATCCACAAATAATGCAAAAAAGAAGATCCCTCTTTCACAAATCAGCTGGCTCCACTCGGCTCGCCTCTACACTTCCTTCGGCTGGTGGTCTCCTTTTGCATCCTAAAGGTGGCCACCCTCACACCAGCTTCTTCTCTGCATGCATGCTACCGGCCTCTACACTTCAAGCCTGTCGACGTTGCCACCTTATCTTTAACAGCAGCAGCAGCCACAATCACCTTCAGCTACAACCTTCGCCACACACAAACCTGAAAGACCCTCTGTCACCGCAGCAGCTGCACTAACCCCTAGTCTCACAGTTGCCAGAGGCGGCTCCTTTGCTCTGCTTCAGTCACCACAACCTTCTTGAGACGGTTCCTTTCACGCAGTCAGCCCTCACCAACAACTTCAAAAGTGGCCTACCAGCCTCGCTGTCCTGCACTCCAAAAGCGGTCACCTTCCACACGTCGGTGTCCCCCGTCCGTCTTCAACAGCCACATCTAGCTGAAGCAAAACCTTACCATCACCCTTATCTGCAACAGTACCAAGGCAGCTCTCTCTACTTTGCTTCCAACAGCTACGCTAACCAAGCGCTCCCACTAACTCTCATGCACTGCTGTGCGGCTGCTCTCTGTCTGTAGCCAGCTCTTCTTAGGCTCTCTCCGAGCTGCCACCGCTGCACACACCCAGCTACTCAATGCTAGGCGACCTTCTCTACACTCGTAGAAGGCGGCTGCTCCACCAGTCGCCTGCAGCTTTCGCTACCTCACGATTTCTGCAGAATCTCCCCAATGCCACCCATCTTCAAGTACAAAGCGGCTCCAGTTCTACACGATCACTCCAGCGCTTATTTTTCGAAGCGGCGACCTTTTCAGCTCGCCGACGCTTTCTCCCACAAAGCAGCAATCTTCTCTTCGCTGCTCCTTTTGTCGAATTACCAACCAGGCCTTCACTTACCCGAGCGTTGGCTCTCCCCATAGTCCCTCACCCTCCGTGTCTGCAGAATCCCCAGCAAGCATCTCCTGGTGACTGTCCCTCTAGTTGCTAACCACCGCGGCTGCCTCCAGCTTATACAGACAGCCCGTCTCTCTCACTGATGACCAGCCTTCACACCAAGGCGGCTCCTCCTTTACACTGTCTTTGCAACGCCTTCCGCAAGGCGACCTCCTTCTGGACGGCGATCAGTCCACTCTTCATGCCCATCAGAGTCACCCTCTGCACTTCATGCTGCACTCCAGAGCCCCTCTGGTCGACCCAAGGCGGCCACACCTTCTTTTCGCTGAATCACCAGGGCCTCCTCTTCGACAAGTGGCTCCCCCTAGTTTTTGTTTTTCATCCGCCAGCTCGCCAACCTTCTACTCATTTTCATTGCTATGCTGGCCAACGTGTTGGCAACAACACAAGCCTCCATGTGGTCTTTTTTATTGCACACCACGTGGATCATTATTTATCATTTTTTGTAAGGCCTAGAAAATGGCCATAATGCTTTTCACACCATGAAGATCTAACTTATGCACATATTAAATTGGCTGTCCAACCATTAATTTCCCACCTTTCACACACCTTCAAATGCAACTTAGTGCCCACTCTATTTTATAGGGACGCGCACACAAACAAGACCAAGTAGCTTATACCACCTTCAGTGGACCACGTTCCGGACAGGCCTGCAACAAGCCCAAAAACAAACCATTCACCCTGAGCATCTGGCAACGCATTCAAAGCCAACCTCTTCACACCTGCCATGCACACGTATGTACACAAGCCCAAAAACGCCTTTCAGAAAAACTCCTAACATACTTTGCCAACCCCCCCAGCTTGCTAGAGCATTTATGCTCAGCAGCAAAAAGATAAATTCCATTAGCTATCCACCAGGATCAAAAAGAAATCTCGGTGCATCTACCTTCCAATCCTTCAAGCATTTTCCTCTGTCAAATAACCATTGATACACCCTGATATGGTCTTCCACTTTCAGCAACCCCCTGGGCCCTTTATATATGATATCATCAATATATTCTACTGCATTTCCTTCTCCATACCAGCTCACATGGTCTTGTGATGGAAACATCCATTTCTCACCCCTACTCCCCTCTGACACATCTGAATCCCACTCATGATCATATACTGATTTAACAAACACCTGATCTTCAACTCCCACCTCATGATCATCCAATTTGCAACCTGCATCATTGGCTTCCAACTCTCCCTCTGGACAGACTGCCAGACCAAGACTATAGCCAAACCACTCATCCATATGCTGAGCATCAACATGTGGTGCGTCCACCATATACCCATTTCCCTTCAGCCCATCAACATCAAACACAGCAACTTTATGCACTGTAGACTCATCATTGTCACTTCCCTGTAGTTTCTCCAGCTTCAAGACCATTGGTGATCCTTCAAGATTCTCCACATCTTGCACAAGCATCTCTACCAAGTCCAAGCTCTCTAAACTCCCAGGCAAAGCATCTTGGTTCCCCTGACCAACAACAATAGCCTCACATGCATTCTCACTACTAACAACCGACCCATTCTCTTGGGCATGACAAGGAACACACACCTTATGATGAGCATCTGCACATGCAAAATCCATCACGTCATCATGAATCCAGAATAGCATCTAACTCATCATCAGTCACACCACCACTCCCTTCCTGCACAAATGGTATGCAAGCATTTGTTACCTTCTCCAAGGAAACCAATTCCAACAGATCATCCAGTGCATTATCAAGAACACAGTCCAGCTCATCATCCACATCTTCTTCTCCTTGGGTCAATCCCAAACATACTTGGGCCTCACTTGCCAACTTTACAGCCACAGTCAAAAGCATATGCATCAACATTTTACAACCCAAATGCTTGGGCCTTTGATTACCTGGCTCATAAGCATTCACTGTTGTGGAAAAATTTCCGTCTTTTTCCAGCATAGCATTCCCAGACCTCATAACCCCAAATTCACCTGACTCTGGCTCCCACATGCCTGGTTTCTCAAGCATTAGTTCTTCTTCAACCGGTTCAATAAGAAAATTCCCAGAATCCAGCAGATAAGCATTGCTCTCACTCACAGGATCATCCCTGTGACCAGCTTTCCACTTCCACTGTCTTCTTCGGAAGAGAGACTCATTTCCAAAGGTGCTTCAAGCATCATCTTGTCCTCTACTTCCTCATTGCCAACCACCTTTGGTTCTTCTTCAGACTCAAGATTTTCCCTTGTCTCACCCCTCGTGTCAAATCCTGCTAGATCCTCCATTTGCAGTCCATCCCCTTCAATCTCTTTGTCAACTTGCTCTTCCACTCCATCCTCTTCTTGTTGACTATCTTCTGTCTCTCCCCTCCTCCCCTTAGGTTCATGAACTGGCTCTTTAAGCCAAGGGAAGCATCTGTTGACATCTAAATCCCTGTCTATGATTGGCAAAACCTTATTCTCTGCAAGACCTTTCTCTGTTTGAACTTTAGAAGCATAAATAACATCACTTAACACACCCTGACTAGTGGAAACATTATCAGAAATCTGGTAATTCTTATAACCATAAGCCGGCATAACATCCACTGCTATAGACTTCACAGTGCTCTCATTAAACTGCCGAAAATCCTTGGCGACTACATTAGGATTTACCTGGTACATTCCCCTGCCAATTTGTTGGTACATAGTAGGTATTTGTTGCACAAAATCAACCTGGACCATATTCACATCAAGACAACCATTCTTGACCACTTCATCTTCCTTGATCATCCCATAATCTGCCATTTTCTTCAGCTTCCATTCTTTCTCTTCCGCAATCCTCACCGCCTCTTCATAAGTAGAAGGTTGCTTCAAGTCCACTTTTACAAAAACAAACTTTGCTTCAAACCTGCTATGAATTGCATCTTCTTCACAAACTTGGGAAAAACTTCTGTTTCAAGAGCTAAACACCATCTTGTCCATAGCTCACTAAAAATTGTAACATAACTTGCCACACTCTGGCTTTCACCTTGCTTCAACTGCTGGAGCTCCTGCCAAACGTCATTGGGATCTTCTCTTCTCTAAAACTCCTTTGTAAGGGCTTCTCTCAGGTTTTCCACCATCGTGATTCCAAATGAGCTACCAATCATTCCTTTTTCTTCAAACCCTCGAAGCCATGTACCCGCTGTGCCCTTCAAAAAGATCTGGAAGAGCCTTAAAATTTGATCCGGATTATCCACATGGTTGGTAATACATGCCACTTCCATTTGCTCCAGGAAATCCTCTACATCCTCATTCTTATCACCGTGAAATTCAGGATAAGCAAACGCCATGGTTGCAACCTGTAAACTGAAGGGACCTGAAGAAAGATCCTCAGTGGAGGGCACCAAAAAGCTGTCGGGAGGCTGGGAAAAGAAGAAATGCCTCTATAGCTACCTACCCAACAGCCCTAGAAGACACAATAAACACAAGGGGCACCACCAGCACAATGCTGGAAACAGAAATCTCTCAAAACACCACACAGAGATACCTCAAAAACCCTGTATTCCACAAGATAATGAAAACCCGCACACTTATCCACAAATAATGCAAAAAAGAAGATCCCTCTTTCACAAATCAGCTGGCTCCACTCGACTCGCCTCTACACTTCCTTCGGCTGGTGGTCTCCTTTTGCATCCTGAAGGTGGCCACCCTCTCACCAGCTTCTTCTCTGCATGCATGCTACCGGCCTCTACACTTCCAGCCTGTCGACATTGCCACCTTATCTTCAACAACAGCAGCCACAATCACCTTCAGCTACAACCTTCGCCACACACAAACCTGAAAGACCCTCTGTCACCGCAGCAGCTGCACCAACCCCTAGTCTCATAGTTACCAAAGGCGGCTCCTTCCGGGTATAAGGAAAGGAAGAGCAAAGCATGGGTGCAAAGGACGGTGTGCAGTGAAAGTACATGGACTTGTGGCTTGCATGGGCCTGGGGAAAGGAATGGTACCTATGCGTGGGCAAAAGTTATGGTACGCATGCATCTTCCGGGTTAAAGGCAGCATGGGAGTCCACATGGTCTATGTGGACCGTACACTAGGGCCATCGGTCTTTGGTCCTTGCATGACCATTGTATGGGCGCTTGAGTGTGTGCACGATATCTTTTTGGGATGGGACTCCTAATTTGGGCTACCTGCCTCGATATGCATGCCGGAGCACCCGACGATGCAAAAAGATTTTTTTGGCGAAAAATATCCGAGGTGTCTTCTTGGTCACAGGGGTGCTAACCATTTGTCAATCAAAGACCCAATCGTGCATTTATTAAGGTTTAAGTTTATCATATTTTAACTAAAAATAACTAAGAATTTACGTATAGGCTCGATCTCGTGTTCGTTTTGGTTGCTGTAAAATCCTACATTAGGGTAAAATCATCCCAGATTCTGAATTTGGACTTAGAATCCTATGATTCTAAGTGGAAACAGCTTGTTTATAAAAATTGTTGACTTTTACACCACAAAAGACCATAAATTCATAGGCATATATTATTATTGAAGATGAACATGTTATAGGCTCGGGATGGTCCCAACTATATACTTATCGGCTTGACTACATAATGTTTCTTTCACTAATATTTTTACGATGATTGGGTAGGATGACTCTAGGGAGCCCCGACCGCATTAAGGAAACTTGTACTATGCATGAATCTATAAGCCTCTAGATTGCGATCACAAAAAATCTAAGCCTAGAGGAGTATGTACAGGTCTGAAAACATAAATTACTAGAACTAAACCAGAAGAGGATCGAAAGTGCATGGATAGCTAAAAATCGATACAAAAGAGGACAAAAAACTCGGTCATAGGATCTCCAAGTTCAGGGTCTGTGAGGAAGGAAATGCATTACTATTGTTTAACAGTGGAATGGGACAGCACCACCCTCACAAGCTCAAAATGGGCACACTACACCACTTCATTCAACTATCATGTGATGCACGTTCTTTTTTTTATAACGATCGCATGCATAGAAATCTGTAAATTTCGATCTGTTTTCATCGTTGTGCCAACATGATGTTCACATTTATTCTACAACACTTCATGAGATGAAACATCTCGTCACAATCAATGGGCGGCAAGAACATGTATTCTTGATCCAAACTGTTGTTTAAATATTCGATGCTCTTTGTATAATTAACTTGCACTGTTCCACAACTCCTGCTCTCAATCTGATCTATTTCAAACATTACAAGTGAGAACCTCACTATTGTCAATCATGCAACTGAGGACACCCACAAGGATTGGCTAGAGAAGGTGAAGCTTAAAGCCTACTTAGCTCCACTGGGATGAGGCGCAGAAGAATCCTCAATCCCACGAGTGTCTCAAAAACTAAAGGAGGGGAACTACATCATGGTGACCAATCGGGATACGAAAGCCCAGCCTGGTCGTATAATTTTTTAAAACTATCGATAAAAAGCATATCACAGGTGTCGTTTCATATCTAGAATACCCCCATAAGACAACATATACGAGTAAAAGACATAGACATATAGGCTGATCAAGGCCAAGGGACAAGGGCACTTAGCATGAGCCAACATATTTCAGGAATCTTTGTTAGCTAAAATATAATAGAAATACAACAGAGGGAGGTATCTCTACGAATATGAACATTTTTCCACATTTAAATATGGTTGCAACCAAAAAGAACGTTATTGCTAGCACAATCGATATAATACAAGCAGTAGTTACTGTTGCAACAGCAATAACATCATCACAGCAGCAAGAGCATATTGCAGTAGAAAAAGCAAAAGCAAAAACAACAGAAGCTTTAAGAGCTTTTCTAGCCTCAAAAGCCTCAACCAAAAAACCCAAGAGGACATTCGATTACGGGTCAAAGCCTGCCCCCTAAAAGATGCAGAAAACAGGTATGTTAAAAAAGACCACCACGGCTCCCACTACCACCTCCACCGTCCCATCTACCACTAGAGCCCACCACCATCACTGTCTCCACCACCCCATCTACCACTGCTAAGAAACACCACCATCGCTTCCACTACCCCATCTACCACTATAGTAACCTCTACAAGTCTCAAAGGAAACCTACTCGGCATCACCACTATAATATCACGCATCGTGCACTTGGATATATCAGGTATTGTGTCTTGACTAGATCGGCTTTCTTGCAGCAGGTCAAAGTTTAACACTCCAAGAAAGTGAGAGGGACAAGGAGGACCTCCAACAAAAGAAAACTGAAGAAATGCGCACAAAGATCAGGAGTTTTGAAGAGGAAACACTGGAAATCAACCTCCGACTCGTGAAAGTAAAAGGAAAAGTCGAGGGAACCAGCTACAAGCTTGCAAAATTGAGTAGAAACATAGCCAGGGAGGCAAACATAGAGAAGGCAAGGCATGCAAAAACTGCAGATGGAATGGCAAAAGGATGCTATATAATGCAGAAAGTTGAAGACAAGGAAGTCGTTTATAAGGAACACAGATAAGATGAAGGACTAGGAGGCATACGCTGCAAATAATTATTACATGCAGGAACTTCGGACCTTCATAAAAACGTGCAAAATTCGGCCCTAGGGTAGGGAGGTGGAATTATACAATCCAAATGAGGGGAGTAAAAACCCCAGAAACCACATCTGCTGCCTTTGCCATGACCACACAAACAGAACAAGCCGAGACCTCCTTCAACAAAATCTTCGAGATCGTAGGGAGATGCTGTGCTCCACTGAAGGAACATGCATCGCAACTTGGGAAAGAATTAAAATAGTTTAAAATCTCAAATTTCGTCTTGAAAGATCATAGCAAAAAACTAGATGAACTCAAAAACTCAGCATAGCAAGTCAACCTACAACCCGCTAGATGAGATGACAACAAATAGGTAAGCCGAAAGAGCACATGTTAGAATCAAGTCCTCCAGAATGAAAGTGCAACCTAGAAGCTCAAGAGTCAAAATGGAGGAACTTTAGAAGCAGAACAAAGAGTATGCCGAATAGCAGGAGAAGCACTAAAAGTACATCAAAGAGCTCCAGGCGCAAGTACGAGAAGATGAAGAGAAATCTCCAAGCTCACGCCACACTACACCTTAAATCCTATGAAGCCAAGACTGAGCGTGTCCAAAAAATGTAGAAGAAGGCACTCAAAAAACTAGCGTCAGAAAAGCAAGAGCTGCTGACTCAAATGGCTGGTGGGGTTACTGGCTCGGACTACAACAGGCCCGAGAGAAATGATATATATATATATAGTTATTAGTTTTATTGAAACCCTGCAATGGTAATAAGAAGTAGAGCACAAAATCGATGTCTATGACTCTAATTGATTCAATGATATATATATATATATATATATATATATATATATATATATATATATATATATATAGCTATTAGTTTTATTTAAACCCTGCAAATAAAGACAAAGAAAAGCTACTCCTTATCTTGCTCTTTGTATTGATTGGTGATTACACTAGAGACGAGAAGTTCGATTGTCTTAATCTATCTACATTCATTTGTCGAAGCTCATTGAGTCAGTGTAAAAACATGTCATAGAAACTTCTTTTGTAGGAAAATTTGCTCATCAAATCACATTTATCTACTTGAACTCTTCTTATTCTTTACGTGGAACAATTTTCCATTAAAACTTTAATAATTGTAGAAATAAATAACAAGTATAGGAAACTCCAAAGGCCAATTTGAATTTGTGCAAGGAAAAGGCCAATGATTTTAAGGCTCTTATCTACGTGTGATATCCCTTGAAGCAAACCTTAGTAACTAGGGTTTGAACTTATAAAAGCCTTTTATAACTTTTCCTTCTTCTTTCTTCAATGATGACGATGGCTCTTTACATAGTGTACACTTGTATAACAATTGTATCTCTACGGTGTTGATAGAATTTTCTCAGCATTGGTGACGATTGTCATACCTTTTCTGCTGCTCCTAGGGCACTTGCTTGGCTTTGCTCCTCTTTGATCTTTCTATAACTACCTTATCCTTTGTTCTTTTGAGTTATTCTTCATAAGCCTTAAGCCTTTTTGTGTTTAAGTACTCACTACATGATCAAGTATTTAACTGGAGCATAGGGCAATCAAATACCAAACTTCATTCTCATCATCGTTCTTCTTCAAGTTTTCAATCAGACACCATACCCAAACAATGCTCCAATGCAGTCATTAAACTCAAAAGATTCGACTCTATATGGAAGACTTGGAGGTTTGTAAGAAACCCGAGGTGCATGCATTTGTAGGATAAGATCTTTAAGTGGGAACCTTATCTTACTTGGCCACTCCTCTAATTTTTCTGTATCTTTATCCCTGTCATGCTTTCTTGATGGTCCTGCTATATGTGCTTCCATATATTTTGACTCAAATTCCTTCTTTTGAAGCTTCCTTTTCCCTTGGAAGTCTTCTTTCTCTTACACTTCTTGGTGCTCTTATTTTTCTTTCACTTCTTGGTCCACTTTAGGGACGTCTTTCTTCTCCCTTACCTAATTTGTGTCACCTTTTGCTTGTCGATCTTATTGTTGTGGAGAGGGAATATGGGTCTCTTTGAGTATCTTAGTCTACATAGGCTCCTCCTACTAAAGTGATGATGTGATTATATATCAAAAAACAAAGGCTCCTATTAATGTATCTATTGAGATATAATAATGTGATGACGTTGTTAGGAGTTTTCTGAAAGGCATTTTTGGGCTTGTGTACATACGTGTGCATGGCAGGTGTGAAGAGGTTGGCTTTGAATGCGTTGCCAGATGCTCTGGGTGAATGGTTTGTTTTTGGGCTTGTTGCAGGCCTGTCCGGAACGTGGTCTCCTGAAGGTGGTATCAGCTACTTGGCCTTGTTTGTGTGCGCGTCCCTAAAAAATAGAGTGGGCACTAAGTTGCATTTGAAGGTGTGTGAAAGAAGGTGGGCAATTAATGGTTGGACAACCAATTTAATATGTGCATAAGTTAGATCTTCATGGTGTGAAAAGCATTATGGCCATTTTCTAGGCCTTACAAAAAATGATAAATAATGATCCACGTGGCGTGCAATAAAAAAGACCACATGGAGGCTTGTGTTATTGCCAACACGTTGGCCAGCATAGCAATGGAAACGAGTAGAAGGTTGGCGAGCTGGTGGATGAAAAACAAAAACTGGGGGGAGCCGCTTGTCGAAGAGGAGGCCCTGGTGATTCAGCGAAAAGGAGGTGTGGCCGCCTTGGGTCGACCAGAGGGCCTCTAGAGTGCAGCATGAAGTGCAGAGGGTGACTTTGACGGGCGTGAAGAGTGGACTGGTCGCCGTCCAGAAGGAGGTCGCCTTGTGAAGGCGCTGCAGAGACAGTGTAAAGGAGGAGCCGCCTTGGTGTGAAGGCTGGTCATCAGTGAGAGAGACGGGCTGTCTGTACAAGCTGGAGGCAGCCGCGGTGGTTAGCGACCAGAGGGACAGTCGCCAGGAGATGCTTGCTGGGGATTCTGCAGACACGGACGGCGAGGGACTGTGGGGAGAGCCAACGCTCGGGTAAGTGAAGGCCTGGTTGGGAATTCGACAAAAGCAGCAGCGAAGAGAAGGTTGCTGCTTTGTGGGAGAAAGCGTCGGCGAGCTGAAAAGGTGGCCGCTTCGGAAAATAAGCGTTGGAGTGATCCTGTAGAACTGGAGCCGCCTTGTACTTAAAGACGGGTGGCGCTGGGGAGATTCTGCAAAGATCCTGAGGTAGCGAAAGCTGCAGGCGACTGGTGGAGCAGCTGCCTTCTACGAGTGTAGAGAAGGCCGCCTAGCAGTGAGCAGCTAGGCGTGTGCAGCGGCAGCTGGGAGAGAGCCTGAGAAGAGCTGGCTACAGACAGAGAGCAGCCGCAGAGCAGTGCATGAGAGTTAGTGGGAGCGCCTGGTTAGCATAGCTGCTGGAAGCAGAGTAGAGAGAGCCGCCTTGGTACTATTGCAGATAAGGGTGATGGTAAGGTTTTGGTTCGGCTAGCTGTGGCTGTTGAAGACCGACAGGGGACACCGACGTGTGGAAGGTGACCGCTTTTGGAGTGCAGGACAGCGAGGCTAGTAGGCCACGTTTGAAGTTGCTGGTGTGCCAGAGAGGGCTGACTACGTGAAAGGAACCGTCTCAAGAAGGCTGTGGTGACTGAAGCAGAGCAACCTATATAAATCCCATGCTTTGCTCTTCCTTTCCTTGTACCCGTCCTTTGCACCCATGCTTTGCTCTTCCTTTCCTTGTACCCGTACCCGCACCTATATAAATCCCCCAGTACCTCGTGGTCGAGACACCCAACACCTTCCTCTACTCGTATCGATACTCTGCATAGCATTTGCACTCGATAGGCCATACCTGACACTCTATACGGTACTATAACCAACATCCCACTGCACCCCTCCTCTAGCAAGCCATTTTTGCCCATGTCCAAGGAAGCTCTCTGCATAATATTTTGCCTTCTCTCACCCTTGAGGGTAGAGTGTCCATAGCTGCTCTTTCCCCCCTGTGTGTGAATAGACTTAAGGGAGGAATCCCCCTTCTCTCCCTCTAGCTGCAGCCTTCTCCCTTGCAAATCAAGTTTAAGGACACCTTCCCCCCCATTAGCGGTGACTTTAGTAAGGGCTTTTAGGCTCTACGAGCTAGTTCACACCTGGGAGTTTTTTTGCTCATAACTTGAGCAAACAAGCTCCGATTTGAGATCCGACTAAAGCGTTGGATTTGTGACCTCATGGGCCACAAGAAGGCGAGAAGAATGGCTCCTTCACAAAATCACCAAATATCACCTCGACAGATGTGCACAACAATGAGTCTAGAGAGATTGCTCCAAATGCCGCCCCATCTCTCCCCTTGGGAGCCCCACAAGGAATTAATGACCTGGTTAACTTGGTGATCGTTTAAAAGGACATTTTTTTAATTAATCTTTAATGTTAACTTTATGAAATTAAGAAAGAAGACTCCACTTTTCTTTAGACCAAAATTTTTATGAAATTATTGTTTTGTCAAGAAAAGTGAAGAAACCTGTTACATTCTGTAGTTTAATTATAAATTAATATCTTAATTGAGTTAAGAAGTACATGTAAATCTTCTCCCCACCTCGATGCTAACCTCATTTTCGTGCTTGTGTAGCTAGGCACGGCGACGTTAGCGAGGCTCCGAGTCGACCCAAGGTATCCCTCATACCATTGGGAGAATAAGATATCACCAATGGAAGCGAATATTATAATGCTACCTGGTTCTGCGAGCCAAGGCTAGTGCGGTGAATAAGCCCTCCCTAGCATGTAGACATCCCTTTGAAGGATGGGAGGATCAAGTGATGGATCCTGAGAGTGCGACAGGCCGACTTGAGATCCTCGCCAGTTGCGACGATGAGGTGTATGGTCCCGTAGGATTTTCCTATCTATAGAGGTTGGAAGGCCGAATTCTAGATCATCTTGACATATTAAAGTAAAGAGCTTGGATTTTGCTATGAATAATTTTGAACATTGCATCTATTTTTAAAAAAATCTTTTGTTTCAAAACATTGTGTATTATTGATAAGGACTATTTAAACGAACCATGTGTAAGGCCTTTAATTAAGGAACTTGTTTATTTATGTCAAACAGTGTGGTAGGGTTAATCAGAAAACAAATTGACACGTGAGTTGGGTAGAAAGTGGGAGGATGGAATGCCCTGATGGCAACATCCTATGTTTATTAGGTTAGCGGCTGTGCCTTACATAGATGAGGAAAAAAGCGTTGCTTCTAGAATTCAAGAATAGAGGTTGCCCGAGTTAAGGTCGATCACTCAATGAGTGGTTTGATTTTAGAAATCCTTTAGAAAGACCATGCTCCCCCTACGGGATAGAGCTAGGTCATACCTACTAATTGTATCCTTGTATCTTACATGGTCAAGGTGTCGACGAGTAGGAAATTATCCCAAGTTAGACTTAGTGGACTATCTTAAAGGTTTTCCCTGTTTAGGAAGGGGGGGACCTTACAATTGATATCAGAGCCAATCTTAGTTCCTAGGACTTGTCAATAGAGATTGTTTTGGAATATATGTTTTACCTAATGCTGATTGATGAAATAACTTACTAGAACAATATGAATTGGTGATTGAACGATTCTAGGAAGAGGGTGATGCCTACTCAAGATTCTTAGTCTTCTAGTGCATCTTCTAGATGGCTTGTCACTCTTCAAATTTTGAGTTCCGTGATACTATGGTGTAGATACTTGAGAGATTATCCCTCCCTCATACCACTCATATCCAAAGAGGGTAGGGTAGAGATCACCTTTGGAATCGTGGGCGGAGGTATTTTTTTATCGAAACAGACCGAACTGGGAACATTACCACCAATTTAAAGCGAATTCATTGGATTGAAAAGTTGAAGATGGTCCGTTTATTTTGGTTCGTGGGTAGTCCTAGGCCCGACAATTCTGTGACCATAGATGGGAATTGCATACCACAAGACGGCTCGGTATATGATTAAGTAATGCAGGTGTTACCCACCAATAGAGTAGCCATTTTGGGACACATCCCAATCCAAAGTCTACCACCCCTACCATCAATCTTCTGGGTCTTAGAAACTACGACACTCAGGGGGGAGGGTCACTCATAAATTTGTAAGCGTAGCACGTGGTTTGAACAGAATGGGTTCTTAAAAGCCATTTTTTACACAGTTTTTACATATAGAAGGGTACCATTTAAAGGGGGTATTTATAGATAGAATAGAAGAAGGGTGTGTATTATTCATGAAAATTTTACAGATAAAGGGTTTTTAAATTAGGCCTTGAACGCATGTGATATAGAGAGTTTACATATAGTGAACCCTCGAGCTATGGTGAAACCCCCATATTTCACCTATGTGAACCGGTATAGTCTCATGTCTAGTTGAGCCTAGGATTTTTCTTTTATTATGAATAAGACTAATTATATTAGTTTCAAACCTTTGTAATAAATTTTGTCCTTGTAAATATTCAAGAAATAAAATGATTTCAAAAGTTTCACTTTTCAAAGCATGTGCGTAATGTAAAGTATGAGTCTTGTAATCTTAAAATTTAATCTTATGATGATGACCAGGACGTTCAGCCTCCACTCCCCAATGCACTATATAAGGATGTCCAAGAGAAGAAGCTCCTACTCAAGCAAATGTAACCTCCCTCCTTTAAGGGGGAACATTTAAAATTTGAGAAGGATGCTGAGGTTTGGATCGAATCAACGGATGATTATTTCTCAGCTATTAGTACTGGAGCAGCAAACTAGTCCATGCTTGCACGATTTTGACTCACCAAGGATGCTAAGCTCTGGTGGAAGCAATGGTGCCGTGACAAGGAAGTCACTGAACACTCCCAAACATGGGAGGATATCAAGCAGGCTATCAAGGGAAGATATCTCCCGCCATCTCATGAATTCATCAAGATGAATGATTTTTTTAGTCTCAAGGAGCTCAATTTAACCTTGGAAGAATACTATTATAAATTCATCACTCTTTCGGAAGTATTCCTCGGCCATGACAACTTCCCAGCAAGTGGCTCGTTTCTGCCAAGGCTTGAATAAATCCTTAGATTCTAGCCTCAAAGCATTGAGGCCAAGAACATTGCAAGACGCTCTTATATAAGCAAAGCCTCTTGTGAAAGAGTTGAAGTCTAGTAAAGCTAAGCCTCAAAAAAGATCTTACCACCCTGAAGCACACCCTAAAGATCAATCTTACAAGAAGCCCCAACAGAATGCTCCCTACTACAATCCAGGGAGGCAAACTGACTCTTTTGTTCCCTACTCATATGCTGCTTCTTCTAGAGAGGCCCCTCTCTGTTGCAAATGCAATGAGCCAGAACACTTTAGGGCCAATTTTCCCAGGCTAGCATCATCTTTTCCTCAAAGAGGTAGATCAAATCAAGGCCGTGGAAACCCTATCCACCAAGGTGCAAGAGGTAGTGGACGTGGCAGGGTCGTGGAGCAATTTCTTGCATCGCTTGTGCTATGACCGAAGAACCAACTTTGGAGATAGTTGAAGAAAAACGTGCCACCATCCATGTGGCGGTAGAACATCAAGGTTTATTGTCACAGTACCCATTCATTTCTCTCTAAGGTGTTTACAAAAATTAAATGTGGGTCAAAAACCAGCTAGAAGAATGATTGTAGAACTAGCTAGTGGGAAGGAAGTAGTGTCTCAACATTCATGTAGGAAACCTTGATTTTGAATTGGGTACTGAGCAAACTCATGGTCATTTTAGAGTCCTGCCATTAGGAATTTATAATTGGATCCTTGAAATGGATTGGCTTATTACAAACAATGCTAGTATTCACTGTAAACCAGGGGAGTATCACTTTTAAAAATGAGCATGGCCAAGTAGTATCAGTTAAGGGGAAGACAGGTAAACCTAAGTTTAGGGTAGTCAAGGTAAAGCATCTTCTTAAGGGAGCACATAGGGGACAACAAGTTTTCCTAGTTAAGCTCAACAAAGCTGCTAAACCTAGTAAAGAAGAAGAACCCTCTTGGCACCAAGAATTCTTTGACATCTTTCGTGGACAAGCTCATAGGGCTACCGCCTCTTGGAGAAGTCGATCATGAAATTTAGGTGATCCCTGGTGCTCAACCTATCTCAAAAACACCCTATAAAAGATCGCTTCCTGAAGCCATTGAGCTTAAGGAGCAACTTTCCAAACTCATTGAGTAAGGAGCAACTTTCCCAACTCATTGAGTAAGGATTTATATGTACCAGGAGCTCTCCTTGGGGAGCACCCGTTCTTTTCCAAAAAAATAAGGACTACACTCTTCGTCTCTGCATAGATTATCAAGGTTTAAATCAAGCCACTGTCAAGAATAAGTATTATATCCCTCGCATTGAATACTTCTTGACATGCTTCATGGGGTCAATTGTTTCTCAAAAATAGACTTAAGGTGTGGTTACTACCAAATTAGATTCAAGGAAGCAAATACACCCAAAATAGCTTTCAATACCCATTATGGCCACTATGAGTTAACTATCATATATCATTCGGGCAGACCAGTTCTCCTAAAACCTTCAACTGCCTAATGCAAGATATATTCTTTCGCTACTTGGATGAATTTTTACGTATCTTCTTTGATGACATCTTAGAATACTCCATGTAGATGGACGAGCATGAAGAGCATGTGCGTAGAGTTTTGCAATTGCTACGTAAGCATAAACTCTATGCCAAGAAGAGAAAATGTATCTTCTTTACTCATCAGATTGAGTATCTTGGATTCTTTGTCTCCCAAGATGGTACCTCGGTAGATCCCGCCAAGGTCAAGGATATCTTGCAATGGCCATCCCCTAAATCGATCCGCGACATTCGTGGATTTTGGGAATCACAGGATGGTACAAAATTTTCATCAAAGATTATGCCTTGGTAGCTGCACCCTTAATGGATCTTCTTAAGAAGGATTGCAAAATAGTGTGGTTGCCAAGCCATCAAGTCAACTTTGATCAGCTCAAAGTCATCATTATCTCAGTACCAAATCCTAGAACTTCTTGATTTCACTAGGGCATTTGAGGTGGTTGCTGATGCCAGTATTCTAGCACTTGGTCGTGTCTTAGGACAAGAAGGAAGACCAATGGCTTATTTTTGCAAGTTGAAGCAATATGAAGAAAATTATGCCACTCATGATTTGGAGCTCTTAGCAAATGTTCATTGCCTCAAATTATGGAGACATTATCTCTTAGGGGCGAACTCCATCTCGTAACTTACCACAAGAGTCTGACATTGATCTTCACCTAGCCTAATCTCAACATGAGGTAGAGAAGATGGATTGAAATCCTACAAGATTATGACTTTGACATCAAATTCCACCCTGGGAATGATAATGTGGTAGCGGATGCACTACTCAGCCGCGTAAATCTTTCTTGAGTGCAATTTTGATGCCTATTGATCCCATACTGGACAAGGTCAAAGAAGTCTCATCTCATGATCTTGATTACCATGGGATGGTGAAGTTAGTAGAAGAAGGAGGAACTTTAGAGAAAGAGAAAAATATAATCAAGGGGTACTTCATCCATGATGGGAGTCTTTAGTTCAATCACATGCTATGTATTGATAAGGATCTTGCTGTAAAGAAGCTAATCCTCCATGAAGATCATGATAGCCCTGCTCTGCAGGGCATGCAGGCTATGCAAAAACATTGAATACTGTAAGGAGGAGCTATCAATGGGCACGCTTGAAAAATAGTGTCATTCAGCACTTGAAGCAATGTCTCTCATGTCAAAGGATCAAAGTAGAAAGAGTCAAGATTCGTGGGAAGCACTTGGATATCCCCCAGATGAAGTGGGAATGCATTAGCATGGATTTTCTCACAAATATTCCCATTGTACAAGGAGGATTTGATTCCATTTTAGTGGTGGTGGTGGAATTTCTTACCAAAGTAGCTCATCTTATACCAACAAAGAAACCTTTAAAGCTTCTGATGTTACCCAGTTATTCATCAAGGAGGTCTTCAAGATTCATGGTCTCCCGAAGAGGATAGTGAGTGATTGAGATTCTGATTTCACTTCAAAGTTCTGGCATTCCTTATTTTAGGCCGCCTTGGGAACTCAACTTTGCTTTAGTATAGCTTATCATCCAGAGACCAATGGCCAGGCTGAGAGAGTCAACCAAGTAATTGAAGACATTCTTAGAGAATATTGTGGACGAGAACCAAAAAGATGGATTCAATACCTTCCTTTGGTAGAGTTCTCTTATAATACATCTTATCATCACACTCGGGGGATTCACTATATATAAACTCTCTATATCATGTGTGTTCAAGGCCTAATTCAAAAACCCCTTATTTGTAAATTTTTCATGAATAAAACACACCCTTTTTCTATTTAATCTGTAAATACCCCTTTAAATGGTAGAGTTCCCTTATAATACATCTTATCATCACACTCGGGGGATTCACTATATATAAACTCTCTATATCATGTGTGTTCAAGGCCTAATTCAAAAACCCCTTATTTGTAAATTTTTCATGAATAAAACACACCCTTTTTCTATTTAATCTGTAAATACCCCTTTAAATGGTACCCTTCTATATGTAAAAAATATGCAAAAAAGGGATTTTAAAACCCCCTTCTATTGAACCCATGTGCTACGCTTACATATTTAGAGTGACCCCCTCCCCCGCCCCCCAGTCATCAGAGCATAGGAATGTCACCATTCAAAGTACTCTATGGTGGACAAGAATGTTTATCTCCTCTAAATTTCTCTGATCCAACCATAAGAGTTGAGGCATCCAAAAAAATGATCGAAGAGATGGAGGAACCAACCAAGGCAATCCAAAAAGATATTAAAGTTGCTCAAGATCGGCAAAAGCATTATGCTGACACAAGGAGGTCTGAAAGGATGTTAAAGGAAGGAGACAAAGTTCTTCACGAATGCGACCCAAGCATAGTTCTCTATCACTTGGGAAATATAAGAAACTCAATCCAAGACAATGTGGACCCTATATAGTTATCAAGTGTTTGGGTAAAAGTGCCTATGAGATCCAACTCCTCCTAGCCCATATCAAGGTCCACAATGTATTTCATGTAACTTTGTTAAAGCCTTATGTACTAGTCTCGATCATATTCTTGATGATGAACAAGTTGTAATCCCAACTCAGGGAGTCCTTGAGTTGTAGCCTAGTAGGATCATAGATTCTAGAGAAAGACAACTCCGTAATAGAACTCTTGTAGAACATCTAGTAGAGTGGAAATATTACCCTAACAAAGATGCGACTTGGGAAGATGAAGCAAAACTCTTAAAGGATTACCTCAAATTCATGACAAGATGAGGACATCACGATTTCTTTAAGGGGGGAAGGATGTAACAAGCCCATCTTCAATAATAATATATGCCCATGAATTTACGACTTTTGTGGTGTAAAAATTAACAATTTTAATAAAATATCCGTTTTCACTTAGAATCTTAGAATTCTGAGTCCAAATTCAAAGTTTGTGCATGGATTTTCCTAATATAGAATTTTAGAGTATCCAAAATGAACACCGGAGCAAGCCTTTACGTAAATTTTTAATTATTTTCAATTAAAATATGGTAAAATTAAACCTTAAAAAAAGCACGACCAGGTGTTCGATTAACAAACAGTCAGCACCCCTACAACCAAGAAGACACCTCCGACATTTTTTCCCAAAAATATTTTTTCGCACCGTCGAGCGCTTCGACATGCATATCGAGGCCGGTGCCCCAAGTTAGATGTCCGGCCCCAAAAAGATGGCATACATGCACTTGGGAACCTGTACAGTGCCCGTGCAAGGAGTAAAGACCGATCGCCCTAGTGCATGGTCCACATGGATCGCCACGTGCACACCCATGCTACCTTTGCCCCGAAAGGTACATGCATACCATAGCTTTTGCCCATGCACAGGTACCCTTCCTTTCTAAGTACCATGCAAGCCACAGGTCCGTGTACTTTCACCGCACACCATTCTTTGCACCCATGATTTGCTCTTCCTTTCCCTGCACCCATACCCATATCTGCACCTATATAAATCCCCCAGTACCTCCTGGTCGAGACACCCAACACCTTGCTCTACCCGTACCCGACACTCTGCACAACATCTGCACCCGACACTCATGCGGTGTACTGCACCCGACAGGCCACTGCACCCCTCCTCCAGTAAGCCATTTTTTTCCCATCTCCAAGTAAGCCCTCTGTATAATATTTTGCCTCCTCTCACCCTTGAGGATAGAGTGTCCTTAGCTGCTCTGCCTGCACCGCCCCCTCCCCCCGTGTGAAAAGACTTAAGGGAGTACTCCCCGTTATCTCCTTCTAGCTACCGCCTTCTTCCCTATAAATTGAGTTTAAGGACACCTCCCTCCCATTAACGGGGTGCCTGTATAGTAAGGGCTTTTATAGGCTCTCAGAGGTGGTTCATACCTAGGAGTTTTTTGCTCATAACTTGAGCAAACGAGCTCCAATTTGAGATCCAAATGAAGCCTTGGATTCGTGACGTCGTGGGCCACAAGAAGGTGGGAAGAATGGCTCCCTCACAAAAGTTCCAAAATATCACCTCGAGAGATGTGCGCAACAATGAATCGAGAGGTTCCACCAGATGCCGCCCCATCTCTCCCCTTTGGGAGCCCCACTAGGAATTAATGACCATGTTAGCTTGGTCATCATTTAAAAGGAGATTTTTTAAATTAATCTTTAATGTCAACTTTAAGAAATTAAGAAAGAAGATGCCACTTTTCTTTATACCAAAATTTTTGTGAAATTGTTGTTTTGTGAGTCATGAAATCTGTCATATTCTGTAGATTGATATTTGTAAATTGTTATCTTCATTCAGTTTAAGAAGTACAGGTATATATTCTCCCTATCACGATGCTAACCCCGTTTTCATGCTTGTGTAGCCAGGCGGCGACATTAGCAAAGCCCGGAGTCTACCCAAGGTATCCCTCATACCATGCGCAGAATGAGATTTCGCAAATGGAAGTGAATATTGTAATGCTGCCTAGTTCTACGGGCCCAGGCTAGTGCGGTGAGTAACCCCTCCTTAGCATGTAGACATCCCTCTAAGGGGCGGGTGGATCAAGGGATGGAGCCTTAGAGGGAGAGAGGCCGACTTGAGTCTTCACTAGCTGTCGATAAGGTGTATGGTCCCATAGGGATAGGGATTTCCCAGTCTATAGAGGCTGGAAGGCCACATTCTAGATCATCGGCAGAATAAAGTAAAGAGCTTGGATTTGGCTATGAATAATTTTGAACATTGTATCTATTTAAAAAAAAATCCTTTGTTTGTAAACATTGTGTATAATTGATAAAGATTGTTTAAATGAACCATGTGTAAGACCTTTAATTAAGAAACTTGTTTGTTTATGTCAAACAGTGTGATAGGATTAATTAGAAAACAAATTAACGCGTAAGTTGAGTGAAAAGTATGAGGATGAAATGCCCTGATGGAAACATCGTATGGATAGGTGGACCTGATTAGTCGGGTAACTTTCCAATAAATTAATTAAAGCTCTACGTTATATAAATAAATCCCTGGGGGCAACCCTACTCTAGAGGACTAGGTCAACGGATGTGCCTTGCATAGATGAGGAAAAAAGTGTTGCTTCTAAAAGTCAAGAATAAAGGTTGCTTGAGTTAAGGTCGATCACTCTATGAGTGGATTGAATTTAGAAATCCTTTAGAAAGACCACACTCCCCATGCGGGATAGAACTAGGTCATACCTACTAATCATATCCTTGTATTTTACATGGTCAAGGTGTCAATGAGTAGGAATTTATCCCAAGTTAGACTTATTAGACTATCTTCAAGATTTTCCCTATTTAGGAAGGGGAGGGACCTTACAAAACCCAACCCCAATAACCAGTTGCTTATGATCCTATTCTATCATCGAAAAAGGATATTATCACCAATTGTTCCCAGTTCACCTCGTGAGGTTACTTCCCATTCTTAAGCATGGATTACTATATGATAATCTTTGTTTTTTTTTTACTAACTCCATGGGCACTACTACCTTCACCCCATACACTAGGTTGAATGGTGTCATTTATATAATCACTTTATAGGCTATTTTGAAAGCCCATGGAGTGGGAATGAAGCATTTGGTCCCATATGATCTATTCTCATTAATAATCTTTTTTCAAGTGGCCTTTGGCCCAAGATCCTCCCATAGTTACTAATTTTCACCACCCATCGATGCTTATTTATCCACCCATAGGCAATACCACTAAGGAAGCTCCAAGGGGGGTTTTGAACCGAGGACCCCTTGGTCCTAGGAAAACACCTTCACCACTTGAGCTATCACCTTATTGGCTTCTCATTAACAATCTTGGTCAAAACATCTTTCAAAACATGATTAGTTCCTTCTTCTCATCTATCAGCCTTTGAAAAATACATAGTGATCAACTTCTTTTGTATGATCATGTGTTTATATGTCAGTTCTCTAACGGCCACATCATTCAAAATATGTCCTCCTACTCACCAGTTAAATCGGACATAAAAATCTGGTCATGGTGTTCTCATATAAGAACCTTGCCACTAAATTGGCAAAACTATCAATTATTAATGATCTAGATTCCACTCACATAGTGAGTGCACTAGTCTATGGCCACTAGAACATGCTTACTATGGGTGTATTGTGCTAATGGTTTGAAGAAACCCACAAAATCTAGATCTCTATTTTGAAATGATTTAGTAGCAAGACTAGATTTAATGGCATTATTGCACTAGGCTCACCAAGCCTCTAATAGACATCACATTGCTTCACGTAATTCCAAGGATCCTTCAAAATAATTGACCATGCATGTTATCTTTCTCTACAAGTGCTCTCCAGTTATTCCTTAGTGTGTCTCTCTCATCATAACATTTAGCTCACGATCCTACAAATGGTGGTGGGAGTATCTGGTCATTGCACATGCAATACATACAACACTACTTGTTGACAAAATATAACATTACCCCGGGGCTTCCCAATATGTCATTGAGTAGTTCTTTTTCTACTTTGCAACTAGCATTAGAACATTACCTATGGCAACATCATCCACATACACATGGAAACTTTTTTCTCAAATCTAGGATTAGTGCCTAAACCAACATCTTCTTCAAGTTTTTAATATTAAACAAAAAATATAAAAAATTATAAAATAATCAAGACATAATTCACTCTTAAAATTAGAATGCATCGTATTATTGTATTATTAAAATTATAATATTTAGCATACTAAATAATAAGTATTATCAAATAGAGGCTCATGTCCATAATTATAAAACTTTAAACTTCATATACTTTAATTACTCTTAAAATTTTGCCTGTAAAAGAGAGACTATCAAGAGACAATAATAAACATGTGTATAAAATAGATACTATTGATAGTGTGAAGGGGTGGGAACCATAAAACATCAGATTACGCATGTTGGTGGCCATCGAGCCATCAGCCGCTACCCAGCCTCACCGCCCAATATATCCATTGGGCAACAAACTCTGGGGCACAAACCTTATTTCTTGTAAAAACCAATGTAGTAGCCGGGTAGATGTAAAACTGAAAAGTATCTTCGATAGACGATGTGGACGGGAAGCCAGGAGTCTCCACCTCACGGGCCCCCCTTGCTTCACTCTCACCCGGTCCCCCACTCCCCCCTCATCGACCACTCCCGCTAGCCCTTGTTGTTGGCGGATGCTATCCCATAAGAGAAAGGTGGTTGTGGGGTGGCCGTCAAGCACAACAGGCATGGACTTGGAGTGCAGCATGTGGCCATCCCCCCCCCAGAGAAGAGGAGCAGAAGTCATCACATTGTGTAGCAGAAGTCATCACATTGTGTAGCGGAGAGTAGAGCCCAGGGGTCATCAACAGAACAACAAAGAAACCCGAGCTTGGTGGTGGATGTCGGAGAGCACATCAAAGCACAACAGAGCTAGTCACCAGAGAGGAGAACGGGCAGTGGCCATTCTCAATTGCAGCAAAGGCTATCGATGTAGTGCTTGGTGGATTTTGTTAAAGCAAAGAGAAGAGGCTGGGGGTGGCCATTAGAGAGCATAGCTTGCAGTCATAGCAGCGCTTAGCTAGAGTACAGTCGTCATTAAGCATGCAACATAGTTGTGCAGGTGTCGAGAAGAGCTAGACGGCTACATCTGTAGAAGAACCCGCAGTCACTAGTCGGCAGCATCTATAGCAGCTCCCCATGGCAGCAGCCGTTGTTGTCAAACCGTGCTCACCAAGAAGAAAACACATTAAAATTTTAAAAGAATCCCTAACCCTTAAGTCTTAGCCCCACCACCCCCCGGGCCCCCTCTCTCTCTCACTGGCGCCACCTCCCTCTCTCCTCTCCACCATGCAGCTTCCTATGGCCAACCTGATGTACTTTGGCTGCTTTTGAAGAATAAGGCTACGGTGGATGCAATGAATTGTCACAAACATACGCCATTGATGTTTGCTTGCAAGCATGGAAGAGTAGCTTGCATCATTGAGCTGTGGTGGAAGGGGGAGCTAATTGTCCTCATATTTGATGCATCTCGTGGGAGGACTTGCATGCATCTTGATGTAGCAAAAGTTTTGTGTGAGGCTGCCTTGACACATGCTGATGATACTTGGGAGAAGCGGACCTTTTTTGTTAATGAGAAGCGGATCTTTTATGTACTAGCCTTGGCCATGTTTCATTTTGTATCTTTGTATGCCTCGACTTTATGCTGGAAGTTTTGCCATGACGAAGTGGCCAATGATTATTGTTTAGATTGGTTTTGTGCTTTTGTTGGTGTTAACCTTCCTGTTGCTGTCGGATGCTTTTTTTGGGGGATGACAGTGGTAATACAGTTAGTGATCGCTTGCTCGTGAAGTGCCTAGGAGCTCTAAGAAATAGCTTGCTGGATGAAGTGGAGCTCCCTATTAAATCATTTTTTTTTCAACAGCTCGTTGGATGAAGTTGCCCACCAAGAGCCTAGTTGATTCATTTTTATTTATTTTGTATCTCTCCAAAAGGTTTGCCTGGAAGGATCATTGTATGAGGTATGCCTAGCAGCATGCTTGCTGGATGTGTTTCTCGGAGGCTCACCTTTGTTTTCTTGGCATTCACCGAGACGGTGAATTGAGTAGTAGTGGGTGACCTGTGCATGGGAAGCTAGTTCCTCCACACTCCAACGACTGCTCCGACCACCATCACCGCCAGTGTGCTCTGACCACTCTGACCCTCAGTGCCCTCCGACTACTTTGACCGCTCCGACCACCATCACCGTCGATGTGCTGTGACCACTCCAACCGTCGGTGCCCTCTGACTACTCCGACCACTCCGATGGCTTTGACCGCCGGTGCCCTCCGATGACTCCAATTGCCATCACCGGTCGGTGCTGCTACTGACATGTAGACCACACCGTTCTAGATTCGCATGGCTGAACATAGAAGGGTCCAACCTGTCAAAATAATAAGAGAAGAACAAATGGAAGTGGTTGGATGTGCCTTCATTGTTGTGTTCATTGTTCTTAAGATGACTAAAATAGCAGGTGCATATCTAATGCTCCTAGGAAGACCGTGGCTGAGGAGCAAAAGGATAAAGCACAACTCGGAGAGATGGACAAGATCACGATCAGGAGAGGTAGAAAGAAAGTCTGCATTTCAATTTTTAGGAAAAGATAGGCTAAATCTTGCGAGCCGACTAATGCACGTAGAGGGCCTAAACTACCTAGAAGGGGTAGAAGATAATGACGAAGAGAAGATATTAAAGGAGAATCGAGATCTACTATCACTGTGCAAAAGTATGATCGAGAGGTTCTAATGGCTCATCCTGAAGCGATATTGAATTAGGAAAGCTCTCATAAAGAGGAAGAGGACACTTAGGATAATGTGGAAGAATTTCAAGCAGAACACGAAAAAGCCATGGTAGCTCTAAAGCAAGAGGAAGTCAATCTTGGGAAAAGGAACATCAGATTTTAAGAAGATGAGCTCAAAGAGGTGAACCTAGGAGACGATTAGCAACCCAAGACAATCAGAATTAGTGCCAAGATAAATCAAGAATTCAGAGGGAGACTCCTAGAATCGCTTAATTCCTACAAGGATGTATTTTCTTGGAGCTATTATGACATGAAGGGGATTGATCCAAGTTTCTATGAGCATAAAATTAACCTGAAAGAAGATACAACAACAATAATATAGAGCAGATACAGAATGCACCCAAACTATGCCAAACTAGTGAAGTAAGAGAATCACAAATTACTGAAGGTAGGGTTCATATATCCTGTGGATAGGGCGGAATGGTTGTCAATGATAGTTATTGTTTTGAGAAAGAATGGGAAGCTTAGGGTCTAAATTGACTACCGCAAGAAGACGAATGCCTCCACTATAGCAAATCCATTCCCACTGCCATTCATTGTGATTCCTTGCTGGATGCTGTAGTTGGGGGCATGAAACATACTCTTTTTTGGATGGGTTCAATGGGTACAATCAGGTGCAAATAGCATAGGAAGATAAAGAAAAGACATCTTTTTTTATAGAATTGGGGGCATTTGCCTCCAATGTGATGACATTCTAGCTGAAAAATGCTCCTGCTATATTCCAAAGGATGTTTTAGGAAATATTCCATGAATATCTGACCACCTTCATGAGGGTGTTTGTGGATGACTTTAGTGTGCTTGAGAAGAAATAATAACACATAACACACCTCATAATGTTCCTGGAAATGTGCAGGAAGGTTAGATTAAGCCTGAAATGAGCCAAGTGCGCCTTTGCTCTGTAACTTGCGGATCCTTCTTGGGGCATATAGTGTTTGGAAAAGGGCTTCTTGTGGATCCGGCACCAAGGTTATAGTCATTGTGAGTTGCAACTATAAGATACTAACACAACCATACAAGATAGCTATACAAAAGAACAAAAAACAATAATAGATGAAAAAATGAGATATCCTTTATAATTTCTCTAAAGATGTGATATTTTACTTCTTTAAAAGTTATTAAAATTAGAGTTGCACTGATTTTTTTCAACAATATATGTGTAGTAGAGTAATATATAAAAATATCATTATTTATAGCTTCTATTATGGAGAAGCATTAATTACATATGCTCATAGTGGAAAATATCACCCTCCCCCATCTATCTAGTGTATCAAATAGAACAAGGAAATAATAAATAACAACTTGAGTAGTATATATATATATATCAAAGAAGTTCCGCACATATGGCAACAAATAGAGCATGCCAATGTCGCCTCACAATGACATTAGTCGACACATGCAATAGAGCCCTTATCCCAAAGGATATTTTATGAGGTTCTTCAAAAAGTTATGGGCTATTTAACAAGGAAGGAAACTTTCTGGTTTAAAATGTATAAAATCACCCAAAATCACTAATTTTGAGTGGGTCATGAAGTTAAAATTGCTACAAACACCATACATGTTCACACACACTTTTAAAAGCTTTGTCCAATTTTTCTATACTTTCATATACACAGAGAACGTATATTCAGCAAACCATCTACCTTTACGTTACGATAATAGGCCCTTATTTTCACCTTGATGGCCATGTACATGTATGTAATCATTAACTAATACAAAACATGATCAAAACCAACTAGAGATCAAAAACAGGCTAACAAAGGGTGCCACATACCTTATTGGGCCACTTGTTGTTGCACCGTAGTTTATGCGGTGCGAGAGGAGAAGTCCATATCCCATTTTGAGGGCACCCTTGGAAACGCCGCTGGCGGTCACGTACATGGTGGGAGTGAGAGATCTGAGCTCCAAGCTGGATATGAAAGGCGTGTCGCTGCTGTTTGGGTGCGGAGCCAAGCATACAGTCGCATTCTCTTGCTGAGAAATGTACATGAACTCATGCATGGTGGGATCAGCCGTTGAATTAGAAGTGGTGGTCACGTTGGAAACCCATACATCGTAATTGAGAAGCAGCACAAATGAAGGAGGACGGTTCAGCCCATCGTAATTTCCATAGAGGAAAGAGGCACGCACAATGTACGTGCTGTTACTCTCAACCGACAGAGAGTAGCAGAACTTGCTGTTCCTGGGGTCTTTTGGAAAGAACCGAAGGGTTCTGAGCGGCACGCTTGTTGAATTTTGCAGCCTACCTTCAATTTCACCACCGAAGCCATGATCCACCAGATCAGTATTATTGGTGTCGGTAACCCATTGAATCCCGGTGCTAGGATCAGAATAGTTTTTTCCCCCACAGTTGATGCTTGTAACCAAATGCTCAATATCTACAGCTAGCAACATGCATGTAACCAAACACTCAGTTCAGTGCTCGAAATAAAAATTTAAAAAAAAATTAGAAAATTTTGAAGATTAAAAGGATTTACTACTACAACCCCCTTGAAGTTTTGAAGGTATTCATTTCCTTCAAGGTATTTAAAGTTGGATTAGGTGTATAAAGTTGGATTTTTTGAATTCACTAGTAGGACAGTGCACACCTGGCTGGGCTGCAGAACGAGCAGGCAAGAACATGAAGACTGCAAGACAGAACAATAGAGAGACGATGCGCCCCCTCATGATGAAACTCTTGCAAGCTGTATTTCAAGATTCTTGTGTAATTAGAGAATGCACAATATCCTGTTTCTCGAGATAAGAATCGCAACGCTCATGACTCCCGGTCGTGAGATATCCTGTAATCAGACAGACCGGACAAGAATACCTGTGCCGCGTGCGGGGTTGCCCGTGACCCGAGTCAAAAGAGTGCGCCGTGACCCTTGAATAATTGCGGTGTCCAGAGATACCGTGGTCTAATTGTGCGTACCAGTATTTGAAAAAAAACAATTTATCACATTATCAGTGTTTGAAAAAAAGAATCTTCCCAAAAAGTGGAATACCTTTATCTAAAGAATGTGAAATTATTTATAAGGAAAAATCTCCAAATCTCAAGGTTTTGCAAAGTTTCAAAGTATTTCTCAAAATACCTTCAAATAATTGTGACCCTCTAATAATTGTGTGTACCCTCGAATGGTCAATTCAGTACCATCTTAATTTTTAAGAAAATATTTCAAATTAAATTTTTTTATGTAAACCACTTAATTTATCGTACCACTCCACTCCTGAGCAAGGTTGCTTTTTTTGACAGGGATGAGGACTCCAAGTTTTTCACCGTTTACATGTACGTTTGTTTTAACGATGATGACAATTATTTTTGCATGATGTCAATCAAAAATCAAGCTTGCTCCTGATCAAGAAGGTTAAACGTTGAAGGTGTGCATTCGTGGGGTAGCTGGCAAAAATTCAAAACGTTTTCTCCACAATAACCTTTTCCAATGGGGACAAGGCCCACTATTAAGATCTGGTCAAGGAAGGGAGATATGCTGGAAAAACAGACCCCTAGAGGGTGCACCACTGAAGCATTAATGGAGGCTGAACTATCATGTGTCTTGGGAACAATCCTCTTTTGTATTGGAGGAGGATAGATGGAATCAGTTATGTGAATTGCTAAACACAAATGAATAGAGATGTGGGGGTAGGGATAGGATGTTGAATTCTAGAGTCAGTTTCACAATATTAGATAATTTGGCAAAAATCTCATATTTTGGGAATCAATCACTGCATTTAATTTTGTATATATCTTAAACATGCCAACTCCAAGTTTTTTGGAGATTGAAGATCTAGATTCTATTGTTCAAGATCTTTCCAATGATATGTCACATGACTGGATTTCAACGAAATTTTGGACAAGTTCACGATGATCCTATTTTTCAAAAGGGAATGGGATTTTTCCCAAATTACCTAATATAGTGTATTTTTATTGATTTATAAATATATATTTACATGTCCCAAAAAAAAAGAAAAATACAAATTTTCAGATACCTTAACTATTGGAATAAGGGAGAGAGAAAAAATAAAGTATATTACATGAGTGCATTTCACATGACTTCATGACATGATTTCATTCTCATGTTTTTGGTCTTGTCCTTTTTGCAAGGCATAGTAAGTACTTGGTGGGATTTATTTTCGCCAAGTGCCTTAGTGATCCAAGCCACTACTTGAAAGAAATTTATTCTCAACCCTTAAAAGTAAAGGCAATGCGTAGACTTAATTGGGATTTAGACTTGAAAATCATGAGGAATCGTACAAATGTCGAGATTTATAACTAAAATGTGCAAATTTCAATCCTTAAAATTAAAGCAATCTCGAATTTTTACCTGGATTTCTAAATTTCAACTAGAAAAATTACACTACGAACCAGGTTATGTGAGCATTGATCTCAGCACTAACATGAAATTTCAAATTTGTTTTTTGTGAGTACTTGAATATATCATGTATTTGAGTTTTCTATGGTGCTAATTTTCTGTGGGTTTGATTTTTTTGCGAGCTTTATTTGGCGAGCTTTTTGGAGATAAGATAGTTTTATGGGAGCTTGTAAGAAAAATGGTACATTTTGGTGAGCTTTTATATAGTACGTATTTATGAAAGAGAAATAAATACATTCACATACATACATACATATATATACATGCATATTCTCAAACACACCTACCTACCTACCTTCCTACATATATACATACATATATACATACATACATATATACACACATTTGTACAATACATACCTACCTTCCTACATATATACATACACACACATTTGTACAATACATACATACCTGCATGCATGCATACTCCCAAACATATACATACATACATACATGCATGCATGCATACTCCCATACATACATACATACATGCATGCATACTCCCAAACATATACATGCATGCATACATACATACCTACCTACCTACCTACCTTCCTACATATAAACACACATTTTATGTCAAAGAAACTTAAATATAGGCACAAACATACCTATCTATGTACCTTTCTTCCAATATTTATTTCAACACAAGTAAAAACAAGTATACCCGGCTCATATTTTCTTACAAAAAGATTGAGTTCACATTTCCTTACAAGAAGATATATGGTTGGTACAACTCCTTTACCATAGCGTCCCAAGCTACCTACAATAAGACTTTAGAGTACGTGATAGTATACTCCATCCCAAAGCAAGAAAAAAAATATTGGGTTCAAATTTTCTTACAAAAAGATTGACTTCACATTTCCTTACAAAAAGATTGACTTCACATTTCCTTACAAGCTTAAGTAGGCACGAACATGAGTTAAAGCTTAAGTATAGACACAAACATCCTTTCTTCGAGAACATGATAGTATATTGCCCACTTCCTCTGGTGATAGTGTTGGTTGATGCATTACCATATCCTCATTCTGATGTAATCCCAAAACTCGCAAGACGACAAAATAGATATGCTTACATGTAACATAAGACTTTCCTCTAGATTCTCTTTGCATGAAATCAGGACATGTACACCAAGGTTGTACCTTGATGTGTATAAAATAGTCCTCTCCACTCTCACATGCCAAATGAAAAATAGAGTAGGGGGATGGCTGCACTCTCATTAAGGACTATCGCTGTCATGGCCTCGGCACTACCAATCCTCTTTTTTACTTCTTTGGAAATCCAATGCCGCCACTTGGTTGATCTCTTTGTATTCTTTGTAGCATCATGTGGCCTCTTGTCACTTTCTTTGTTGCCCGCTGCTTGTGTGGACGTTTCTCCCACCCCTGACACAAAAGGTTCTTCATGAGTAACATCTAACTTGAACCCTACCTTTACTAATTTCTCTACCTCTTGGCTGGTTATGTTGGTCCAAACATCCACTTTCCACATATCTGGGTATGATGGCTTGCTGAAGGACAAAACCACATCATTTGAGCCTTTTGGCGCCCTCCCAGACCAGGATGTCGTCACTCTGAGTAAAAGCTAGGGGCAACAACTCCAATAGAGCTAGAGCTTCCCTGTATGTATGAGTTGCACTTAAGTCTTCCATCAATACCTCCCAAACATTTGACTTTTGAGTTCAATGGGGTTCGTCTAATGGCCCACATTGTGCGTCCACAACAGCCTCTTCCTTTACATGCATTTGTCCTTCGCTCATTGTGCCATAATGTTGTTTAGGCTCTTCATGTCCGACATCTTTGTTTCCTCTAGTCATTGGACTTTTTGGTCCTCCCCTCGAAGCGTGACTTGCTGCACTGTTTGTTCTAGATCTATCTCCAAAACTTACTCTTCTTTGCTGTTCCCCGGTTTTGACGATGTCTGCTCTGCATGACATAACCTGGACGATGTGAGCATTGGTCTACTTCCGTTGTCCTCACCCTCTTCTGTTGAATAGTCTCCTTATCTCCATGTAGAGGCCTTGATTCCTCATACGTAGGAGTATTAGCTACTGTTTCATGGACCATGCAAGCCACTTGTGGTGGTGTCAGTCTTGACCTTGTTGCCACCCTGCCCAGCAACTTGCTCAAGCTTGGTCCCTCACCTTTGTGCTTCCCCATCTGATATGCATACTGCTTTGCACTTTGTAGTAAAGCGTTTGCTATATCTGAAATGCACGCATCATACAAGCTAACCTTTTCCTTGTATCCTTCACCAACAAGCCAACTCCCATGTATACTTTCAGATAAGTTTGTTCGAGGGGTTTGTGCTAAGTCCACCGAGCTTAAGACCACCTACACACAAGAGGTTTCATACATGAACTCACAAAATTGACTCCAATGCAAATACATCCATACAACATATCATTCACTATAAGGGATCGGGCTCATACCCGCGCTCCTAGCCGCTAAAAATGACTTGTGGAAAAAAAGTAATGGGCTCGTGTATCAGCACGTGTATAATCGTGACCAGAGACATGCGTATAAAAGCGCGTGTATAGGAATAGTTAGACGCACTGATACACGGGCGTATACACGCTTTCTAACAGTTTAGCTACACCTAGACGCGCTAATAGGAGGGTGTATACACGCGTTTTGTCAGTTTAGTTGCGCCTATACACATGCGTATTTCACAGATTATCCGTGTATATACACGCAACTTTTCTAGAGTTGACGCGTCTATACACGCATATTTCACAGAGTATCCGCGTATATACACGCGGCTTTTTGCAGAGTTGACACGTCTATACACGCGAACAAAGAGCAAAAAAAAAATCCAGAGAATGCTATTTGGTACCTGAATGCTGTTCCAGCATTCCAGCACCCAATAACACTCTGGATTTTTTTTGGGTGCATTGAACCATCCACGAGGAAGATTTAAGACAAGAACGACATGAATGCATACATTGTCAATACACGATTCAAGATAGACATGAATGCAATACTATCGATTCACGATTCAATATTACTATCAAAATTTTATGTGTACACATATATACAAGGGAGTCCATATGTCAAAGTAGCCCATGGCTTCAGTTACAAAAATATATATATACAACCACATCCTCAATATGGAATGTGATACTATAAGTCTAAGTACTACTCAGACCCAGATGATGACTCGGTGGTCCCTCTATGATCAGATGAGCTCACATCGGTCGAAATGTCTGATGAGTAGTTCTCACGTCCACCCTCTGCAGTGGCGACGGGTGGATCATTAGCATCTTGTGCCTGTTCAAGTATATATACTTACATATATATATAAGTATATATATATGTAATTCAATAAACCAAAATCATTCGTTTAGAGTTTTCAAGTACCTGTCGACCGTATGGTCTCATGGCCATCTCAAACTGCGCGTCCGTAATACGTCCCTCGGCTCTGAAGATGGCCCACGTGTCACGTCTGCTATGCTGGCGAGCATACCCAGTATCGTGGGCTGTGGGCTTCCTCCCCGTAACCCGTCGCGCTGTATCACAATCAACACAATTTGTAAGATTAAAACAATCATAGAATCAATGAATTAAGTAAACAATCAAAGAAAGTGGTAAGATACTTATGAACTCTGCCTCCCATGACTCGACGCCGCCAGATCCGAAATGCAAAGATCCAATGGTCTCCATCTGGATCGGTTGTGCCTCCACATGCTGCCTGCTCTTCACGCCACCCTCTGCTCGTTTCTTTGCCTTCTTCCACTCACGTTTGTGCACAGTGGTAGGTTTCTTGGCAGGATAGCCACCCGAAGCTACATTTAGCCCATCATCGTACGCGAGTTTCTTAAGGTGAGATCTTTTATTACTTAAGATCTCCCTTATTTGCATCCTTCCCCATACATCCAAGAATGTCGCATGTGGGGGATTGGGGTACCGACTATGTACAGAATCTATCACCTCCCCAACTAATCGGCTATTTTGATCTTTAAATCTAATAAAATAATTTCTATACAAGTTTGATACTACCCCACGCATGTACTCCATTACCTCTTTTCCCCTTGCATCCATCACTATCCCGCCCCTATCCGTCACATCATAGTAGCAGATCACTCCCTCCACCTCTCTCATCTCCTCCTCATCCTCACTGTCTCCTCTAACTCTTCTCCCTCTATCTCCTCTCTCACCGCGTGCCCTACTACCTCCCCCACCAAAGCACCTGCCCGCATCCTCCACTCCCACTCTTCCTACTGCTCTACGGGTGGAGTCACGATTGGGGGATTGTCTACGTGACGGTGGCTGTGAGCCCTAACGTGACGGTGGCTCTGAGGGAGTACGTGATGGTGGGTGTGAGCCCTGACGTGACGGTGCCTACGAGGGTGTGTGTGAGTGTGTCTAGGACGGGGTATGTCTCCTCGGTGGGCGTGGAAGAGGAGAAGCTACATGCCGTCTCGTCGAACTCGTAGGCATAGACGGCAACGGAGTGACCTGGATACTCGCGGCGGGCGGGGTATAGATACCAGGCATGGAAGGAGGGGGATGGGCATACATGTACTTTGTTGCTCAACTGGACTAGGATGGCACCCAAAATGATTTAGCATCTCCATTAGCCAATTGCTGTACGCAAATGGATCGGATGAAGAACCTGGATCCATAAAGAATCTGCAAAAATAAAAGTATATACATGATTGCATCAAAGCACAAATGCAAGCTAGCACATATGATTTTGTGAAGGCAAGCCATATATAGAAGGGATCATCTCTCTGAAAAACCTGGATAGCAAGCATGGATGAAACACAGTCGCGTGCATAAACCCGTCAAAAAACGCGTGTATACACCCGTCAAAAAACGCGTGTATATGCCCATGAAAAACTGTGCAGACAGCATACACGCAGACATACACGCGTTCTTACACGCGTCCTACGAAAAATAAAAATTTGAAAGCGATCGATTTTCGACAAATCGTACTTATAAAAAGCTCACTGTCGCCCACTGTCACAATCGTTCACCAGATGGCAACCAGAGAAGGAGAAGGACGAAAACAAACCCATAAAGGAAAGAGACAATAGCATAAACAAATGGAAGGAAAGAGACAGGACAAACTGACTCACCTCCGAAAAAGTGAGTCTTCTTTTTGGCTGGTTTCCTTCACCCGTGTGTGCTCCCTGTCTGCTCCTTGCACTTAGGTTTAGTGCTCTATTGGAAGAGGCGGCGACGAAGGAGAGCAAATCTTGAGTTTGAAAATGTTTATTTGGAGAAGACGGGTTATTTTTAGATATGTACAGGTCATCGCGTGTAAAAGCGCGTGTATTTTCGCGTTTAGAATAAATCAGCCGCATTTATACACGCGATTTTTAGGATGTAGCCACGTTTATACACGCGATTTTTTTAATGTAGCCACGTTTATACACGTGAAGAATAGGATATAGCCGCATTGATACACGTGATTTTTACGATGTAGCCATGTTGATACATGCGATTTTGAGGATATAGCCGCGTTTATACACGCGTTTTTTATAGTTTAATTGAAAACTGATTATGATTTTGTGTTTACTCTTTTGTACATAGGATGTCATCAACCTCCTCAAGCAGTTCTGATGAGGATGAGACAATGCGTCATCGTCGTAATCGTGATGTGTGGTTGGGACAAAGGATCAAGTGTATGTGTAATCGATGTCAAGGATGCATTGTACGAGGGCGTCGAATTACCTTGAATCACATCTCCATGTATGGAGAATGGAATCAAACAGGTTTAGAGGTGAGTAGATGTAAATTGATAGTATTCAAATGACTCATGGTATCCAAATTAAATTAATGGACTTGTAATATATATACTCTAATTGAAGCAGGATGCAGTACCACACCCTAACATGGTGCCCTACGCGCAGCGAGAGCACACAAAGCGTCGACGAGATGATGCTGGAGCTTCGGGATCTATTGTCAGAGATCAAACATGCTTCCAAAGGGAAATAGACTACCCACCTCAAGAGACATAGCGAGGCGCTATGTGACATCTCTTGGAGGATTTGATTATGATCGCATACATGCATGCATCAATGATTGCATTCTCTTTTGTGGGACGCATAAGGAGGCTCGACATTGTCCCACTTGTGGTGAAGCAAGATATAGAACAGATGTGAAGAGGTTTGATGTACCTCGTAAAGTCTTGCGACACTTTCCTATAATTCCTCACATCAAACACATGTTCAAGTGCAAATCCATAGCAGAGCTCATGTCATGGCATTCCTCACATCGATCGGATGATGGCATGTGGAGAATTCTTGCAGACACTCCTGCTTGGAAGCATATTGAAGATGAGTGCCCCAGCTTTAAAACAGAGCCCAGAAACTTGAGACTTGGCCTAGGTATGGATGGAGTGAATCCATTTGGTTTCAAAAGCACCGCATACAGCGTGTGGCCAGTTGTGTTGGTGAATTACAACCTTCCACCATCAATGGCGATCAAGAAGGGACATCTTATGTTATCTGTTTGGTTCATCATAGCATAGTGGAGGCTACACTCCAACCGACACACTTTGTCAAACCGTGAATGCAACCCGGTTAGCGCATAGAGGCTATCCCGAATGGGAGAAGATTAGTTAACCACACACTAATGACTTCTAGTCCTACTCAATCCTTCTTCAACAATCAAGCAATCAATCTAACATAATCAACACATCAAGATTAGGCTACACTTAAGCACAAAAATGCAACTTATGCAAAGAATCTAACATGCAAAGAGCTATCACACAAGCCTCAACTACACATCATTTCATGCACAAGCTTCATCACATGCACTCTACAATTCACAAATCGGATTTTAGCATCAAAACATCATTAAGAAATCTAGATTAGCAAGTGTGTAGACCACAACCTCAAATCATTGAATACATGGAGAATAGAGAGTACAAGATTGAAGCAAGAATGGAGATGGAGAGCCTTGGGAGAGCACATAAATAGGAGCTATAGAGCAAGCTCTCTCTATGAGCCTCTCAACCAAATGACCAAAGAGTGCTCCCTAGCTCTCAAATGGGCCACTTTTTATACAAAAACTCTAGAACTCCCAAAAGTTCCCATGTGGGATTATTGTCAAGCCCACTCCCACATTCATCTACAACTTGGAACTCTTTACAAGAGCCCTAAGTGTCTTTTTTGTTGCATCCTTGCATTGATCTTCATTCGTCATGCAACACTCCCCCCTTCCTATTTTGCGCACGTCCTCGAGCGCGGTAGGAGCACGAGCTGCAAAAAACAATGGATACAAGTAAAGCCTTTTATTGAAAAAAAGAAAAGAAAAAAACCTGCAATGATAATTTCATATGTGAGCATACAAGTGAAAGGCTGATTAAAGTTGTAGAGAGTACTAAAATAGGTGAGTAAAGACTAGTCAAAGTGAGACTAAGTGGTAGATAGTGCTATGCAAAGGCAAGTGTGCTTGTACACCGCCGGTTATGACCGCAGTCTCAAATCCTATAAGTATTTAAGTTATTCCTAAGTGGCAAACCTACTCCTAAATATGAGCAAAGGTGATTGGAACTCTTTTTTTTTTTGATGTGTGTGTAGAAGGTGATAAAGATTAAGGTTCCATCCCTATGAGACCCAAGCAATGGCCAAGAGACCTCCACCAAGAGAATCTAAAGACCGCTAAGTATCTCAAGGGCAACAGACCTTTTTTTCTTTCTTTTATGATATAAGGAGTACCCCATGAAGATGAGGGCATCGGTCTCGAGAGCCCATAGTGTACCCCAGAGTCCTACCAACATCTATCAAGGCAATAGATTCCTTGAAGGTCTTTTTCTGAAGTTTTTAGACGTCAGTGTTCACCCCATGGAAACGAAGGCATCGGCCCCAAGGTGCTAAGACAACCCCAGGTCCTACCAAGCATTCCACATGGCTGTAGACACGTCATGTCTCGATTCACTTGTATATATATATATATATATATTGGGATATATTTTCGTAAAAAAAATTTATTAATCCTAGCACCTAGCTCATACCTAAGAGGTAGCTACCACTAGGGATAACTAATATACCTTGAAAGCATAAGAACTTGGCATACTCCATTGGTATATATCCTACACTATCTTTAGATAGAAATATCTTTTACTAAGTCCTCTAAGAATCTAGAATCCACTCACCATATTTTAACAATTAATCGAAAACTTAAACCAGCCAATATTGTGTGAACATGCAAACCATATATCCAAAAGATAAAAGCACACAAAGAACAAAAGATTCAGATTTGAATACACCTATTGTAGTGCCCGTTGATGTTGTTCGTTTGCATTGATGCATTGCTGATTTTGTACAGATTGCTCCTCCTCGGTCTTTGTAGGCGTAGCATGTCTCCCCCCTTCCTAATTTGTGTGCACGATAGGTGGACTATTGGGGCGTGTTTGATGCTCTTGTTTAGCGGAGATCTCTGCAAAATTTTTATTAACAAGCAAGAAAAGAAAATAAAGGAATAAAATTTGTTATTGGTGCCAATCACCGAATATAGCCGAGAGGAAAAACCCAATGGGAGAAAAGTGCCCTGACTTGTCGATCTTATTGTGGAGTCACTGAGCTTACCCTTGCGCTGGTGGTGGATCCATGTCCTCGTCTGCTGGAAAGATGGTATCGATTTCTTCAGGATGCAGGGACAACCCCTCACAAAAACCGGCCTCTGGAGAAGGTGGTAGAGGAAGGAGTGCTTCCTCACTAAAATATGGCATTGGTTCTATGGCAAGGTTAAGGAGACAATTTCGATTTTGGAACTGCGCAATATAGGTACTCATATTGATCCAATATTGACATGTTGAGGCTTGGGGAAGGAGGGCTTGCAAGATCGGTGGTTGCAAGTCATTTAAGCTTGTATCCCTCCATTGTTGTGCTTGAACCTCCTCAGGTAATCTACGTTGATTTGGTCCTCTCTCTGGTATTCTCACATTAAGAAGATTATGGCGTTGGGGTGTAATTCCCACAATTTGCTTCATTAAGCCCGTGCCATACCGTCTAAAGTAAGAGCGGCATATCCAACAAATATGTGAAGCTTCTCCTAATACGAGTCATGCACACTCTTGACAATGTGGAAACGGGTTATGCTGTTGATAGAATAACGTGACAGAGTGATGCCCACAGCAATTTTCACCTAAGGGAGCATAGAAGTACCTAGAATGAGTTTGAAACGAAGGAGCACTATATCCCCCGTGATGATCAGGTCGAGTACTATCAGGGTCAATGCATGGTGGACATGTATCTCGCCAAATATCCATCAAGAGTTATCTGGACGTAGAACAATGAAATTTAGAACACTCATATCCATCATTACAATTCCAATCAAAAACAAGATTATCTCAAAAAGAACACAATTCTCTAAAGGCATAAGGAACCACATTATTCAAACATTGATCTACCAAAGAGCTTCAATTGTAGTGTTAATGCCTTATCTTTGGTTTTTGGTATATCCTTTTTAACAGGTGGGAATTTTAGCAATTGTCTTGGAATATGAGCAAGATAAGAGGATTTAGGCATTAAAATGCTAGAATCTATGCTCAAATGAGACTCATTTGGACTTGTCTTAGGTACACAAGTTGATGATGGAATTGTGTAACAAGGAGAAATTGGGACAACCAGTGTTTCAATACATGTTTTAGGAAGATCAACACAAGTAGATTTGTAGGTGCTATCACAGCCACCTATCCTATCTTGAAGAGTTTGTGTTGATTTCTTTTGCACCCACTGATATGGAAAATCAAAGGTGGCTTTTGGAATCTTTCTGAAACACTCTTTTACCCCTAGCAAACCATGGCATTTTGGAAGCCAAATTGCTGTTGCCCCCTCATAATAGCCTTGTGCTTTAAGAACATGTTTTGGGACCCATCGAGTAACAATCCGAGGTTTAGGCTTGGAAATGATGTGCTTTTTAGGAGGCTTAGCAACTGGACTAGATGGTACAAGTTTGTACGCATCTTTGGGTAGCCAAATTGATAATTCCTTCTTGCCTGGCCTTCTTTGAGCAGCAACTAGAGTAGTTGGAACATGCCAGCCATGGCCCTCACTTGAGTACTCATCAATTATCCACATCATTTGTTTTGGAGCTTCAAGAGCAGATTTTGAGAGTGGGTTGTGTAAGGTAGAAACATTACCCTTTTGACACGATACAGCTCGTGGAGTAGCAGATCCCAAGATGCAATCAGAATCAATTTGCAACTTGTATTGTCTATTCTTCCAATCTAATGAGCCATTGGTAGCATTTAACCACGATCGACCGAGAACAGCCTCTATTACTACCTTGGACTTCGTGCCACATAAAAGGGCACTTACATCTGGTGATCCTGAATGGTCATCATAATGACACATTTTCCCTCTATAGGGTTATCTTCCCCTGAGAAGCTTCGTAAGTCAACAGGAATTTGCACAAGTGTTGGTTGACCCAAGGCTATCCATGTGTCAAACGAGAGAACATTATAATCTGCACCACCAGAGTCAATTAAGGCAGAGACAAAGTAGGTAGTCTCATGAAGATGGAGGCACACTTGAATATTGAATGGATCGACATATGGTTCATCAGTAGCCAACTGTATGGCCAACATAGAAGCTTTGCGACGCTCCTTGGCTTTTGCAACTCTAGCTTTAGCCTCCTCTTGAGCCTGACGTTTAAGTAGGTCAAGTGCTTCTTTTCGTGTTTGTGCAGTATGCATCTGTTGAAGCATGGCTTCAGTTAATGGTTCATTGTATTTCTTGAGACGACTTTCATTAATGAAGTTAGGCATTTGCTCACCTTCTAGTGTCTCTAAACGCACTGCACCACTTGGAGTAAGCTCATTAATCACAAACGGTCCTAGGCCACGTTTCTTGAGCTTTCTCTTATGCTTCTTAAGTGTGTACAAGAGCACCAGGTCTCCTTTTTTGAATCGGCCCGTTGTTACATTTCTATCATACCATTGCTTCTGTCTCCTCTTCTCAGCATACATCCCCATTACCGCTAATAAGCGGGTCTCATGAAGCTTTTCCAATTCGTCAACGCGTTGTGAAAGCTCATGACCAGTCCAATCCAATTGTTTAGCTACTCATAGAGTAGGTACAAGAAATTCAATGGGAAGAATTGCATCTAGCCCAAAAGCAAGTTCAAATGGGGTTGTGCCCATTCAAGTCACTCTCATGGGTGTTTTGTGTCCCTAATTCTTTATCCACTGAAGTCTCCAAATGTCGGACATCTTGGACAATGTAATTAGCACTAGAATCAAGACTATCAGCTGCACAGAGAGGACTATATTGTAGCATATATGTTTTACTTCGAGTAATATCTACTACGAGGTAGTTTTTATTGCCCTCCATATCATAATGAGCGATGATTTCCTGTAAGCTTTCATTGGTCCTAGTAGCTTTCACTCCAGAAAGGGCGTGTGATGAAGGCAGAAACCCTTGTAGATATCCATGAGACTGACAAGCGTGGTCTGGTGGAGAAGTATTAAAGTTTGAGATTTTTTGTTGCAGCAGCCACCCATCAAGCTCCCACTCAAAGGTGACAGTGTCCTCCATAGGGGAGGCAATACGAAGATGCAAAAAGGACAGGAGAGACGAAAATGTGAAATGAAAATATAAAAACGAAGGAACATGGAGCAATCACGATTGAGAATGAAGGTGGTTGAAATGATAATACAAGGTGGAGCAATCACGATTAAGAATGAAGGCGGTTGAAATGATAAAACAAGGTGGAGCAATCACGATTGAGAATGGTCACGATAATTTTTTTTATAAAAAATATATAAATATATATGTTTCTATAAATATATAAAAAAATATACAAATATATACATTTATTGGTAAGTCACTTATTTTTATAAAAGGCTAGTCTCTTTGTAAATACACACACACACACATGTCTATATTTATATATTATATTGTATATATTTTAGGCTAAGAATCTATTAGGATATATATATTTTAGTGTGTGTGTGTGTATTTACAAAGAGACTAGCCTTTTATCTATTTTAGGATATATAGATATATTAGACTATATATATATTAGGCTACACACACACACATGCGCATTTATTAAAATACATATAGCTTAATATGTGTGTGTGTGTGTGTGTAACCTAATAAATACCTAGACTAAAATACATATATATATACATCAATATATAAATACCTAGACTAAACTATATTCTCTCTCTCTTTTGAGCCTAAATATTTAAGAAATTTTTAAAAGAGCATGAGTTTTCTCTTTGTTGTGCATCACATATTCCCTCTCTCTCTCTCACTCTCTCTCTCACACACACACACACACACTCACACACACACACACAATTTCAATAACATAAATAATAGAAAAGTTTTAAAAAAGTATGCCACACATATTGAACCATTGAAAAATGTGTGTGTGTGTGTGTGTGTGTGTGTGTGTCTATAGCTTAATACATTTTTAGCCATATATATGTGTGTATATGTATGTATCTATCTTTAGGCTATATATATTTTAGGCCACACACACATATATGGTACACATATTTTAGGGTACTCTCAACTCAGCAAGCGAACTTGCGAACGGGCGAACGCATCTGTGAGTGAAGAGAGGTACTATTTTCTCTGTGGAGAAGATTGCGGCTATGTTGGAGGTGGCGGCGGCGATAGTGAGGGAGAGGGTTAGGTGGAGGAGGAGACTTGTTTAACCGGTCTTGATGCCTCCCTTGCCCCCATTGCTCCAGCCACCCCAGGCTCTGCCGGGAGCCTGGGGTGGCTAGAGCAATGGGGGCAAGGGAGGCATTGTCCAGGCCAATTGAGAGACCGCAGCGACGCTAGAGGTGCAGAGGCAGCCGAGATGGAGGTGGTGGCACTGGAGGCGGTGGAGAAGATTGCGGCTATGTTGGAGGTGGCGGCTATGTTGGTGGGGGCGGCGATGGTGAGGGAGAGAGCGAGGTGGGGGAGGAGATTGGTTTAACTGGTCATGATGCCTCCCTTGCCCCCGTTGCTCCAACCACCCCAAGCTCTGCCGGGAGCCTGGGGTGGCTGCGCTTGAACAACTTCACCCCACAATCTACTGACCCTCTGTTTCTACCCATCTCCTTGCACCTTCTGAGCCTTCTAAAGGAGTATCACTTGTTTCTCCCAGTGATAGTTGGAACCTTGGCCAGGTTAAAGAGATTCCCCGAACAATGGCAACTACGGTGGGCTGGGTCATAGAGATTCGAATTCTCGCGGCACGTGAGGTCGTCTGGCGAGAGCAACAGTGTGAGGAGCGGCCACGTCTGCAGTGACCTCTAGTGGCAATGAAAGTCATCATCCCCTAGCTGGGCTGGGTCATAGAGATTCGAATTCTCGCGGGGAAACCCACGTGAGGTCGTCTGGCGAGAGCAGCAGCGTGAGGAGCGGCCAAGTCTGCAGTGACCTCTAGCGGCAATGAAAGTCATCATCCCGTAGCTGGGACCTCTAGCGGCAATGAAAGTCATCATCCCATAGCTGGGCTAGGTCATACAGATTCGAATTCTCGTGGGTAAACGCACGTGAGGTCTTGCGAGAGTAGCAGCATGAGGAGCGGCTAGCGGCAATGAAAGCCATCATCCCGTAGCTGGGCTAGGTCATAGAGATTCGAATTCTCGCGGGGAAACCCACGCGAGGTCGTCTGGCGAGAGCAACAACGTGAGGAGCGGCCAGGTCTGCAGTGACCTCTAGCGGCAATGAAAGTCATCATCATGAGTTGACGGTGACGTGAAGTCAGCTAGCGGGAGCAATGTCGTGAGGCGAGGAGGGACGTGATGGTGACGTGGTTGAGGGGTCGCATGAGGTGACAGTGAGTTAATTATCCCTCCAGCCACTCCAGGCTCTGCAGGGAGCCTGAAGTGCCTGGAGCAACATGAAATGTGCACATATCATCCTCGCACACGTTGAAAATCCTCTTCCACCTCACCATACACTAACCTGACCATGGCTGTACCAGGCGATGCCGTGCATGGACCGTATGATTTGGCATGCAATGCATAATGCAGCCATATCCTTCCACCACTCCTTTTTCTCACCAAAAAAAAGGCAGTGTTTGGCATGCCCATTCTTAAACGGATTTGCGGCGGATGTTATTCGAGAGTCGCTTTAAAAAGTTCTTTGAAATTAACAAGTTATCCAAAAGTCACAAGTTATTCAAAAGTCACTTTTAAAAAATTATCCTAAGTATGGCCAATGATGTAGTGGACATGACATATTGATATGACATTAATATTCTAGAATCACTATGAGTACCACAAAAAACACTTTTGGTTTTGGGTTTTCGTTAATACATTAGAGTGCTCTACGAAAAAATAATTCAACCCTTAAAATTAAAGGCAATGCTAAAACCTAACAAGGATTTAGACCTTAAAATCTCTAAAAACCATACTTATTTTGGGATGTATAACTAAAACATGTAAATTTCATCCGTTAAAATTAAAGACAATGCCGAATTCCAACCGGGATTCCTAAATTTCAGCCGGGAAAGTTACACTACAAACCAGGTTATGTGAGCACTGATAATAGTTAGTACATTCTACTTTCCAGCTTGCCTTTAGAAGACCACAGTGGTAAAATTGACATGAAAGGAAGTTTTGATGCAAGAAACTTCACAAGGTTCTCAAAAATTAGGCCGATTGTTGATGGCTTTTTCGATCGTGGATGATTGGCATAATTCTATGTTAAGAGATAGATAATGAGGACATGTTTCACCAAAAAAAAAACGAATGATCATCCCTCCATTGACATAAGATGTGAAACTTGTTGATAATGATAGCTTGAGCCTTGTCACATTAAAAACATTGGTAAGATTCCGATGACTAATCTTTCGTGCCTTGTGGCCATGCCATAAGGAAGACACTATAGTTAATGCTGCAAGATTTTCTCACAAAAGGTTCAGCACCTTGATTCCCCAAAACCTGGAGGTAAATGTCAAAGAAAGCAACAACACAAGAGTCAAAGAAAGTAGGGAGTTGGTGTTTTCACTTGGAGGAGAGCAGATAAGCAACCTTCAGCTCTCATAGCCTAAGCATGACACTTGCATTATTCATAAGGGCTTTGCACAAACGACACCAACATTGTTTACAAGGGCCTTGCACTTTACAAGCATATCTTGCATAATAGGCACTCACAATATCTAGCACCCACACTAAGTTTCATCATTGACACAACCATCCCAATACATCTCTAGATGGGGGGTAGGGGACCAAGGTGAGGGACAGCATGGTTGCCCATGGTATGATCCATCACTTAGTGCAAGAACCTCTAAATATCTTCAAAGAAAACAACTCTATCCAGTCTCCATTGGTGGACCATCTACCTCACCATTACGCTGAATACTTTGGCAACAAGCAACAACAAAGTAGCCTAGTCTCTAGTTTCACCCATGAGATCTGGGCATCATACCTTGCCGTGCTAAACAATTCTGGAACATCATCAATCTTTGCCAATCAAATGAATTAACTATGCTACTCATAAGAATCCTCACAAGTTGTGAGGCTTATAGCTTGCGAGGCCTAGCCTAACATATTTCAAATTGGCTTTCTAACTCCCTACTTTCTTCGACTCCTATTTCTACTTTCTTCGAGTGGGAATCTAGATCATGAAGCTTTTGCAACACCCCTATGTGAGTTTGCCCCAAAACCATCCACACCACTGTCACGAGTGCCACAATCACACCAAGAGCATACATCTACATCGTCTCAAGTGCAAGGCGAACAAAGAGATGTCTTGACATTATGCATGATATTCAAGAGAGAGACCCCACAAATGAAGATCAAGAGAGAGACCCTCCAGAGCATCTTCAAGAGGGGGAGGTGTCAAGAAAACATGACATCATGGACATGACTAGTAAGAGTACTTTCCATCGCAAATTTATTTTGAGAAGTGTGTGCTTTCGAAATGCATCTCATTTTTTATCTTGTTTACTTGCAGGAGGTGAGAGATGTTCTTCACACATATTGCTGGTAGACGTCCACACTCTTTCGGAGGGCTCAGATATATAAAAAGAATAATTTCACCATATAATTAGTTTTCCAAGTTATACTTACCAAAACCAAACATCATAAATCTTTTTTGTAGTGTGGAAGAATTCTTGATGAAGATTCCTAAGGCTCTATCTCATAGAGGTGCTCCCTCAGATACAGTGGCTCGCCTCGTATGGGCTGACTTTCCTACAGGTTTACAGGTTGTTGATGTAGATACAGATGGGTGTCCCTCATGGAATCATATGTGTATATGTATGAGGAGCATGAATTTAGATAGGTATATGTATATATGTAATTATACATATTTAAGTAAGTAAGAAAGTATGTATGTATGTATGTATGTATATATGTTAGTATGTAGGTAGCTCTTGCATGTATGTATGTATATGTATATTTTGTATGTGTATATGTATGAGGTGCATGAATTTAGATAGGTATATGTATATATGTAATTATACATATTTAAGTAAGTAAGAAAGTATGTATGTATGTATGCATGAATTTAGATAGGTATATGTATATATGTAATTATACATATTTAAGTAAGTAAGAAAGTATGTATGTATGTATGTATGTATATATGTTAGTATGTAGGTAGCTCTTGCATGTTTGTATGTATATGTATATTTTGTATGTGTATATGTATGAGGTGCATGAATTTAGATAGGTATATGTATATGTATATTTTGTATGTTGATCTTTCAAACCTTGTTATTATATGTAAGTAAGTTCTTGTTATTTATATGTAAGTAAGTTCTTGGTCCTTTACAAAGCTCATAGTAAGTTCATGGTCCTTTGCAAAGCTCGGACTCCTTGTTCATTGCTCCAAAAAGCTCGCCAAAAAATCCCCCATTTTGTGTGAGTACTTCAAAGTTTTTGGTCTTGTCCTTTTTGCAAGTTATTTCATGTACGTAACAAGACACTCTTTTGTAATTTTTTTCTTAGTACTTGATAATACTTATGTGTTCTCTGAGTTTAGTTTCCTTCTAAAGTGATGGCTATTGAAAATTATTGTAAGTTACTTTGTATGAATAACAAGACAGTCTTTTACAGATGGGTAGTTGCAACTTATTTTCTTTCGTTATTGTAAGTTATTTTGTGTGAGTAACAAGACACCCTTTGATGCTTTGAAATCCTGCAATTCAAACATCCGCATGGAAAACGTTTTGAGATCTGTTTGTCCAGATAAGAATCGCAACGCTCATGACTCCCGGTCGTGAGATATCGTCGTCCACCTGTTACTTTCTACGAAGGAATCAGACAGAGACCGGACAAGAATACCTGTGCCGCGTGTGACTTGAGTCAAAAAAGTGCGCCGTGACCCTTGAATAATTGCGGTGTGCAGAGATACCGTGGTCCTCGTGACCCTCTAATAATAATTGTGCGTAGCATTGTTTGAAAAAAAAACAATTTACCAGTGTTTGAAAAAAAGAAATTTCCCAATAAAGGGAATACCTTTATCTAAAAAATGTGAAATTATTTATAAAGGAAAATCATGAAAACTTACGGTTTCTTCAAATAATTGTGACCCTCTAATAATTGTGTGTACCCTCGAATAGTAAATTTACTACCATCTTAATCTTGTCCTTTTTGCAAGGCATAGTTAATACTTGGTGGGATTTACTTTCGCCAAGTGCCTTAGTGATCCAAGCCGCAAATGGAAAGAAATATTTTTTTCAAACCTTAAAATTAAAGGCAATCGGTAGGCTTAATTGGGATTTAGACTTAAAAATCACGAGAAATCGTATGAATGCCAAGATCTATAACTAAAATGTGCAGATTTCAACCCTTAAAATTAAAGACAATCTCGAATTTCAACCGGGATTTCTAAATTTCAACCGAAAAAATTACACTATGAACCGGGTTATGTGACTTGATCCAAGCACTAACATGAAATTTCAAAATTGTCTTTTGTGAGTACTTGAATATATCATGTATTTGAGTTTTCTATGGTGCTAATTTTCTGTGAGTACTTCAAAGTTGAATATACTTATGTGTTCTTTGACTTTGGTCTTTGAAACTTAATGCAAGTTATTTCATGTACGTAACAAGACTCTTTTGTAATTTTCTTCTTAGTACTTGATAATACTTATGTGTTCTCTGAGTTTAGTTTCCTTCTAAAGTGATGGCTATTGAAAATTATTGTAAGTTACTTTGTATGAATAACAAGATAGTCTTTTACAGATGGGTAGTTGCAACTTATTTTCTTTCGTTACTGTAAGTTATTTTGTGTGAGTAACACGACACCCTTTTGCAAATGGGTAGTTGCAACTTATTTTCTTTACATATTAAAATATAATATTTTATAGTACTATTCATATGTCTCTTTACTAGACAAAAATTTGATTATTAGACTCCTTTTCAATTTGTCTTATAGTAGAATCTTTGGAAATGTTTTTTGATAAGACCTCAATATGATCCCTAGCATGGTAAAAGTACTATTTGGTTTCATGTGAAGGTCTAAAGGTTGTTAAAGTTTCATCTAGTTTTCATCGAGAAAAGAGTTACATGGCCAAATGGCCGTAAGGCTTCTACATATTTTTCTATGAGAGCGCCCTTAAAAAGAGAGACACCCTTGATATGCTATTCTCTTGAGTGAAAAGGAACCGTACTCCTTGCCTTGAATAATAGAGTAAGACATATTAGTGAATTCCCAATTGCTCTTTTTAATCTACTAGGTAACTAATAACATTAATCGACTAAGTTAAAGGGGCCACCCTCCTCATATGAATGAGAAAAAATACAGTTTGAATGCTTGAAATGTTGTACTAGTACGCTACACAAAAGTATGTGAAAGAAACTTTTTAACCGAACAAATGGCAGAATTGTGTAAACGCTACCTATTTTCTTTATTTTTCATAATCTATCTAAAATCTCGATACCATTATACAAGTATATAAAAAAACTACCAACAAAATTTTTATTTGCTTAGTTTTTGAGAGCATAAATTTTGTAACGAGACATACAACTTTATAAATTATTGGATTTCACGAAAAAAGATAACTTAAAACATTATGTCACACTAAAAGTACCTTCATGGCACTACATTACCAAATACTAAGATCACTTCTCAATTATTTGTCTCAAGAAATTCATAGTTTGCTTGAAATGTAGATCCAAGAAAATACATAAACTATGAACTTCAACATCTTTGAAACATAATATGTTGATTTAATGATTGGATACTTTTTTCCTTGTCCATTTACTCCTTTCTTTAATCATTCTTAGATTAGACTTTTAAGTTAGATGATAATTTCTAGTGGGATTGTAGAAATGCACTTGAATTACATTCATAACCAATACCCTTAGGATCTTTACATCTAGGTTTGATTATCTTGCTCATAACCAAAAGCCAACATTGTAAAAATGGTCCTCTCATACATCTCCTTAACATTTCCATCGCGTCTCATGCTATTACCATCTACACTTTAAGGACCTTATCAAACTAACATAGATTTTCCACGTTTCTTTACAACCATTTGCATCAAGTCTCACGGAATAGAAGGCTCACTAGCATTATCTCTTGCCAAGTTTCCAATGTTAATATCGCCTTCCAAAGCTTAAATAAAAATATGTCTTGACGTTGTTTATGTGGTGAGATATGCTTATTTTGTCCCCTCTATGCATTGCAAACTAGCTCCTTAAAAAGAACATCTTTGTTTTGAATGGTTTCCTTGATTTCTTGAAAGTTTTTTAAGTAATAGCACATTTAAGTAATATTTCTTTTTTTCAATGTTTCAATACTTGAAGAGCTTGTATTTTTAACTCTTTGTTAAAATGGTGAACACCACTCTAACAATGGTAGAGAGTGGTGTTTTGAAATATCTTTTAGAGTGGTGGGAACAAGAAAAGGAAAGCTTTCAATTGGAATCCACAATTTTGAAATTAAATTTCTTCTTTGGCTAATAGGGGTGGTGATAAATGCTCAAAGATCTTATGGGATGTAGCATCCCCAACAAAAGCTTCCCTCTTCAACTTATCTGTTAATGGAGCTATAATGTGAGCACAATTCTCACTAAACTTTTTATTCAAGGATGATAAACCCAAGAATCTCCTCAATTATGTGATCTTGGTAGAAGCTAGGCAATTCTTCATATATTCCACCTTCTTAGGATCCACCCTTATACCATTTATTCCCACAATGTGACCATTTCACTTACCATGAATGTGTTTTTACTCTCCTTTGCATACAATTGGTTGGCTCTCAATACACCCAACATTATGTGTGGATGAATCAAGTTGTATACCAATATGCCATCAAATAAGACTAATATAAACTTAAAGAGGAAAGATTAAAGTATATTATTCTTTAAATCTTGAAAAGTAGTGGGTGCATTACATAACCAATAGAACCTAACCACCATAAAGCGAGTCTCTCGATCCTAGATGTCATCTTTTACTCATCACCACTCTTCATCCTAATTTTGTGGTAGCCCAATCTCAAGTTAATCTTGAAAGTGAATAATCTTACATATTTCACTCATCCAAAAGATGATGTATCTTTTGAATGGGATAACTATTTCTTGATACAGATATTATTTAAGTCTCGATAATCAATGCACTTATGAAAAGTATCATCTTTGTTCTTCACCAAAAATAAAGAATATGGTATTGAATAGTTAATTTAGTACCATCTTAATCTTTTAAAAAATATTCCAAATTAAATTTTATGTAAGCCACTTAATTTATCATACAAGTGCTAATCATGTTTGGTAACATTGACAGGAACCCTTGTGCATCAAATTTGACAAGGAAGGGATGAGAACACTAGGCTTTTCATCGTTTACTTGTAAGTTTATTTTAACAATCACTTTAAGAGAATCATTGTTTTTCGATGCTTACTTTCCATGCCAGGTCGCATCATATGTGTGTCGAAATAGATGTCAAATTATGTGTGGAAAAAGGCATGGAAATACCCATCGAAATACACGACGTGGAAACAGGCATCAAAATAGTAGATGATTTTTTTTAATGAATTTATATAAAATATTTGCTAGTTCCCATCCTGGGATGTGTTTTAGCCATCATTGTTATCAATTGCAGGTGGAACTAGTTGTCTTGTAGTAGTAGAAGGTAATTCATCCATGTCATCATCCTCTTCTAGCTCTAGCATGAGAGCTGTCGATGCATCATGATCATACTCAGCTTGAATCTCTTCTTCTTTTGGATTATCTCTAGTGTATGTTTCTCGTTCAAGATGTATTTGCTCAATGAGTACACCTTCATCTGATCCTAATACCATGTGAGCCTCACCTACTTCCTCAACTAGTATGTCTTCTTCTTGTTCTTGTTGTTGTTCAATAGATGCTAGCGGTGTATGCTCAACCCCATCACATGATCTGGGGGGAGTTCCTCAGCATCTGGCAAACAATCAACTGCTATTTTTACCTCTTCAAATATTTGTTTGCCACGTGGACTTATTTGGATCACAAACAACCATTTATGATTTGTCGGGTCTTCCACAAAGATGACTTGCTCACAGTGATCTGGTAGCACAAATGTGTCCCTTTGGTCAGTTCATATCTTTGTGCGGTCTACTTGAAGAAATCCACACTTGTCTTTGCGTACAATTACTTGCACCCCTCTTGAGTTACCAACTTGAACCATTTCACATCAAAAATGAACATATCAAACTTTTTGAATCCAACCTTGATAATAATAATCTAGCATGCCTACTTCAGTATTGCCATCACTTGCACTTGAACGACTTTCTTGCATGAAATTAGCCTTCACACCATAATCAAATGTTGTTCTCTTTTTATCTATTCCTTCTACTCATCGAAAGTGACGTCCGCGTGACCAAATTGCCCCAAACTTACGATACTGCAAGCATAATAAATAAGTACTTTTATTGTATAAATTCACGAAAGCACAACATAAAAGACAATGTGTAGATATCTCTAACTCACATACATGGAAATCACAACCATATGCAAGCTCCTCCTCCTCATCACTTATTGATTCACCATTGCGTTTAGCTTGTAGTATGGTTTGCTCGAGCCATTTATTAGAAGGAAAGTCTAGAAGAAGTGCAAGTTCTATTGGGTACGGTAGTGTGCGGGTTGTTTGACTTCTTCTAAAACTCAAACGAGCTTGGTCCCTTTCAGCCTTCACCAAGTTATATCTCTCGATCCATTTCTCCATAGCATGTGAGTTTAAGATGTAAAATTTATTGATCTTCTCACGCAATGCTACATCCATTGTTCTCACAAGGCCTTTCCCTTATGGCTCTTCCCCAACTAGTCGATCATCTTCGTCTTGTGTCCATAATCTTGGCATATCGAGATCAGACGTACTGAGAAAATTAGTTATATATACAAGTTATTCTTGAACAAGCCATCCCGCTGCTACCATACTACCTTCAGGAGATGAGATCTTTGATGAACAAATCCTTTAAGTGTCTTCATAAATCTCTCCAAGAAAAACATCCATTGGCTATGGACAACCCCACTCATAGCAACTTCATCAACCACATGAATAGCAACTGCAATTGAATGGTTAAAATACCTGTTGGAAAGTATTTCTCAGCCATTGTACAGCCTCGATGGAGTTTAGTCGTGCTGCTTCCAACGTGTCTCTACTAATCTCTTTCCTTGATATCCAATGCACCACTGCACTAATTTTGTAAATTGTTGCTCTAATGTTATCGTTGAGGCAATCCTTGATGGCTATAGGAAGCACGAATTACAAGAATTTGTGCCAATTATGACTCTTGAAGCCACTAAGCTCATCGTCCTTTGTAAATGCTCCCTTCAAGCAATGCATGCATCCTATAGGGGTACGAAACTCACTAATGCACTTCTTTACACACCGTTGCTCTTCCTTTGTTATGACCCAAGGTGCGTTTGGTATCTTCACCTTTCCATCTGCTCTATTTTGGGCCTATAAGTGGTGCATGCGCTGAACCTCTTATAAATCATCTCATTGTGCCTTGTTGTCCTTTGCTCCTATGATGGTTTCTTCCAAGCACCTCGTCTATATTATTGAAAATGTGCATTGGGTCAAGAAGACGATTCACTAGAAGGTCATTGCAGTATGGAAGTTGATGGAAAACGGATAGACGCTTCATTCCTGGAGGTGTATAGGTCTGATCCAGCTCGCATAAGGTTCTCCAATCACTGATCTTTCATATGCGAGGAGACCTCCCTAGAAATCCCTCACGCAAAGGATGGTCCACTAGCAGATACTTCTTGTGGCCCTTGTATACTATCTTCTTCATAGACTTTGAGTATGAAGCCTCAAGTTGCGGCCCACATAATAGACATCCATTATACCGTAACACTGAAAGCCCTATAGAACATCAAAAAAAGATTGTATAGCAGGTAAGTTTGGATGATAATCATGACTTAACACACTATGTTAACAAGCTACAGTATTACCTGAGCACTCTCCATAGCCAGGCCAATCATGCATAGTCCACATAAGTATTCCTCTCAATGTTAGTGCACGTTGTCCAAACCTCTTGGAAATATCATGAACTTAAATGCCCTCTCATAGAACACGAAGCTCCTCAACTAAAGGGGCTAAATACACATCCATGTTCTTCACCCTGTACTTTCCAAGAACTATCAAAGATAATAAAACATGCCCTTTTTCTATCACTAGCCATGGTGGATGATTATAGTTAACTAGACAAATAGACCATGTACTCCATGATAAACTTCCTAGACCAAATGGATTCACTCCATCCATCGCTAGTCCGAGTCAAATATGGCAAGCCTCCTCCTGAAAGGCTACCCACTTCTCTTCCATGTGCTTCCATGTAGGGGAATCTATGGGCACACGCATAACACCATCCGTGGACCTAGTGTTACGTTGCCAAGTCATCAATCCTGCAATGGATTTGCACTTGAACATTGTTTTAATCTGAGGGATGATGGGAAAGTGTCGTAAAACTTTTGCTGGTACCCTTTCTCCTTGCACATCTTGTCTATATCTCGATGTACCACAATGCGGACATTGTACTACGTTGTTATATTCTTGTCGATAAAAAATATAATCATTTGGACAAGCATGGTGTGTGTTGTAGTCCTCCATGCCAATCGAGTGCAACATTGCTATTGCTTGACTACAGTCCACTTAATTCTCATTATCTTCTGGAAATATTTGATGTTTCAATAAGCTGTTACACAAAATAGTCAGGCTAAGAAAATGCATATAATGGTACATAACTCATTAATTGCATATGATATCATCACTTACGCAAAAAGTTTTGATACGCTCGTATCAGACCATCCAAAAATCGATTGCAAGTTCAATATGGATAGGCAAGCGCGTAAAACAGACACATGTGCTCCACGATATAGTGGAAGACGAGCAAGCCTACGTAGCTCTTTCTCTTCTTGCGAAGTGTATTCCACATGTCGTGAGTTTTCTTCTACCCCTTCATGTTCCAAACCTGGATCTTTTGTTCCATTGTGTAAAGCATTTATCATGTCATCCATGTCATGTTCTACCGAATCCGCTTGAAGTTCCTTGGGTTGTTGGATCACCTCATTTGTGGCTACTCTTGTTGGTCTCCATCGTTCAGGCCGGATATCCACAGGTTCGTCATTGTTAATGCGCTTTTGCCACTAATTAGATGTTCCAATCGCTCCACTGGAAATATTGCCCATTTTTTTGTATGATCTTCATTGCAAATTCGTCGACGCATCGAGCCACTTGGTATTTGCAATGAGTACATGGGCAAAGTGTCTTCTCCTCTAAATCAACAAAATTTGAGGGTGTGGTGTCATCCATGGTTTCCATATTGATTTGTAATGGGAACGAATGCTTATTTTTGGAGGGGAATCCTCCCTTAAGTATTTGTGGAGGGTGGTAGTCGGTGATAGGTAATTTGAAATATCGGGGGCACGCAGGATTTGGAAAGATTTTGATTTTGAATGAAAAGTAGCGATCATCGACATAAGCATCGAAAAAGTCGTTGGAATAATCGATGAAAACAATGTCGAAATCATGGTGGGAAAAAGCGTTCAAAAGTCCGTCGAAATAACCGTGGGAAATGTATTTTTTCGACTCTTATATCCAAGCTTATTTCCACGTACTTTTTGATGCTATTAATTTCCTACTAGTGTTAAAAAGATTGCTTAGGAATTGACTAATATGTCTTACTCTAGTATTATTCAAGGGTAACCAGTATGAGTTCTATTATTCAAGGGTAAGAAGTATGAGTTCCTTTCAATGCAAGTATAGGAAAGATGTATACATCACATGTGTCTCTCTGTTCAAGGGCTCCATCATTGAAAAATGTGTAGAAGTCTTTTTGCCATTTGGACATGTAACTCCATCAATTTCTTTATAAAATATATATCGAGCATCAACAACATTTAGATTATCACATGAAAGCAAACAATATTTTTAACATGTTATTGATCATATTGAGGTCTTATCAAAAAACATTTCCAAAGTGTCTTCTAGAGGACAAATCTAATAATCAAAATTTTGTCTAGTAAAGAGACGGATGAATGTTACTATAAATTTTATATTTCATTATCCTAAGAAAATAAGTTGCAACTACCCTTTCTGAAAGAGTGTCTCATTACTCACACAAAATAACTCACAATAATTTTTAATATCCATCACTTTAGAAGAAGACTAAAGCAAGAGAACACATAAGTATATTCAAGTACTCAAAAAACATTTACAAAGGAGTGTCTTGCTACTTACACAAAATAACTTATAATAGATTTCAATAGCCATCACTCTAGTTGAAGAAGACCAAAGTCAGAGAATACATAAGTATATTCAAGTACTCACAAAAAATTAGCACCATAGAAAACTCAAATACATGATATATGTTAGGGCTTGGATCACCAAGGCATTTGGCCAAAAACATTAGAACGTAAGTCATGAGAATTAGACACTCAGAAGGAGGCTTGATTTTATATGGGTATCATGTACGATTTTAGGTATTTTGGACATAAAATAATGCAAAAATAATTATCATCCATGCATCCGTCTCTTTACTAGACAAAAATTCGATTATTAGATTTGTCTTCTAGTAGAAGCTTTGGAAAAGTTCACCTCAATATGATCAATAATAGCATGTTAAAAATACTATTTGGTTTCATTTGATGGTTCAAAGATTGTTAAATTTCTGTATTCATTTCATTGAGAAATTTAAAGAGTTTCATGGCCAAATGGCAGAGAGACTTCTATCTATTTTTCTATGATGAAGTCCCTAAAAAGAGAGGCACCCGTGATATACATGTCTTTTCTATACTTGAGTGAAAAGGCACTCATTATATAATAAAGTAATACATATTAGTTAGTTCTTAAGGGCTCTTTGCCATACTTGAGTCAAAAGGAACTCGTACTTGTTACCCTTGAATAATAAAGTAATACATATTAGTCAATTCCTAAAAGGGCTCTTTTTAATCTACTAGGTAACTAACAACATAATAACTAACTAAATTCTAGGATAATGTTTTCTTAAAGGGGACATATTCCTAATAAAAGATTAAAAATACAGTATGAATTCTTGAAATGCCCTACCACTAGGGTACACAAAAGTACGTGAAATAAAAATTTTAAACCAAACATTGAGTCATCTTAAATAATGACAGAATTGTGTAGCCCCACTAACTATTTTATTTATTTTCATAATCTATCTAAATTTTGAATGCCATTATACTTGTATATCCTAGAAAAAGGTTATGGAGAAAAACAATGGTTTTATCAATTTTTGAGAGCATAAATTTTACAATGAGACATATTTTAAAAAGAAACATTGAATTTCACAAAACGTAGACATTGCTTCATAAATTACCTTGAAAAATTATGTCAGACTAAAAGCACCTTCATGGCACTACCATTCCCAACAAGTACTAAGATCACTTTTTAATTATTTGTCATGAGATATTCATAGCTTGCTTAGATTATAGAACCAAGATAATCCATAAACTATGAATTTCAACATCTTTTAAATGCAATATGTTGATTTCATGATTATATACTTATGTCCTTGTCCATTTACTCCTATCTTCAATGATTCTTAGATTATAAGTTTCTAGTGGGATTGTAGAAATGCAGTTGAATTACATAATTCAGAACCAATTTTCTAGCAATACCCTTTAGATCTTTACATTTAGATTTGATTATCTTGCCCATAACCCAAATCCAACATTGTAAAAATGGTTATCTCATACATATCCTTAATATTTAAATCACAACTTATGCTATTGTAATCTACACTTTGAGAACCTTATCAGCCTAAGATGATCTCCAAAGTACCATTTCATTAAGTCTTGTGGAATAGAAGGCTCACTAGCATTATCTCTACAAGGCTCACTAGCATTATCTCTTGCCAAGTTTCGATTGTCAATATCCATCCTTCCAAACCTCAAACAAGATGATGTGTTTACAATGTTTTTATGGTGAGATATCTTTGTTTTTCCTTTAGGCACCACAAACTAGCTGCTTAAAAAGAGACATTTGTATTGTGAACCATTTCCTTTATTTTTGAAAGCTTTCCAAGTAATTTCACTTTTTTAAAAGTAATATTACATTTTTAAACATGTTTTAATATGTGAAGAGCTTGTATTCTTTGAACACTTTGTTAGAATGGTTAGAACACAACTTTAAAGGTAGGGGGTGGTGTTCTTAAATCTCTGTTAGAATTGTGGGAACATAGAAAAGAAAAGCTTTCTATTGGAATCCAAGATTTGAAATTAGATTTCTTCTTTGGACACTTAAGAGATTCAACATGTGGTGCACTAAAAGAGTACGAGAGAGTAGCCATGCAATCACTACAAGAGATGGGAAGCATAGCCACGTGAAGAGGAGAGAGAGTAGAAAGGGATCTGGGCAGGTTGCTTGTGATCAAGAAGGTTAAACATTGAAGGTGTGCATTCACGGGGAAGCTGGCCAAAATTCAAAACCTTTTCCCCACATTAACCTTTTCCAGTGGGGACAAGGCCCACTATTAAGATTTGGTTAAGGAAGGGAGGTATGCTAGAAAAACAGACCCCTAGAGGGTGCACCACTGAAGCATTAATGGAGGCTTCCATTTTGCAGAATTATCATGTGTCTCGAGAACAATCCTCTTTTGTATTGGAGGAGGATAGGTGGAATTTGTTATATGAATTGCTAAACAAAAATGAATACAGATGTGGGGGTAGGGATAGGATGTTGAATTCTAGAGTCAGTTTGATGTAAAAAGCTTTTTGTTGATTTATAAATATATGTTTATTGGTCCCAAAAAAAAAGAAAAACATGAATTTTTTGATACCTAAACTATTGTAATAAGGGAGAGAAAAATAAAGTATATTACACGAGTGCATTTCACATGACTTCCTGATATGATTTCATTGTCATGTTTTTGGTCTTGTCCTTTTTGCAAGGCATAGTACATACTTGCTGGGATTTACTTTCACTACCTTAGTGATCCAAGCCAATACTCGAAAGAAATATTTTTTTCAACCCTTAAAATTAAAGGCAATGGGTAGGCTTAATTGGGATTTAGACTTAAAAATCATGAGAAATTGTATAAATGTCGTGATTATAACTAAAATGTGCAAATTTCAACCCTTAAAATTAAAGGCAATCTCGAATTTCAATTGGGATACCTAAATTTCAATCCATATCAAGACGACTGCTTGTGTGCCATAAACTAGTTTGAATGGGGTCATTCTGGTTGAGACTTTGTATGCAATGTGAAATGACCATAAAGAAAAATATAGCCTTTCATCCCAGTCAGTGCGATTTTGATTGACCAACTTTGTGAGGATATTATTGAGGATTTTGTTGGTTGACTCGACTTGACCATTGGCTTGCAAAGAGTACATTGTGGAGCGCTTATGATGAGATGATGGGTGACTAGTTCCTTGATGGCACATTTACAAAGTGCTTGCCTTGGTCACACTAAATCAGCTTGATCAAGCATCCTAATGCATGATTATCATCTTGTAGATAAATCTGGCAGTTGATCTTGCTGTGTTATCCCGGAGTGCTTGGGCTTCTACCCACTTGGTGTTGTAATCAGCGGTAGCCACCAAGATGTATTTGTGATTGGTAAAGCGGGCTGGTGGCTTAAATAGCCTATAAAGTCAAGGACCCATTTCTAGAATGGTTCTATGGGAAGGATCAGGATGTGTAGCATCTTGTCTCTATCTATTGGCTGGCTGAGACATTGGCATGCATCACACTGCTTGGCCCATCTGTAGGCATGACCAAGGACTGTCGACCATGAGAGACCTTTTTGGAGGATTTTCCTCATGGTTACTTCTCCCGCAAAGTGTCCTCCACTAATTCCTTGATGAGCTTCACTAAGGACAGCTTCCTGTTCATGTGGTGGAATGCACCGCTGGAGGATTTGATCAATCCTCTTCTTGTATAATTGGCCGGCTATGACTTGGAAGTGCCGGCTTTGGATTGCAATCCACTTTCATTGATCTTTAGAAAGATTATCTTCCATACACATGTGACAACAAATGTTATCATTTCATCATACTAGGTTGGGGGAGTTGGGATGACTGCTATAGTTGTGAATGCTCAGCATGTGATAGGTCATATGCTACTCCGCACTTGGGGCTTCTCCAAACTCCATGTGGGATAGATAATTTACTAATTTATGGTTTGTGCCCAAGGTGTGGACTATTGTGAACTCAAAATCTTGGAGTAGTAGTATCCACCTTGCTAGTTTTCCTCTGCTAAATTCTGCATATCCACCAAATGCAGCAGAGTGGAGTGATCCACATGAAAGGTAAACTTATTGCCTAGTAAGTAGTATGATGAAAAAACTTGGGGACTGAGTGGATCAGGCCAAGGGATTCCCTATGTGGATGAGTAATTTTGCTCAGCATTGGAAAGTCTTCGACTAGCGTAGTAGACTAGCCGAAACCATTTCTTCTTGGGCTCTTGCATGAGAACACTGCTAATTGCCACATCAGAGGCATCCATGAAGACATGAAAGGGAAATTCCCAGTTGGGGGCTTCAACGATAGGTGCTTCAAACAGCATGATCTTGAGATGCCAAAACATGATGTCACATTCCCCAGTCCAGTTGAAGACATGCAAGAAACGCTTGACCCTCCATCTCCATATTTACCATGCAAATCCTCCATGGAAAACAAGTTTCGGAGGCAGAGATACCTTCTCTTGCATTCATAATCCATTCCACATATTTCACAGGCTGCAAGAGGGAACTTGGGGGTTGCCTTTCCTACTTATAATTTTACCTTCAACTAGAGTTCAAAACATGCACAGAAGCACTCATATTGTTCCTTGCCAATTTGACAATATTTTGCAAGCTCATGCCATTGGTTGGACACCTTCGATGAGTATTTTGTGTTGAAGACCATTAGCAATTCTTCTTGCATAACCTTATCTTGCTTCCTCTTGCTTCATCGTCATTTTCCTCTTTGTAAAACGTCAACAACATTCCTATCTTGTCCTCGACTTGAATCATACAAAGGTTCCATTCTGGATTTCTCCCTGGATGCACCTGACATTCTCTTCACTCAAGCTCAATAGGCACCTCATATTAGTTGGCAACTACCCACCAAGTTTCCTCTTCTTTATTGCCTTAAAAATGTTAATCCACCTCTCATATATGTTCAGAGGATATGTGACCATGTGCATATCCTTCTCGGGGGGTGCACTACCAGAAAACCCTAGGTATCACGTGCGTTTAAGAGGTATTTAAAAAACCCCTTAACTAAGAATTTTCCCCCAATAAAACAACCCCTCTTTACTTATGAACTAATGGATTTTTTTCTAAAGTTGAATAAAAAACCCCTCTTGTTAATGTAATCCTGTTAAATTTTCTCAATGTATCTACTTAAAAAAACCCTCCTGTTAAACTCACGTGGTACACTAATATTTTTTGAGGTGAACCCCCCAAGGTATCCTTGGTCACAAAGATTACTCATGGAGAAACTAGCCCCTGATATAAAATTATGTAAAAAATTAAAGATATATAAGATACATTAAATCTTAACACCTTAAGAACGTTAGAAGGATAATGACACCTTAAGAACGTTAAAAGGATACATTAAATCTTAAGAACGTTAAAAGGATACATTAAATCTTAACACCTTAAGAACATTGGAAGGATAATCTTAACACCTTAAGAATGTTAGAAGGATAATCTTAACACCTTAAGAACGTTAGAAGGATAATGACACCATTGCCATTATCCATTCGTAAGAATCCCAAAGGCATGAGAAGATAATGGCACCACTGTCATCCTTCCCTTAGTAATAGTTTGGGGAAGAGTGGTAGTGGTGCCACTCTTCCACATTACATTGCTTGGAAGGTGCCATTATCTCCTCAAACCATTCTTACCAAGAAGGAATGACACAATTGCCATTATCCCCTCATAGCAATCTTACCAAGGGATAATGGCATCCTTACAACTAAGAGAGAATAGGAGTGGTGCCACTCTTCCATATTACATTACTTGGAAGGTAGAATGGCAATGGTGCCATTATCTCCTCAAACCATTCATGCCAAGAAGGAATGGAACCACTGCCATTCTCCCGTTATACCATTCTTACCAAGGGATAATGGTGTCCTTATTAAGAGAGAATGATATGGTGCAATTCTCCTTGCATTAGGGCCAAAAACGGCTAGAAAAGGGCTGTTTGTTAATCCAAGGATTAAGAAATTGTCCAATTGTGAATTGACACGTATACAAAAGTATGGCATTCTTGTCTCCTCCAAATGTCTTCCTAACGGTTCTATTTTAGTGGCGAACGGCTAAAACGGCTAAATTTAGACGTTTCCGATGGCTAACATTAAAGTTTGGGTCCAAAATAGTGACATCTTGTTCCATTTTTTATTTTAAAAAATTCAAGCATTAAAGATACGAAATCCTTTTTTCAGGCCTTGAAAACAACGCTATTAATGACAAAACATCGGACGTCTACTTTCCGCCTTCCTTTCATTTTGGCATATGGTTTATTCTTTCTTCTTTGCACTTTCAAAAGATTCACTATTCAAAAGATTCACTATTCAAAAGATTTACTATTTTGCTCTTATCTGTGAGCTTCTATGGCGTCCTCACGTCGTCCTTCTCATAATATTACTTCTTGTGATTTTCATAACATGAGAGAAGATGGTGTTTGGAAACCCATGTCTTTTCGTGTGAATGATTGGGTAACAATGCTTCCCTCTTGCAAAGGTGCCCACAGGGTGAAAAGAACCAAGCGAAATGAAGTGAAATCCCATTGGAAAGGTCGTGTTCTTGCATTCAAAGTGACCGACAATGGCTGGCTTGCAAAAGTTCAACATGTCTACATGGCCAAAGACATGGTGTTGAACTTGGATGAACATCCAATTCTCCATTCTTACTGTAATTCAACAAACCTTTATCTATTTGACACAACACAATATTTCTCTTTCTGATATATTTATTGTTTGTTTCATTTCAGTTATCTTTCCGTCAACAGCTGTGGAGTGGCAGCCTGTTGAGAGCTTAAGTGGCACATTCAAGGCAATTCACAAGGGGATTGCAGATGTCATGTACGCAGACAAACCACCTTCATTTTACAAATCAGTGGATTTATTTGTGTATTTTGCAGAATACAGGGTTCCATCAAGAGAAGGTGTTCATGGAGAATTGTATGACATACCTATTCCCACAATAATGTCACTAGAATGGGAAGTTCCTGATCCAAATACCATAACAAGCTTCAAATCCAAAATCAAAGATGATATTCTGAAAGCAATGTCTCCTGGAAGGATTTCAAGAAGGATTAAACTTCAATGGTTCTTGTCTATACATGTCTTTGTGGCATGTTTCAAAACAATGGAATTGGAGAGGACGAGAACGATGTGGCTTAATAGAAGACTATCTCTGACTGATCTGGACACTGTACTTGGAGAAGGATGGAGTACCAAGGAAACTTTTCATATGGGGGACATTATCAGTTGTAGAGTAAGCCCAAATTCTTTGTCCATCTCATACCAACTGTGTCGCCAATCCTTAGTTTTGGGCTATGACTATAGGAGATGGAAAAGCAAGCTTGGTAGTTGGGTCCCTTTGGACTCTGAAGAGAATTGTCCAGAGTTTGAATTTAACATCATAGTCCATCCATTCATAGATCCTAGGAAACTCATAGTAACATCAAACTGGCGACTACAACATGTAAGAGAGTCGCTTGAGTTTCTGGATGAAATATCACCTGAATATAGATTCAAAGTAGATGATATTGTTATCCGTACAAGGATGGAGAGTGTAACCTCATGCATCACATGTCTCCCCCCAAAAAAAGTTGTATTTGAGCCACTTGCAAGGGCAAGTTTGTATAGTTGAAAATGATAATGTAATCAATATATTCTGCTAGATTTCGTCTCGTCTTCTTCACAAAATTGGTTAACAAATTGTTCGTGACACAAAGAAAGGTTTAACAGATTGATATCAAATTATTGATACAGAATTTTACAGAAAATTAACCCAAAAAATGTGTGTTCATATGGACAAAATGAACAAAACAAAATCCAATATGTGGAATCACTCTGCAAAATCAACTTTCCTTTTGGCATGAGATGACCCTGCATCTTTAGAGAATCTTTCTCTCTTCTGTTTGCTTCGATCAAATTTTGCTGATTGAGGTTCAAGTTCTGGAGTTTTCAGCACTTGAGGTGTTGGAGAGGAAGACTTTAGAGTGGATTCCCCTAATGGTGGTAAGTTGGGCTCCTCTTTGAGACCTTCACGTGTTGGCGAGGGAGATTTGGCAGTGGGGTCTGGTTTTGGAGAAGATTCTTTGGAGGTTGGCCTTGGAGACTTGGCAGTCTTCTTGGGGAACTTGAACAAGAAATTAAATGGAGAGCCAACATTTGCCCTCTTACTACCTTTGTTGGACAAACGACGCTTCTGAATTTTAAATTTCACTGGTGAGTGAAAAGGAAGACCTTTAGCAGCACTCCTCTCTTTGACAGGGGTATTCTCTTTGATAGGTGTCTTCTCTTGAGCTGGAGAAGAGCTCTTCTCTTTGGAAGGAGGACTAGGGATCTTCTCTTTGATAGGTGTCTTCCCTTGAGCTGGTGAAGAGGTCATCTCTTTGGCAGGAGGGCTGGGGGTCTTCTCTTTAGCAAGTGGGCTAGGGCTCTTCTCTTTAACAGGAGGGGTAGGGATCTTCTCTGTAGCCTGAGGGATCTTTAATTTAGAATGGCTCTTCTCTTTAGAATGGCTCTTTTTCCCCTTGGAAGACTTGCTCTTGGAAGGGCTCTTCTTTCTCTTCATCTTCTCTTTGGCAAAGGTCTTTTCCTTCTTGAATGAGTCATCCTTGTCTTTGCTTTCCTTCTTCTCCCTTTTCCTTTTCTTTGAAGTTGTATCCTTGGATCCAGGTGGAAAGGGAGAATCAGGATCATATGGATTGATGGATCTGCTCAGAACCATGGACACTGCCTTCTCCCTTACCCAACTTACCCAAGAATCTGTATACTCATGCAACTAAGACAAAAGAAAATAAGAAAGTAAGAAAACAGGTCACTCAATGTATTCACTAAATCAATCAATGGTTTTTATACATGAACTTACAGGAAGTGTTAACATTCTGAATCTTGACTCAAGAAATCTCCAAGCATTAGCAAGAACCATCCATCCACAAGATATTGAGTCTTTCTGCAAGGGAACTTCCTGATTGAAGTACTTAAAATCTTCAAGTTTGTAGTCTACATAGGTAGAAGCTAGATAACTCAGGATAAGTTTGGCAGCACTGCAAACATAAAATTTTGAGGGTCAACCAAATAATTGAAATCATGCAAGAAATTTGAGGGTCAACACCACATGGCAAAATTGATTCTTACATTTTACTTCTCCCATGGATGGATGCCAAAGAGTTCATAAAGATCACATCTCTATCCAATAGATTGATAATAATAAGACTCCAATGGCCTCTGTGATAATATGAGTTCTGAAATTAGTAATGGATACTGTCATGTCTATAATAGGCAAAAGGTTATTGAGAATGAGTCTTACACTTCCACATAAGGGTACACAATGTAATTGCAGGTAAGCATATCAAAGTTTTTGAGAAAACTTGCAAGATCCCCTTGCCTATTGAAAAGGCACTGTGTTACAAGGGGATCAAGAATTGTCACTTGCACAGCCATTGATTCATGAAGATCCCTCATAAGACATCTGGATACACAAACAAAACATGTCAACAAAATATGGTTCCTGGGAAATTCATCAAGAAAACAAAAGCAAATCCCTACAAACCTCAGGCAGATGAAGAGGACTGTGTCAGATATCTCAATATTAGGATTCACCAGCATGCTTGTGTCCTCAGGGGCAATGTCACAATACACCTCATCCTCTCCAGGCATGGACACATCTACTATCATCTGACCTGTCACATTCTTATAAAGCTCTGAATTGGATGAATGGAGAATCTCAGCTTGCTGAGAAAGAAGTGCATCCTCTGAAATTTTCTCTTGCTCTCTCTCTTTTTCAACTTCTTCTTTGATATCCTGAGCTTTTCTTGTATCATAAGGATGAGAAATATCTTCAATAACAACAGACTGCTTGGGTTGCCTTGCTGGAGGGATATTAAGAATTTCAAAAGCTCTCATATCTTGACTTGGAATAGGCTCCAAAGCTTTGTCAAACTTATATCTAAGTCTGGACACCAGCACAAAATCTTTGCTCATAAGAGTGATCCTATGAGCAAATGCAGCAGCAATGTAGCCATCATTCATAAAGTCAATTAAAAAATCTTCTGCAGCCTCTTGAAGACACATGAGGGCCTGGGTTTCCCATCGAACTTTCTGAAGATATGTGTTTCTCATTTTACCAACCAACCTTTCTGATATGTCCCTGACAACCCGTGTAAATGGCAGTCGAGGGATGAGGAGACTTGTAGATTTCTGTGCTGCTCTTATCTCTCTTAAGGACTTCACCTGATAATTCAATCTCTTTCTTGCTGTCGCCCTCGCACGAGGCTTTGGAAGGGGCTTTTCCTGTTCGGAAGGACCTGGCTTGTCTTCAGGTTTTTCAGTCTCAACTGGTGGGTAAACTTTCCTTGCAGTCTGCTTCGTCCTTGCCATTGAAGCTAGAAAAGGAGACCAAATCAAGCAATTTGTATTATAGGACAAAATAATAAACAAGCCCGAACGAAGCGATATAGGGATTCCAAAGATTATGGAAGGTGATTATCGCTTGATTCGGGCACGAAGTAAAAATAAGAAAAATCCCGAACGAAGCGATGATGATAATCCAGGAGGTTCGGATGTGTGTAATCGCTTGATGCGGGATGGAGAAAAAAATGAAGACCCGAACGAAGCGATGATGAGAATCCGGGAGGTCCGGATGTGCGTTATCGCTTGATGCGGGATGGAGAAAAAACCAAAGACCCGAACGAAGCGAAGAGGGAAATCCAGGTGAATCGGATGTTCGTTATCGCTTGATTCGGGTAGGGAATTGAGAACACTTGATAAGGAAAAAGTGGGGTTGAGAAACAAAAGGTAGCTTGGTTTCGCTTGATACAGTGACGGAGAAAAAAATGAATATTTTTAACAATATTAACTTTTTATACCTCGGATATGTCGTACAGAGTACCGTTGAGTACACATGGTATGTTATCATTATTGCCACGTGGCATAAACGGTCACTATTTAATGTCTTTAGTTCACGCGCTTTTAAAATTTTTCCCCAGTTTTGGACCACTCGTTTGCGTCAGATCAAGTTGTGCACCGTTTTCTCTTCCAAACCCTTTTTTGCAAAAATCAAAATTTATTTGGAGACCTTGGAATTGGTAAATCCCGCACCAAGCGATAGAGTCATTCCAATTTTTTTGGACCTTTCATATTCGCTTGGTTCCGGCACATCAGAATTTTTCAGGCTTTTTTGTCAAATATCTCAATGAGTAAAGGTGTTGCGGGTCGACATGAGCTTGTTGAAGAAAGCCCAAGTGAGAAGCTCTTGAATGCTATTTTGCAAGATGGTCATGATATGAAGGTATACTTTGATGCAGTGGAGATTTTCAATCCAAGGTTTTCTCTTTCAGATGTTTTGTTGAAGCTCAAGGACATTCTTGAAGATGAGTACAACCAATTTGAAATGTCAATTCAAGCTCATTGTTTTCGTGTCGGAGACCATGATTTTTGTCACCTTACAGATTTTACACAGCTATCTGTGGAGAAAGCCAAAGTAACAAAGAGGTTCAGTAGATTTTCAAATAGAACTTCTTTCACATGCCCTTCATCCATTTCTTGTCCTATCCATAAAAAACATTGCAACCTTGTCCCCAAGGATGTCTCCTTTCTTTTCTTCCTTTTTTTGAAAGCAGAAATACAGGATAAAGAGCAACAGCCAGAAATTGATGCAGAGAATGAGGAAGAAAACTTAATTGTCACCACAGTTTCAAAGTTAGAGAAATGTGAAATTTTAGAAGAGGAAGAAATTGATGTTCAAGCTGAGGAGAGAGAAAGTGCAAATCTTGATGTTGCAGAATTTAGGGCTTCCACTATAACTGAAGAGCCTTCAGAGGTAGCAAGTATATCTGAATCCTCTGTTACTCTTCCAAACCTTCCTTTCTTTTATATCAATGAGAAAGATTTTATTCCTCTTTCCTATCTTCAATGTCTCTTCAATATCAGAGAAGACTACTGTATTGCAGCAATTTCAGAAGCTTGTGAAGTGGCCAAGGACTTTATTGATACAGAAGTAGAGCCAAAGGAAGAGTTTTTGGCACTTGATTTGCAAACATCTGACAACTCATTTATCCCTGCTACTGATGCACTTGCCTTGTGCCTTAAAAAAATGGAAGAGGGGAAACCTTCCTTGAGTGATGAGGATTTTGAGGACAGGCTAATTGAGTTAGGTATTGAGACTTTTGGCAGAGATTTCAAGCTTCAGGCAGATTCTGATAAAGTGCAAAGGGTTGGCTCTTGCAACTTGATGAAAGAGAAAGTAGTAATTGAGGATGAGTTGCAGAAGGTACCTTCCATTTAATCCTTTGTTAAATGTTATTGTGATTGTAATTTTTTTTAATTGAGGTTTTTGTCTTGCAGATTGAATTACTTGATAAGGATGATTTTCTGGGAAGAGCTAGAGGCACCAGAGTGAAATCTACAGAAACAAGGTCAAGAAGGCCTTCATCTGCTCTCATGCACTACTTGCCTACATTGGATAAGGCTGTGTTCTGTGCATTCCACATGAACTTCTCTGAAGATGCTGAGTTGCCAATATTTGCCTTCAAGGTGTTGTCAAGGTTTATGGGATATACTTCCCTTCAAATAAATGCTAACAAGGTTTTGCTTCTAGAGAGAGCTGCTGCTCTTAGAATCTTTGGATATGCTGCAGGTTTCAATGCCTCAAGAGCAGGATACTTTCTTTGCTACTCTAGCTATGCAGCTGCAGCTGAGGTGTCAGATATCAATCTCCTTGGAGGTTATAGAAGGAGAAAATTTTTGAGATACAGAGGTGACATGCCAAGAAGTCCCAAGAGAATCAAATACTAATGTACACAATATTTTGCAAGGACCAACTTTATTTCAGCAAAACTTTTTGTTAGCGGTACAAATGTGTTAGTAATCATTAGTCTCTTTCTTGAGGTGTTGGTGTAGTTTCAGATTGCTGGGTCTTTGATCTCATCCTTTGTAATTGCCTCCTGTAGAACCAATTGAATAATTCGTTTAGTGCATTGCTTCTTCTTTGTCCACCTCCTCCTCTTCGGGTACATCTAAAAAAGGAAGTTCTCGCTTGATAATGAGACTTTTCCAATCCTTGTGTATTCCATGTTGCAAGTGGTCCTTCTGTAGCAAAATATGGTCCATGCAAGTAAAGAATATGCTACAAAGAAAATTTTTGTTAGTACATTTAAGAAATTTCAAGTAATAAGTCTGGACACACCAATATATAACTGTTTTGATAAGTCTGAATACTCACCAAGTAATAAGTTATGTCTTTTTCTCCCCAGGCATCTGTGATAGCTTTGATCAAAAGCTTTATTGCGTTTTTGAAATCATCTGCATAAGTATTCGAACCAACTTGTCGTCTAAGGACTTTGAAAAAATTGTCGAGTTTTTTCCAAACTTCCATACGTTTGTTGGCTACATCTGGTCTACTTTTGACATTTGTGGTGATGTTACACAGCTGTTTCCAACAGTTCCACATTGCGTTGACTTGTTTGGTGTCATGGTTGCTCAAAAATCTTCTCGCTTTTGCTCCTCCCATTGAAACATCTTGCAGAACATCACCTGTACCTCCAGAAAGAACAGGATCTTTTTTAAGATGCACTTCCCCACCATGAAAACCCATTTGAGAGAGCAAGGCTTCGCACTTTTCTATGCACTCATCTGCAAGTTTAGTCGGCTTAATAGAATATGCATAGTCCAGATGAAGTCTGAGCAATTTGTCCAAGATTCTTATCTCTGCATGCAGTGTACATATATGCACATTTTTCAAATGTATTGGTAGAATTGGATCCCATATTTTAATAGAGGTTGGATAATCGACAATATTCACATTATTTCTGGATGGTGGTTTTCCAATCTCATTTTCTGCAAGCCATTCTTTTGTCCCTGTGCTTGCCATGCAATAAAGACATGGATATTTGGTATTTGCTCCTCCACATACACCAAACATACACTTCAACGCCTTGAGGTCGGCACTCAAATGCCATTCCACAATGAAATCACCTATGTCATCAACATGAAGGTGTTCACCTGTATTCTGGCTCTGAATAACTGAAGGAATGTCTGTTTTTGAGAAGAGCCACTTTAATGTTTCATGACTCTCTACTGGTACCTGAGCTGATCCAATCCACCATAGCTCCATTTCTGATTGAGTTTTGTGGCATGGAGAATCAAGCTTACCCTGACTATAGTCCAATGCTTTATTCATTAGGGATATAGATATTCTTTCCATTTTTTGACACTTTTGGATTTGAGCTTCATCCAATTTTAAAACAAATACAAGTTTTCCTTCACAATCTATTTCTCTTATGTTGTAATATCTCACCATAAAAGATTGGACTTTTCTAATGTTCATCCAAATATTATTATAAACGTTGTATTCAAAAGATGATTTTTTTTTTTTGTCTCTCATATGGCATTGTTCCCTCAATATGGAAATACTCTCCGAAATGTTTAGAAATTTCCTCATTTAACATAGTTCTATATTTTCCAACATTGTGAGGTCTAGGCAACCCAAAAGCTTTGATTTTGTAATACTTAAGGACCCTGAACCAGGTTTTAGAGATGGCTCTGTATCCCTTTCTACTCACTCCCACTGTGTCACAAACTTCTTGCATTTGAGAAGGCTGGACTAATAAGTCCATATCTTTTAATAGATGTTGAAAGACCAGTTTTTTTTGAGTTTGATTTTCAGGAAGTTCTAAAAGTTTCAAGATATCCGACCTATTCATAAGCTCATTCAAAAATCTCACCCTTTCCTGAGCATTAGACATATCAAATCCTAGAAGGTTAGTAACATGATCTCTTACAAGTTTTAACCTTTTTTTTCTTTGTCCAGATCTCTCTGTTAAGTTAACTACATCTCGCATTTGTTTTACTCGTGCTCTTAATCCTATTGGAGTTTCTTTTAAGGATTTCAATTTATCATTTTCTTGTTTCAAAGACACTATTTCGTTTTCAAGTTCTAAAATTTTTGTTGCATTCAAAGATGAAGTATTTTGAAGATATGTAGTATATTCTGCATAATTAATATGTGATTGAGATAGTCTTGAACTATAACCAAGTAAGCCATCCTCCCCATCACCAACAAATCTAATCAAATCATGTGGTGTGTGAAAAGAAGGATACCTTCCTGTTTTGGGATCCGGTGGATATAGACTTCCATCTGTCCATAGGTCAATATGCTTCTTTCCTTCGTTGCAAAGATGTTGAGCTTCATTTGCACATGATAGGGATCTTTGGTAGACACTCCGTGTAGTTGCATACTCTTGGTTGAGCTTGATGTTCAAATGAAACTTTCGATTAGATGTATCACTCATTACTAACCGAGCAAAAAGTATAAGCAGAGCTATTAGATCATGAGAGACAGAAGAATGAGAATGAGATGTAGCTTGTGAAATTTTTAGAGAAGCAGAGGAGTGAAATTTTTTTGGAGAATGGATAAGAGCGCGTTTGGAGAGAATGGTCATTTTGCCACGTAGTCACTAAAAGAGGACAAATTTCGAGACGAGCCATTAAAGAGTAGCATGAAAACGATCTATTTTTTAAGATTTTAAAATATGCACTTAGATACATATTCAGTCAGATAGATACGCTTTAAATACCCAAAACGGCTAAATTTGGAGCCGTTTTGACCGTCAACATTCTACTAATTAGCAAGTTAGCGAAATTCCTTACACAGCCCATTTTGAGACGTTTTTGGCCCTAATGACATTCTCCCTTAGTAAGAATCCAATTCTCCCTTTGTAAAAATGGCATGAGGGGAGACACACCACTGTCATTCTCACTTAGTAAGAATGATTTGAGGGGAGAATGGCACCACTACCATTTCCCTTGTATACATTGTTTGGTGCCATTTTCCATTGGTAGAATGGTTTGATGAGAGAATGGCACCACTACCATTCTCCCCGTATACCATTCTTACCAAGGGAGAATGTCATTCTAGCTAAGAGAGAATGGAAGTGGTGCCATTCTCATATCAAACTATTGTAGGTAGGGAAATGGTAGTGGTGCCATTCTCCTTTAGTAGGGAGAAGATATCACTTTACAAAAAAGAAAAGATATCAAAATATTTATTTAGAAAGGTTTTTACTTACATCCCAACTTAGTTGATCTTTATGACCTTTTACTAAGCCTCATGGTGGCTTTGGTGGCCCTCCAAATGCCATCCACTATGCTCAAAGATGCTGCAAGATGTTGATATAGTCTTGAATAGGTAGCTGGTGAAGAAGCTTACAGCTTCTTAGATGAATTTTCAGGCTACAATCAGGTGTCCATAGCACCAAAGTACCAATACAACATGACCTTCAACACAATGTGGGAAACATACACTTACAAGGTTATGCCTTTTGGTCTCACTAATGCCCCTGTAACTTTTCAATGGTTGATCTGCACAACCTTCAAAGACTACTTGCAAAAGTGGTTGGAGGTGTTCATTGATGCTTACGCGATGGTCATACCATCTGACTTGTTTGAAGAAGGTTTTTAAGCGATGTTGATTGTATCATATATCCTTAAACCCTTTAAAATGACAATTTTAGGTCAAACATGATGTGATCTTGGGACACATTGTCTCTAAGAATGGTATTTCCATGGACGAAAGCAAGGCTAAATTGATCTTGGAATTACCCCCACCCACCAATTTCAAAGGTGTACATAGGTTTATGGGCTGCGTTGGGTATTATCGTCACTTCATAATATTCTATGATGAAATTGCCAGACCATTGTATAACACCATATTCGTGAGTTTGGGAATCTCCCAAGTCTCATTTTTGTAATACTAAAAAGGTGGGACCCAATTAACATGTCTATAAGTTTCTCAAAACCCTATCATGTGACCTATCATTGGAAAGCGCTTGAAAAGAGGGATCTATTAAACTTTAAAGCGCACAATTTGGAGTAATGGTGTTCAAGTTATGGCAAATCCACGTGTCCCAAACTTATGGGAAATTCCCATATTCACCAATATGGTGTTGTATAGACTACTCATTATCTTTGAATGGACCGAGGAATGCCAAGAAGCATATGATAAGTTAAAGAAAGTACTAGCTAGTGCACCAATTCTGAGACCACCCAACTGGGAGCTATATTCCATGTGCACATCGATGCATCAAACTATGCAATAGGATGTGTATTGGCACAACCTGGTGAGTTCAAATTGGATTACCTAGTCTGCTTTGCCAGTTGTTGTCAATTGAATAATGTAGAGATAAACTACATCACCATGGAAAGATAAGGGTTGGCCATGGTTTATGCTGTCAAGAAATATCGACATTACCTATTGGCCAACAAATTTGTATTCTTTGTGGACCATCGGGCCTTATTATATTTGGTGAATAAGCCTTGCACCATGGGAAGAATCACACATTGGTTGCTATTACTCTTGGAATTCAACTTCATGGTCACAGAAAAAAAATGAACACATGTTATTCGGGGATGCCATGGAGTTTGTAAAAAGATGTGAGTTTCAAAGATTTGGTATTCCACAAAAAAAAGATAGGATGCCACTCACCCTTTGTTATATGCACATTACGTGTGCATATACTAGGAGGCTAACCCACATGGGAGCATGGGAACAAGCTCTAATGGAGCATGGGAACAAGCTCTAATGGAGCATGGGAGCATGGGAACAAGCTCTAATGGAGCATGGGAACAAGCCACTCACCCTTTGTTATATGCACATTGCGTGTGCATATACTAGGCTTGTGAGCATGGGAGCATGGGAACAAGCTCTAATGGAGCATGGGTTAGGACTAACCTTAAGGGTTAAGGTTAGGGTCAGGAATCCAAGGGTCACACATGGGAAATGGAGAGTCAAGAGTCACTTTGAGGGCCCTCCTATATAATAGGTGCATGGGGCACACTCATCAAGGGAGGCTGGGCTAAGTTATGATATGTTATATGCACTTTATGTGTGCATACACTAGGAGGCTAACCCACATTAGGATTTTGAGCATGGGAGCATGGGAACAAGCTCTAATGGACCATGGGTCAGGACTAACCTTAAGGGTTAAGGTTAGGGTCACACATGGGAAACAAAGAGTCAAGAGTCACTTGAGGGCCCTCCTATATAATAGGGGCATGGGGCACACTCAAGGGAGGCTGGGCTAAGTTATGATATGATGTTCTCTTATATAGAGGATTATATCTACTCAAGGGAGTCAAGAGTCACTTGAGGGCCCTCCTATATAATAGGTGTGAGATGCCTCTGCCCCCTCCGCGTGAGGCAGGGTTTCTCACTCGGGGCCTCGCCCTTGAATGTCCGAGCACGAGACTAAGCTGGTGGTCACTCCAAAAATTGAAACCGAAGTACTCACCCACCCATAATTGAAATGCCTTTCTTAACTTTAGCTTTAGAAAACAGATACGCACACACTCCTCTTTATTCAACTTTAATAAAAACAATCCTTCATAAACAATTTATGGGTTATACATGTCATACTTCAAAATTTCCCATTGAGTCTTTGTTTCTCAACAAAACAGTATCACTCTCGACTCTCCGTTGAGACCAGCGAGTCAACAACGAGATCCAGTGATAGATTACAAAAAACATAGGTCCATCATACAATATCTTCCTCGACATACGCATGGATGTCCTCGGCATCGCGAGCCCGTGCATCGCCTGGTCAGAACCCTCCAGGATCCTCCTTAGGTGTCCTGGCACTTCACTCAGGGACCGCTTCGTCGGCCCTCGTCCATTCTACCGGAAGCGCACCATTTTAACCATACCGAGGCTGGTCAAGACCTCGGCAAGCCTTGCCACGTGAGTTGTCCCTCGAACACTCCCCGCCCGCTGTTGGTTGCAACCAAACTTCCCTTAGATAGACATATATGCCAAATGCTCCCTCCACCAGCATTCTGGCATAAGATAATCTTTTAAGAAGGCAGGGTTTCTATGCAAGTTTACAGTTTTGATTTTGTTTGAATACCATGAGTATATCTTAAATCCGTATCTCATTACTTCTAGATCCAGTTCATAATTCTAAACAGAATTCCTCGAATTTTGTTAACTTGATCCTCAGATCAAAATCATAAGTCTTAACTTAGTTTCAGATTCGGTGGGTGATTTGGGTACATTTTCCCTGAACTGGTACATCGTCATTGATTGAAACTGACGAAGGAATTAGGTCTTGGTCAATAGTCTGAGTCAGAGTTTAGGTCTGAAAAGGTTTTTCCTAAAATTATCTTTCTCGAAGGTACTATCTCAATTTCTCTTTTTCTAAAATTTCTTTCAACAAATATTTATTTACAGATTTCAAAAACATGGATTTCTTTGGGAATATTCATTTTCCTCGATCTTCGATTAAAAATTATCTTTTATGCATACTTCTATGCATTAAAATCGAATATGATAAAAGTAACACTTTTATAATAAAAATTTATCTTTTATGCATACTTCTATGCATTAAAATTGAATACGATAAAAGTAACACTTTTATAATAAAAAAAATATCTTTTATGCATACTTCTATGCATTAAAATCGGATGTGATAAAAGTAACACTTTTATAATAAAAGTTTATCTTTTATACATACTTCTATGCATTAAAATCAATTATGATAAAAATAACACTTTTATAATAAAAATTTATCTTTTTTGCATACTTCTATGCATTAAAATCGAATATGATAAAAGTAACACTTTTATAATAAAAAAATTATCTTTTATGCATACTTCTATGCATTAAAATGGAATGTGATAAAAGTAACACTTTTATAATAAAAATTTATCTTTTATACATACTTCTATGCATTAAAATCAATTATGATAAAAGTAACACTTTTATAATAAAAATTTATCTTTTATGCATACTTCTATGCATTAAAATCGAATATGATAAAAGTAATTTTTTTATAATAAAAAATTATCTTTTATGCATACTTCTATGCATTAAAATCAAAAATGATGAAAATAACACTTTTGATATAAAAAAATTTATCCTTTATGCATACTTCTATGCATGAAAATTAAAAATGATAAAAGTAACACTTTTGATATAAAAAAAGTATCCTTTATGCATACTCCTATGCATGAAAATTAAAAATGATAAAAGTAACACTTTTGATATAAAAAAATATCCTTTATGCATACTTCTATGCATGAAAAATAAAAATGATAAAAGTAACACTTTCGATATAAAAAAATTATCCTTTATGCATACTTCTATGCATCAAAATTAAAAATGATAAAAGTAACACTTTTGATATAAAAAAATTATCCTTTATGCCTACTTCTATGCATGAAAATTAAAAATGATAAAAGTAACACTTTTGATATAAAAAAATTATCCTTTATGCATACTTCTATGCATGAAAATTAAAAATGATAAAAGTAACACTTTTGATATAAAAAAATTATCCTTTATGCATACTTCTATGCATGAAAATTAAAAATGATAAAAGTAACACTTTTGATATAAAAAAAATTATCCTTTATGCATACTTCTATGCATGAAAATTAAAAATAATAAAAGTAACACTTTTGATATAAAAAAATTATCCTTTATGCATACTTCTATGCATGAAAATTAAAAATGATAAAAGTAACACTTTTGATATAAAAAAATTATCCTTTATGCATACTTCTATGCATGAAAATTAAAATGATAAAAGTAACACTTTTGATATAAAAAAATTATCCTTTATGCATACTTCTATGCATGAAAATTAAAAATGATAAAAGTAACACTTTTGATATAAAAAAATTATCCTTTATGCATATTTCTATGCATGAGAATTAAAAATGATAAAAGTAACACTTTTGATATATAAAAAAATTATTCTATATGCATACTTCTATGCATGAAAATTAAAAATTATAAAAGTAATACTTTTGATGTTAAAAAAATTATCCTTTATATATACTTCTATGCATTAAAATCAATATCCTAAAGTAAACATTTATCCATTTACTTGAAACAACATTATAAGAATTTGACATTAATCAATTAACCATTCACCTAGGATAGAGAAAGGTTGGTTTTGCTAGAGAAGAGAGAGGAATGCCTTTTGTAATGAGGCCTAACATTATAGAGAAGACATAAAGCATAAAAACCATAAAAATCCATAAAATAATTGAAAGAAAGAAGAATCACCAACTTACTAATGACTTTGATAGCTTTCCTTTGGCTTGATGGTTTGAGGGTTCAACTCTTGTTTGGACAAGAGTGGCCACCAATCTTTGGAAGAGGGAAATGTCGAAAACTAGTGAATTATTAATGAATTCACAGTTCTTGGCTTGGGTGGAGTAGAGTAACAGTGCATAAAACACTATTGAGTTTTAACAAAGGGGAAGGCCTCTATTTATAGGAAAAAGTGAGCTCCTAACCAAACAAACTGATTCTAGAATTTTCCAACTCAGTTTGGTCAATTTTTGACCATTTTTAGGTTAGTTGAGCTAACTTTTTGTAACTAGACTTGAATTAGGAGAGAGGAGAGATAAAATATCTCAATTTTTATGAGTTTAAAACTCATTCAAGCATGTGAAGTATGCACCTCCTTTAAGGGACTCCCCTTCCTTACATATGTGTCAAAATGGAATCATTATACCCAAAATATCTCATTTTTTTAGTAATACTCATAGTTTCTTACTAATAAACCTTGTACATATTCAACTCTTCATCTTATGTGAGCATTTACTCATTTTTGGATACCCAAAATATCTTATTTTTTGATATTACTCATAGTTTTTTTACTAATAAACCTTGTATATAGTCAACTCTTCATCTTATGCGAGCATTTACTCATTTTTGGATACCCAAAATATCATATTTTTTTGATATTACTCATAGTTTCTTACTAATAAACCTTGTACATAGTCAACTTTTCATGTTATGTGAGCATTTACTCATTTTGGATATCTTCTTTTATAAAATTGGATTTATCTCCTTACCACACATGGATTGATCTTATTGGCCCAAAGGAACCTTAATTGGACCATAATCCAAAAATTTCTGAAAATCTAGACCCTTAGGCTAAGGTCCTTTATACCTATTTCCAGTTAATTCCAATTGCACATTGAAAATTTCTTTTTGAATTTCTGTTTCAGGGAAACTTATTTTAATAATATGAGTTATTTTTCTATCCAGAAATATTTATAATCTGAATATTCTCTCTCTAGAATGATTTTCTCTCTCTAGGTTAAAACAGTTAGAAATAAGATCTTTTATATTTCTGAAGAGGGATTTGATTACACGGGAAGATGCTGGACATCTTAAGAGGCTGGCGAGGAATCTTAAATTCTCTCCCACTTGAAAAACGCGAGATGTCCTCATCTCGCAAACTGGGGATAATCCCGACAGATCGGCTTCATACTCCCAGGTTACATCTTCAAAAGGATAGAACTTCCATTCTAATAATTCTCTAAGAATTCTGTTCCTGAGAATCTTTTCTCAAACATCGAGAATTTCTTCAGGTTGGAGTTGCATCTGTCCTTGGGTTGAAGAGGTTAGGATTTCATCATCAAGCATATGATTTGGGTTTGGCACATAATTCTTTAGAAGGCTTACATGAAATACATTATGAATTTTGAGATGAGGAGGTAGAAGAAGCTCGTAGGCTAAGTCACCTACTTTCTTTGTAATCAGATATGGCCCACAATATCTAGGTGATAACTTCTTGTACTTCCCAAGAGATAAGGAACTTCTTTTGGGCCGTACTCGAATGAAGACCATATCTGCTTCTTTGAATTCTCTATCTGTCCTCTTCTTATCTGCATATTGCTTCTGTCTATCCTGGGCAGCTTTAATATCTTTACGAATTGACTGCATCTGTTGCTCCATGTTGTCAAGCATCTATCTGGACATCTCGACCTTAATCAATGGGTCAGACCAAGTTAATGGAGTTAAGTAATATTGTCCATACAGAGCTTTAAAAGGGCTCATCCCGATACTTCGGTGATAAGAAGCATTGTAGGCGAACTTGACTAGATGCAGATAGCTTAGCCACTTCTTGGGTTCCCTGCCATAGCATGTCCGAAGTATATCTTCAATTACTTGGTTTACCCTTTCAGTTTGACCTCGGTCTCAGGGTGATAAGCTGTGTTGAGATCCAAGAAAGTTCCCACTGCTTTGAAAAATGCAGTCCAAAACCTTGAAGTAAATTTGGGATCTCGGTCACTTACTATTCTCCTCGGTAGGCCATGCAATCTGAAGATTTCTTTGAGGAACACTCTGGCCACATCCACTGCAGTGTAGGTTTCTTTTACTGGAATCAGATGGGCAACTTTGGTTAGTCTGTCGACTACCACGAACATGGAGTTGTAACCTGATTGCACTGAAGGTAATCCAGTAATGAAGTCCATACTGATACATTCCCACTTCATCTGGGGGATGTCCAATGGATGTAACTTCCCAGGCATTTTCACTCTCTCAGCTTTGACTTTCTGGCATGTCAGACATTGACGTACATGATTCAGCACATCCTTTTTCAAACCAGGCCAAAAGAAGCTTTTCTTTACGGACATGTAGGTCTTGATGAAACCTGGATGTCCTGCAATAAGGCTGTCATTCATGGGCTTCATTCAGAATTTGGTCCTTGGTTCCCTCATCATTGTGGGAATGCATAACCTGCGATTATAATACATAATGCCATCATCCAGGCTGTACCCTTGAACTCTGTTCAACTCCTACGGAGTTTTGCTTTCCTGTATAAGTAGGGTAGCAATAGGGCCAAAGAATCTATCCTGCATGATCTTCTCACTTGCTTGAATAGTCAAAGGATTTGATATTACAGTAATTGCAAGCAAGGAGGCTTTTCTGCTGAGAGCATCTACTACCACATTCTCTTTACCTGGGCGGTACTTGATTTCAAAATCAAATTCCTACAAGGTCTGCATCCACCTTCTTTGGCGCATGTTGAGGTCCTTCTGAGTAAAGATCCACTTTAAGCTCTGATGATCTGTCATCAAAGTAAATCTTTTACCCAATAGGTAATGTCTCCACAACTTTAAGGCATAGACTACTGAAAGCAATTCTAAGTCATGGACAACATAATTCCTCTCATGCGTTCTGAGCTTTCGCGATTCATAGGCCACTGCATGACCTTCCTGCATGAGTGCATCTCCCAGGGCAAAACCACTTGCATCAATTACTACCTCAAAGGATAGAGAGAAATCTGGCAGTTTCAGAACGGGACTGGTTACCAAGGCGGTCTTCAGCTTATCAAAAGCACTTTGGCACTTGGCAGACCATTGAAATGGGATAAGATCTGTCTCATGGTGAGTGAAGAGAGTCTTCCCACTGGCCAATTCAACTTGCATAGATTTCCCTGATTTCTGTTCTAAGACTAGCTTACGCAAGCATCCAGGGGAAATGAATGAATGAGAACTGCCTGAATCAATCAAAAGCTTAAAAGGCTTACCCTGATACTCTGCTGGAGTATGGATGACGGAGAACTACTGGTTAGGCCCTTGATTTTCAATTGCAGCATAGATCTGCCCTTTTTTCTCTTCTACTACATCTGAAATTGTGACTGCTCTGGCTGCTGCAGTCTGAGGTAGAATTCTTTCTCTTTTGTTGTTCCAATTCTAGGAAGGAGTTCTGAGATTACTCTAGATAGAGGCAGATGGCTGGGCTGGAATTCTTCTGGGGTTTCCCTGGCTTGGGTGAGACGGACCCTGATTAGACTCGAATGAAGGGATTGGTCTCTGAATTCGGGGTTCTTGACTTCCCTGTCCCCTTGACATGGCAGGAGTCGGGCAGTCTTTTAACTGGTGACCAAAACCCTAGCATCCAAAACATCGGTTTTCAGTTCTGAGCTCATCCTTTTGATTTTTTAAAAGCGGTGAGGTTCCTGAGAAAGTACTCTGGGGGAAGGGTCTTCCTTCACTTCTGAATCTTCCTGCATCCTGATTCTGATTCAGACCTTGCTGCCTCTTTGGGGGTGGAAATTTGGAAGTACTTCCCTGGGCTTGGAATCTCTTAAAGTTAGAGGGTGCAGGTTTTGGTGGGACCTTTACTACAAAAGCTTTGGCAAAATCTTTTGCCATTCTTATTGCTTCAGCCATGGACACTGGCTTGGCATTTTTGACCAGTGTGTCTAAGGGTTCATTCATTCCTCGAATGAACCTGGCCATGAGTTGCTCTTCATCAAGAGGTGGTGAATATTTGAGTAGAAGGGCAAAGGCCTGGTGATATTCCTCAATGGTTTTGCTCTCCTGCTTTAGTTCTAAGAATTCGTTCATTTTGGTTTCTAAAAATCCAGGAGGGCAAAATCTCTTTCTTAGATAGGTTTTTAGATCACTCCAGGATTGAGTATTTTTGTCCAGACGATTGGTGTCACAGTGGTTCCTCCATGCTACCCTGGCTGTTTCCACTATTTTCAGCCGGGCAAGAGCCATTTTGCTCCGCTGATTGTATCCTGTGACGTCAAAATACTCTTCCATGGCTTCCACCCAATTCTCCACAGCCTCGCCCAGGTTCTCCCCTTCTCCTTTGAAGGGTCGTGGATGAGTCCTATGAAGAGTCTTGCGAACATCGAGGTCAAGCTCGTCATCTTCAGAGACAGGGTCTGGCTGACAACCACGGTTTTCTCGTCTCATGATTTTGCCAAAATTTATATATTAATAATATTTTTTTTGATATTATTCATGAGATCCTAAGACTTATGTCCGATAACAGATTTTTCTTTATCAGTAGATCGTCCGTCGTAAACAATCATTTATACAACAGGAATTTTTTCTCCGGAAAATATTTTTTTATTTATATAAAAGTTGCATTATATACATAGAGCAGCTCGGCTCCAGAATTCAAAATCTCCTCGGGAAACGCATATGACGACAGTATTGGGCCATAGCCATGCCTTGATACAAACGTCCACTTACTGACAAGGGAGCTATTATATTCCATTTAGGAATAAAACAACTAAGAAGTCTGTAGACTTGGCATGCAAGCCTGAAATTTCGAGGCGTCGAGGAATGATATAAAATGACGCCACGTACCATTTTTAGCTTTAACAAGATCATAGCCAATGAGAGGTTCTCCCACAGCATTGCACGGCGGTCGCAAGAGGCGTGTTGCCCTGCAAACCACTTATGCTGAAATCTCTCCGCTAGGTTAGGAGAATATAAATCCTCTCGAAATGGCGTGCGAGTCTTGTTCGGCTTATTCGAGTTGAAGTGGAAGAGATGAGATGCTCGAAGGTAAACGCAATCATATCTTGAGACTGGGTGAGGTCAGGAATACCAGATAAATAGGGGACTTCCATCTATAAAAACAATTTCTTTGATTAAAATTTCTTCATTAAAAAAGCTTACGAAATGAAAATACATTATGAAAATGCTTTTTCTGAGTTCTTATTATCAATTTCAGATAAGAATTTATTTATCCTTATTAGCTTTCAATTTGGCTCTAATACCAACTGTGAGATGCCTCTGCCCCCTCCGCACGAGGCAGGATTTCTCACTCGGGGCCTCGCCCTTGAATGTCTGAGCACGAGACTAAGCTGGTGGTCACTCCAAAAACCAAAACCGGGAAAAATTCCCATGCCCGGAAAGCAGGGACGATTCCACCTTTATGAATTTTTATTTTTTTAACGAATTTTTCTAACGTGAACAATTCTACGCTATCCTTCAACTGAATAAATAAGATAGAAGGAAACTATCACTAATATAATTTGATCATTTTAGTAAATTCAACGCTTTTTTCCTGATCAAGGTCAGGCACAGCCGTTGATCCACTTATTTGAAAAATTTATCATGGAATTGTCTAACTATTTGAATCTTAGCGTAATTCTAAGATTTTTCAGTTTGATTATTAAAACTCCACTGATTCCAGTCCCATGGGTTAGCCACCACCCTACCATTAGAATCGGTGGAACCAAACAAGTACTCACCCACCCATAATTGAAATGCCTTTCTTAACTTTAGCTTTAGATGCACACACTCCTCTTTATTAAACTTTAATAAAAACAATCCTTGATAAACAATTTACGGGTTATACATGTCATACTTCAAAATTTTCCATTGAGTCTTTGTTTCTCAACAAAACACTATCACTCTGGACTCTCCGTTGAGACCAGCGAGTCAATAACGAGATCCAGTGATAGATTACAAAAAACATAGGTCCATCATATAATATCTTCCTCGACATACGCATGGATGTCCTCGGCACCGCGAGCCCGTGCATCGCCTGGTCAGAACCCACCAGGATCCTCCTTAGGTGTCCTGGCACTTCACTCAGGGACCGCTTCGTCGGCCCTCGTCCATCGTACCGGAAGCGCACCATTTTAACCATACCGAGGCTGGTCAAGACCTCGGCAAGCCTTGTCGCGTGAGCTGTCCCTCAAACACTCCCCGCCACCCAGCTGTTGCAATCGAACTTCCCTTAGATAAACATATATGCCAAATGCTCCCTCCAGCATTCTAGCGTAAGACAGTCTTTTAAGAAGGCAGGGTTTCTATGCAAGTTTACAATTTTGATTTTGTTTGAATACCATGAGTATATCTTAAATCCGTATCTCATTACTTCTAGATCCAGTTCTCAATTCTAAACAGAATTCCTCGAATTTTGTTAACTTGATCCTCAGATCAAAATCACAAGTCTTAACTTAGTTTCAGATTCGGTGAATGATTTGGGTACATTTTTCCTGAACTGGTACATCGTCATTGATTGAAACTGACGAAGGAATTAGGTCTTGGTCAATAGTCTGAGTCACAGTTTAGGTCTGAAAAGGTTCTTCCTAAAATTATCTTTCTCGAAGGTACTATCTCAATTTCTCTTTTTCTAAAATTTCTTTCAACAAATATTTACTTACAGATTTCAAAAACATGGATTTCTTTGGGAATATTCATTTTCCTCGATCTTCAATTAAAAATTACCTTTTATGCATACTTTTATGCATGAAAATCAATTATGATAAAAGTAACACTTTTATAATAAAAATTTATCTTTTATGCGTCCTTTTATACATTAAAATCAAATATGATAAAAGTAACACTTTTATAATAAAAATTTATCTTTTATGCATACTTCAATGCATTAAAATCGAATATGATGAAAGTAACACTTTTATAATAAAAATTTATCTTTTATGCATACTTCTATGCATTAAAATCGAATGTGATAAAAGTAACACTTTTATAATAAAAATTTATCTTTTATGCATACTTCTATGCATTAAAATCGAATGTGATAAGAGTAACACTTTTATAAAAAAAATTTATCTTTTATGCATACTTCTATGCAAAAAATCGAATATGATAAAAGCAACACTTTTATAGTAAAAGTTTATCTTTTATGCATACTTCAATGCATTTAAATTGAATATGATAAAAGTAACACTTTTATAATAAAAAATTTATCTTTTATGCATACTTCTATGCATTAAAATCGAATGTGATAAAAGTAAATTTATCTTTTATGCATACTTCTATGCATTAAAATCGAATATGATAAAAGTAACTTTTTTATAATGAAAATTTATCTTTTATGCATACTTCTATGCATTAAAATAAAAAATGATGAAAATAACACTTTTGATATTAAAAAAATTATCCTTTATGCATACTTCTATGCATGAAAATTAAAAATGATAAAAGTAACACTTTTGATATAAAAAAATTATCCTTTATGCATACTTCTATGCATGAAAATTAAAAATGATAAAAGTAACACTTTTGATATAAAAAAATATCTTTTATGCATACTTCTATGCATGAAAAATAAAACTGATAAAAGTAACACTTTTGATATAAAAAAATTATCCTTTATGCATATTCTATGCATGAAAATTAAAAATGATAAAGGTAACACTTTTGATATAAAAAAAATTATCCTTTATGCATACTTCTATGCATGAAAATTAAAAATGATAAAAATAACACTTTTGATATTAAAAAATTATCCTTTATGCATACCTTTATGCATGAAAATTAAAAATGATAAAAGTAACACTTTTGATATAAGAAAATTATCCTTTATGCATACTTCTATGCATGATAATTAAAAATGATAAAAGTAACACTTTTGATATAAAAAACAATTATCCTTTATGCATACTTCTATGCATGAAAATTAAAAATGATAAAAGTAACACTTTTGATATAAAAAACATTATCCTTTATGCATACTTCTATGCATGAAAATTAAAAATGATAAAAGTAACACTTTTGATATACAAAAATTATCCTTTATGCATACTTCTATGCATTAAAATCAAAATGACATTTAGAATATAAAAACCATAAGGATTACTCTTTTAGAATAAATAAAGGATGAAGTTTATTTCACTAATTTCTACAAATTTCGCCATAACCTCCTTTGTATGACTGACCATTTTTCAAGTTCCTTAGTCTTTGGAATTAATTAAAAGTACAAAGCATTGAAATATCCTAAAGTAAACATTTATCCATTTACTTGAAACAACATTACAAAAATTTGACATTAATCAATTAACCATTCACCTAGGATAGAGAAAGGTTGGTTTTGCTAGAGAAGAGAGGGGAATGCCTTTTGTAATGAGGCCTAACATTATAGAGAAGACATAAAGCATAAAAACCATAAAAATCCATAAAATAATTGAAAGAAAGAAGAATCACCAACTTACTAATGACTTTGATAGCTTTCCTTTGGCTTGATGGTTTTAGGGTTCAACTCTTGTTTGGACAAGAGTGGCCACCGATCTTTGGAAGAGGGAAATGTCAAAAACTAGTGAATTATTAATGAATTCACAGTTCTTGGCTTAGGTGGAGTAGAGTAACAATGCATAAAACACTATTGAGTTTCAACAAAGGGGAAGGCCTCTATTTATAGGAAAAAGTGAGCTCCTAACCAAACAAACTAATCCAAGTATTTTCCAACTCAGTTTGGTCAATTTTTTACCATTTTTAGGTTAGTTGAGCTAACTTTTTGAACTAGACTTGAATTAGGAGAGAGGAGAGATGAAATATCTCAATTTTTATGAGTTTAAAACTCATTCAAGCATGTGAAGTATGCACCTCCTTTAAGGGACTCCACTTCCTTACATATGTGTCAAAATGGAATCATTAAACCCAAAATATCTCATTTCTTTAGTAATACTCATAGTTTCTTACTAATAAACCTTGTACATATTCAACTCTTCATCTTATGTGAGCATTTACTCATTTTTGGATATCCAAAATATCTTATTTTTTTGATATTACTTATAGTTTTTTTACTAATAAACCTTGTACATAGTCAACTCTTCATCTTATGTGAGCATTTACTCATTTTTAGATACCCAAAATATCTTATTTTTTTGATATTACTCATAGTTTCTTACTAATAAACCTTGTACATAGTCAACTCTTCATCTTATGTGAGCATTTACTGTACAAAATTGGATTTATCTCCTCCCCACACATGGATTGATCTTATTGGCCCAAAGGAACCTTAATTGGACCATAATCCAAAAATTTCTGGAAATCTAGACCCTTAGGCTAAGATCCTTTATACCTATTTCCAATTAATTCCAATTGCACATTGGAAAATTCTTTTTGAATTTCTATTTCAGGGAAACTTATTTTAATAAGATGAGTTATTTTTCCATCCAAAAATATTCATAATCTGAATATTCTCTCTCTAGAATAATTTTGTCTCTCTAGGCTAAAACAGTTAGAAATAAGATCTTTTATATTTCTGAAGAGGGATTTGATTACACGGAAAGATGCTCGACATCTTGAGAGGCTGGGGAGGAATCTTACAATAGGGGCATGGGGCACACTCAAGGGAGGTTGGGCTAAGTTATGATATGATGTTCCCTTATATAGAGGATTATATCTATTTACCTACATCATATCATAACTTAGCCTAGCCTCCCTTGAGTGTGCCCCATGCCCCTATTCTATAGGAGGGCCCTCAGAGTGACCCTTGACTCTCCATTTCCCATGTGTGACCCTTGGATGCCTAACCCTAACCTTAACCCTTAAGGTTAGTCCTAACCCATGCTCCATTAGAGCTTGTTCCCATGCTGCCATGCTCACAAGCCTAATGTGGGTTAGCCTCCTAGTATATGCACATGTAATGTGCATATAACACCCTTGTGATTGTAAGACAACCTTTTGACATGTGGGGTATTGATTTTTTTGGACCCATTAGTCCAGCTATGCATCCAGCCCCTGATATGTGATTGTGGCCACATTATTTCAGAAAATGGGTAGCGGCAAGAGCCTCTAAGAAGCGAGTTGATGAACAAAACATGGCTAAGTTCTTATATGAACAAATCATTTCTAGATTCGGCTACCCATTGGAATTAGTCAATGATCGAGGTTCACATTTCATTGATGAGATGATTGATCACTTACTTTGCTGGATTCCTTGTAGTCCACCGAAATGCATCACCTTATTATTCACAGGAAAATGCATCACCTTATTATTCATAGGGAAAATGGTCAAGTTGAGAGTACAAATAAGATTTTATGTACTATCTTGATGAAAACATTAGAAGCAAGCTGCACGAATTGGGAACATAAGCTGACGCAGCTTTATGGGCATATCAAACATCGTATAAGATAGCAACGAGATATACTCCCTTCCATCTAGCTTATGGTGTTGAGGGGAATTGATGCCTATGGAGTACTTATTTCCAAGCCTGCGAATTGCAGTGCAAGAAAGGCTAATTGAAAATGCATAAAGCAAAAGATTATTTGATTTAGAGAAACTTGATGAAACCCAGCTATATACATCACACGGGCTTATGGTGGTCGAGAAATTTCAACAAAAGCATTGGTTTGACCATAACCTGAAACAAAAGAAACTCGAAATGGGAGACTTAGTCCTCATGTATGGTGTTGGAAGCAGTAGGAAAAAGAAACTCAAGTACATAGGGTTAGGACCATTTAGAGTGTGCATTGGAAAGTTATTTGCCATTCCTATAGGATCTATGGAAGAAGAGATGATCCTTGAACGATGCTGGATTTTCTCGAGTAATTGTAATATCCAGTGGGAATAGATGGCAGCACAACTCAATGAGGGCAAGGAGACCATTACTGTGCCATTATGGAGTCCCTTAAAATATTTAAGGGAAGCAAGCAATGATGGATGACAAAAAACCGTCAATGCCAGAACAACCAACTATCATACCAAAAGAGGCATCAATGTCACAAATCCCACACAAAAAATAGTTAAAGTATCCATAAATTTAGTAGTTCTGTCCTAAGGACAAACTTTGAGCCCAGGGATACTATGGTGCAGCCAAGAATCAAGGCAAAAAATTCAAGCTATGAATAAAGGGAAGAGAAGGCCATCCAAAGACATTAAGCAATATTCCAAGCAGAGCCACCACCCATAAAATGGTCAAAAGCAATGGGTTAGGAAGGATTTACTAGTTGTAGAGGGGTATTACCAGGGCAATAGATCAATATGGGTGCCCAAATCCTACTCAAGTTCCAATACTAGTGGCACTTTTAGAAGCTCATGAAAGGACCATGAAGGCAAAAATGACTGATTTACAGCTAAATAAAATGTTAAGATCCAAAAATTGGTTTGGAAAAAGACGTGCACCCATAGGCACAAGGCACACAATAGGTTCAACAAGAATTAGTGGATGCACTCTTCAATTGGATGGATATAAAAATCAAACACTCCCACTCTGAACTCAAAAGGTTCCAACAACAAATTCCCACAAGGGCCAAGGTACTAGAGAGAAGAAGTACAAAAGGTATCCATTCCTCAACAATGGTTCCAAGGTGAAAGTGTATTTAACCCTTCTCGTAATGCATGATATGGGGAATTGAGTGTTTGAGCATGTAGGAATCATAGGGTATCAACCTTGCACGCACAAGATCGAAACAGTTCACGCCATGAATTGGTCAGAAATGCTTCATGCCATGAAATGGTCAAAAATGGTTCACGTCGTGAACTTCCTTAGTGCTTCATGGAGTGAAACAATAAAATATCATCCGCCAATTGCAAGATGCCATGTGGCTTTCTTTCGATTAAGTTAGCCGCCGAGGCCAACGGTTGATTCATAAAATCAATTTCTCCCCTCTTTTGTGCATTTCTGCTTGTGCGATTTTTGCATTCAAGCTGCATATGTTGCATCTATACTCATCACTCACAAGATTTGTGCCCATTGCTTGTGGATTTTCCACGTGATATTCCATCTCACATTACTTGTGATAGTCAATTTCAAGTGGGAGCTTGTGTTTTAACCTCGTTTCTTTCCTTCTTCTACAAATAGTGGGTATCAATCGATATCATGTTGTGCATAGTCGTACTTTGTCTAATTGTGTTCTATCTTCTTGGTTGTTGCTATGGTTTGTCTCTGTTCCCAAATGCCTATATGAAATAATGTGCATAAAATGTTTCACTATTGGCGATTGATTTTCCCCATGAAATAGTAGTCTAGTATTTCACAACACCCACTCTGATCCTTCGGATGGGGCTACACGATTTCACTCACTGTCTAAATGCTTAAATCTATCATAGTTGACCAATAAAAGCATTTAAAGTCAAAAACCTATTATCTCACGGGGGTTAAGAACTTGCAACTTCATGAGTTAAGTTGTCTTAACCATCTCACGAGTTAAGCTATCTCATGGCTTAACCATCTTACAAGTGAAGTTGTCTCATGGGTTAACCATCTCATAGGCTGAGTCATCTCACGAGTTAAGCATCTCACGTGCTAATATTCTCATGGGTTAAAAACCTACAATTTCACTCGTTAAGATCCTGCACTCTCACAGCTTAAGCCTGGGATGAAATAGGAAGGATTCCTATTTTATAAAATCTGATGTTGACCATTGATGATTATGCTCAACCCATTCCTCAACAACTTCTTTGACACTATCCCAATCAACATGGCTTTAAGGCACATGTAATTTTCCATACCGGTTAGTCTCTATCACACTACATCACTAGCTTGATTAAGATGTAGCAAGTAAGGTAGAAACTCCCCTAGAAGTATGGTATCATCCCTATCTTGAACATTAAAAGTATGGGGAAATATGAAATTTGATGGTGGATAGAGACAAGCCTTGTAAGGGGAGTTATCAATAAGTATGGTCCTTCTAGCATCACATCCAAATACTTTTGAGATTTTTGCCAAGAGTTTGAACTGTGCCTCAACACTAGGCTTATCAGGTCAGATGATTCTCTTCTTACTATACATGTAGCAACCTTTTTGACTCCATATCATAAAGAATGGAAGGCTCTCCTTTGCAGAGAGTTGCAAGTTTTCTATCATCTCAAGAACATTGTGTTCTTCTATTGTTGACCAAATACCGATGTTTAATATTTCAAGTAATGCTTTTAGAAAGTCAATGCATCTAGGCCATTCACATTGCATCTCATCCATTCACAGCTATTCCGATTCACATCACATCTATCCCGATTCACATCACATCACATCTCATCCATTCACATCGATCCCGATTCACATCACATCACATCTCATTCATTCACATCTATCCCGATTTACATCACATCATATCACATCCATTTCACATCACATCACATCCATTCAGATCACATTTCATCCATTCACATCTATTTACATCACATCCATTTTACATCACATCACATGCATTCACATCACATCTCATCCATTCACATTTTTTTACTTCACATCACATGTCATCCATTCACATTCCATCGCATCCATTCACATCACATCTCATCCATTCACATCTACTTACATCACATCCATTTCACATATCATCACATCTCAATCTCATATCATCACATTCACATCCACATCCATTTACATCACATCACATCCCATCCACATCTCTTCACATCCGCATCCACATCCATTTACATCACATCACATCACATCCACATCCATTTACATCACATCACATCCCATCCACATCTCTTCACATCCACATCCATTTACATCACATCACATCCCATAACATCCACATCCATTTACATCACATCACATCACATCTCTTCACATCTTACATCACATCATCTCCCATCCACATCTCTTCACATCCACATCCATTTACATCACATCACATCCCATCCACATCTCTTCACATCCAAATCCACATCCACATCCACATCCACATCACATTCACATCTTATCGCATCCACTCACATCTTATCACATCTTATTCACATTGTATTTGGTAGCTTTTTCTACTTTGATATACCGATGATGGGACTTTTTCTAAATTTCTACCAATTGCTTGGCCTAGTTAAAGGTACTTTTTCTCAATGGATATTTTCATATTCTTTCTCAAATTTCTCAAGTGAAATATATTCAATATTCTTCTTTTGAGTAAAAGATTCATGGGATTTACAAAAATCAATTCTACCCATATTTTCCAATAAAATTAATAATTCTTAAAATTCCACTTTTGATAAGTACTCATAATTTGAATTATGCTAAAAAATCCCCTTTTTCCATTTAATTTCTTGCATCTCAAATATCATGGAAATTCCTCTTTTTGCATTTAATTGATTGAATTCCAAATGTCATGGGAATTCCTCTTTTATCATAAAATAGATTTATCTAAAATTTCTCTTTTCTTTAATAAAAAAATCCATTATTTCAAATATGTCAAGAATTCCACTTTTACTATTTAAATGATTGAATTCCAAATGTCATGGGAATTCCTCTTTTATCATTTAAAAATTTCTCATGTATAAAATAAATTTATCTAAAATTTCTCTTTGAATTTAAATATAAATATCCATTAATTCAAATATGCCAAGAATTCCACTTTTACCATTTAAATGATTGAATTCCAAATGTGATGGGAATTTCTCTTTTATGATTTAAATTGTCTTGTACATAAAATAAATTTATCAAAAATACATCTTTAAATAAAAATATTCATTATTTTAATATACCAAAATTTCTCTTTTTCCATTTAGTTACATGGATCTCCATTATCATGGGAATTCCTCTTTTTGCATAAAAATAAAAATACCAAAAATTTCTCTTTTCTTTAATTAATTATTTATGCATAAATACTAAAAATTAGTTTCCCATGAATTTGATGAAAATAATTCTTTTAGCATAGGATGTCCAATCTTAGAATATGGTAGGAAGTCCTTTTTTAACATTATGCATAAAAATGAGTTATGGATTAATTTCTAAAAAATTTACCATAGCTTCGCTACTATTACAGATAATTTTTACCTTTTCTAAAAAGATTAAGACTTTGTAATACAATTAGGATAGAAGAACTATCCTTAATCTTAAATCCAAATTATGGAATTAAGTCATAAATTTACCATAATTTTATTAACATAAAAGCATAAAAAGCTATTTTCTTAACCTCCAGCTTAACAAGCTTAGAGATTGATTTTGAATTAAGAATTTATCAATGAGAAGCATTTATTTGCTAAAGAATTAGTCATATGAATGACTATTCTTTTGGGAGAGAGAGATATATACATAAAAAGCATTCTAATTAAGCACAAAGATTAACTTTTTTGTGATTAATCATTAAAACTCTTAGAGAAAGCTTGATTTGCATTAAAAACAACTAAATAGAAAATTCTCAAGCTTGAGAGGGTTTGAGAAGTGAAATCTTTTGAGAATATTAATGAAAACCATGAAATTACTTCTTACCTCTAGATTTGGCTTGCTTCTTTATCTTAGAAGGAAACCCCGAACCAATCAATTGGTTTAGTATGTTGAGAAGATAAAAGATAATACTTATTTCCAAATTTTTGTAAAATTTTGCCATAACCTCCTTTGTATGGCTGAACATTTTTCAATTTTTAACTCTAGAATTAATTCGAAATTCTCCAAGAGTATTTAAATCATTCTAAAGTAAACATTTTCTACTTATTTAAGAGAAACATTATGAAAAACTTGATTTTATCCATTAATCATTCATCTAGGATAAAGAATGGTTGGATTTACTAAACAAGAGAATGGTTGGATTTACTAAAGAAGAGAGGGGAATGCTTTTTTTTAAATGAGGCATAACATCATTTTCATTATAGAGAAGACAAAAATCATAAAAAAACCATAAAAGAAATAAAAAAGAGAAGAATCTCCAACTTACATGGATAATTTAGAGCTTTCCTTTGGCTTGATGGTTTGAGGGTTCTACTCTTGTTTGAAACAAGAGTGGCCACCAATCTTTTAGAAGAGGGAAGGTAAAAAACTAATGAATTATGAGTAAAATTCACAGTTTTTGGCACTTGGGAGAAGCAGGGTAACAGTGAAAAAATACTATTGAGTTTCAACAAAGAGGAAGGCTTCTATTTATAGGAAAAAGTGAGCTTCTAACCAAGCCAACTGATTCTAGAATTTTCCAGATCAGTTTAGTCAATTTTTGGGTCAGTTTAGTCCATTTTTTGGATTTAGTTAAAACAGGAGAGAGGAGAGATAAAAATATCTCATTATTTGGGAGTTTAAAACTCATTCAAGCATGTGAAATAGGTGCCTCCTTCATGAGGGGAATTCCCCCATACTGAGGTGTCAAAAATGCATCATTACTTCTAATGTCTCTCTTTTTTAACTATTAATCTTGTCCTTAGTCAACTCTTCATCTTATGTGAGTATTTACTCATTTTTGGGAGATTTTCCTTTTATTATTCTATTTATCTCCTTCCTACATTTGGATGAATCTTATTGGTCCATAGGAACCTTAATTTAAAATTTCAAAAAAATCTTGACCCCAGGATAATGCCTCTTGAGCAGATTATACTTAATTTCTAATGCACCTTCTTAAAATCTTTTTGAACTTCTGTTTCAGCGGAACTTATTTTAATAAGATGATGTATTTTTCTATCCAAAAATATTTAAAAACTGAATATACTCTCTCTAGAATATTTTCTCTCTCTAGGCCAAAACTGATAGAAACAAGATCTTTTTATATTTTTTAAGAGGGATTTGATTACAGGGGAAGATGCTGGACATCTTGAGAGGCTGGGGGAAATCTTACATTCTCTCCCAGTTGAAAAACGGGAGATGTCATCTCGCAAACTGGGGGTAATCCTGCAAAACAGATCGGTTTCATTCTCCCAGGTGGCATCTTCAAAAGGATATAACTTCCATTTTACAAATAATTCTCTAAGAATTCTGTTCCTGATAATATTTTCTCAAACATCAAGAATTTCTTCAGGTTGGCGTTGTCGTGACGTGTGCGGTATCGTTGGGCAAGTGCGAGACTTCTGGCTGTGAGAGTAGCTTCAAATCCCAGCAAGGAAACAAAATATATAACTCTTCAAGGAGCACCACCAGCAGAAGCTGGAACCATAATATTTACATACCAAATTTTAGCAAGCCATATGAGTTGTACCAAAAACCATCATAAGCATCATGGTTCAAACCAAAATCCAAGGTTGATAACATTATAACTTCTTTGCCTGTCTGCAGAACCTGGGGCTTCACTCTCTCTCGCCTCTGCAGACTCATGAGCCTCTTCTCTATAAGTGATCTCCCTCGCTCATCTACACCCCGACTCCACACTCGCACAGGCGGCTCCCAGTGCCTTCAGCTACTACTGCTGCTCTCCTCAATTATTCCAGAGTTCCCCTGGTCGGTGCTTGCAAACCTTCTCTCTCTGTTCACTTACGCCTGCAGCTCTACCACGATCACCCAAGGCCCACACCAGCCCTAGACGACTACCTTCAACCTCTGTTTTGCTCTCCACACTCGGTGCAGTACCACCCGCCTTCACACTAGGCGGCAACTTTCCCTTCGTCTCGCCTCTGTCTGCTGCAGCGCCTCTGCAGGCGGCTATTCACACCACGTCGGCTATCTTCGCACGCACACCCAGTAGCAACTCCAGCTCACATATGCACCAGCCTTCTCTCCGTTTTTCTGCTGGCTCTGCTTGCACTATCCTAGAGTCCTCCCCTTCACACACGGCGACCACCTTACTCTTGCTGCAGACCCCAGAACTGCATCTTCTCGCACACAAGCAGCTCCCTTTCTTCACAAGGCGGCTGTGTCTCTCCCTCTCTCCAGCGCCTCAGCCCCCATGTCTTTTCTCTACCCGGCGGTTTCATCTCTAGGCGGCCATTTTCTTGATTTTTTGCCAGCTTCTAGACTACGTGCTGGCAGCCACAATATCTTCCACGTGGTCCACAAGTTGGCCACATTATATAGTATATTTTTCATTTATTGATTTTTAAAAGCTTCATAATGGCCACACAATACAATGGATCCTCCTCTTCCTTGTATTTTTCTTGGACAAACGGCACCCACGCTTCCTGTACAAGAGCTGCCCACTGCCTTCGTCAGCTACATCATTACTTACCAAACAACACCATCACAGTCGGTGCCATGCATTTGGCAACCATCTCCACATTCATGCTAAAAATGGAGTGCCATCTCTGCATCCAGAATCCGCTCAGACTGATCAACCATCATCACATTCGGAGTTCTCGTAACACTTTCACGTGCAGGCATCACCATCAGCTCATAAAAAAAAACCATAAAACCACCCACTCTGTACATTTGCCAGGGCATTCAGGGCAAAGTTTATTCGCAAATCACGCATCCCATATGTACACAGGCACATGGACTTCTGCTAGCCCTCGGAATATCATGTACACTGTGGCACTTAATCCCATGCATCTGGATTTGCATTTAATGGCCTCACATGCATGGTTTCACACCATAGACGTGCCATGGCACGACATCCACCCCCTCTAAACGTGCACATCCTCCGGTATGTGCCAAGTCATCATCAAGATCCACATATATCTGAATGTCATCTTCATACATTAATCAGCAAAAAGAACCTGTCATCTGGCCAACCCCCATGTTTGGAACACTTTAAAGTGTTTCAAACCAAGCTTTGGTATCCATAAATATCAAACAAGTAAAAAAAACAAAAGCCTTCCTGATTATCCACCATTGTTCTGCATTCAATCCCCAAATACATTTGTCATGGTTGCCAACAATCCATATACCACGATCAAATACCCATTTGCATTCCACATGAGCCTGCTCCATTGACTTATAACATATCCTTGGTTCAAATACACATAATGGCATCATAGCAAGCCATTCATCACATTGTGCTCTTTTTCATATTACCTCCTCATCTATCTTCACCACCAATATGCTGTTAAAGCCTTTACATGCATCTATGCAAACTGGTGCAAGAAAATCAAGGTGTGATGCTACATCAAAATGTCCGGTCCATCAATAGCATAAACATCAAAAGCATCATCTTTGCCACGTAAACAAAACACATCTCTAGCATCATCAAGAGTGCAAGAAGCCTCATTCATAGATTGTTGATTACTGATGTTTGCAAATAGAAACTCATCATCATCAAACAGCTGAGCCATCCCAAGATCCTCACTGTCTTGAGAAATAGACTCATCCACATAAACATTAACTTCACTAAACTGATCCACTAACAAAACCTCCTTGTCTTGAAAGAGAAACTCCAAACAAAAACCACCATCTGCAAAGCAAACATCCTCTGAAACAACATTCGTATGACTTCCGGTCACATATGCACTATCCTCCATAACATCATTAGCAACATGCATATCATCAACACCTTGAACTCTATCAAACAAACATGGCAAAGCATTCATAGAAGCATCATAACCATCATCCATGGCATCTCCTTCGTCATTTTCCCTCTTACGCTTTTCCTCTACCTGTGGCTCATTATTCTGGCATTTCGCAATGTAGGCATGAACAGATTGAGAATCCACAAGTTCTTCCCAGCCAGTCTCAAGACGTATACAGTCTCCTACCTCATGCAAAGCCTGCTTAGACACCTTCTCTGACGCAATTAGCTCCATTGTTGATGGCCAAAAATCTTCATTCTCATAGTCTTCATCCTTCTCAGATTCCTGCTTTGATTGACCGGCCTTTAACCCATAGGTTGCTGCCTCAACCATAGAGATGGCATGGCTAGCAGCCATATCCTCAACCAGCTTTTTCATCCCTCCTTTCCCAAAGTTTGTGCTTAACGGAAGACCAGTCTCTGTAAGGTGGATTTTTCCATCTTTGAAAATACAAGTTGGTTTCTGAGAGCTTCCTTATAACTGGCACAGTCTTTCTTCGCATGTTCTGGGTCATCACACCATATACATCTGAATGTAAACCCTTCTTTGCTTTGAGGCCTCTGCATAGAAGCCTGCCCTAATGGTAGCCCTTTTTCCTCAATCCTGGACATCTTCAGTTTTAGGTCTCGTATGCCCTTAATAAGCTCATCCATCGGCCCTTCTACCTTTGGGATTGCAGCAGCAGCAGCAGGTTTTGGTAGATTCTCAGGGGTAACAGTTATAGGATTTGCCGAGCTCATCACCATTTTATCCCTCCTTCGCTACCGCTTTACTAGCATGGTGACCACATCCTCAACATCATTCCAATCATTCTTTAACCCCTGCTCCGTATCCTTATCCTCAAGGAGAATTTCCAGTTTTTCTTGGAGATCTTTCCCAGTTGCTTGTAAGAAGAGCTCTGTTTTTTCCCTGTCTAAGGTTGTGCGCTCTATCCTTGATAGCTGGGCATAGCGCTTCTCAAACTCTCTTAGCAACTCTGTGGCAGGAATTCCAATTTTGGGTTTTGTAACCCACTCCAAGAAAGTTCGCTTGGTCACCCGCTCGGAATCCTCCATGAAATAATCATCCTTCAAAGCAAGCTTGAACTCCTCCCAATTTCTGCCACCATGTGCTGCCTGTAATCCTCTTATGCGCTCTCTTATTTCAGGGACACATACCAGCTCAAAGCTTCGAACCATATCCTCCTCAGTCACCATGTTTAGCTCCATTTCCGTTGTGTAATTGCGTAGGTATTTTGTAATGTCTTTACCATCAAATTGATCCACCTTCTTCACGATTGACTGCAGTGCTTTAGTCGTGGAAATTTGCCCCCTCTCGGCCGCTTGTTGCTACTGTTGCATATACATAGTAAACATCTGAAAAATTTGCATAACCGCGGGGTCAAAATGAACCCCCTATCCCTCAGGATTCTCAGCCATAGCTTGCACTATGTATTTCACCACTAACTCCCACCCCAGCAGTTTCACGTCGGGTTCACCAAAGCTGTCGTCGTGACGTGTGCAGTATCGCTGGGCAAGTGCGAGACTTCTAGCTGTGAGAGTAGCTTCAAATTCCAGCAAGGAAACAAAACATATAACTCTTCAAGGAGCACCACCAGTAGAAGCTGGAACCATAATATTTACATACCAAATTCTAGCAAGACATATGAGTTGTACCAAAAACCATCATAAGCATCATGGTTCAAACCAAAATCCAAGGTTGATAACATTATAAGTTCTTCGCCTGTCTGCAGAACCCGGGGCTTCACTCTCTCTTGCCTCTGCAGACTCACGAGCCTCTTCTCTGCAAGCGATCTCCCTCGCTCATCTACACCCCGACTCTACACTTGCACAGGCGGCTCCCAGTGCCTTTAGCTACTGCTGCTCTCCTCAATTATTCCAGAGTTCCCCTGGTCAGTGCTTGCAGACTTTCTCTCTCTGTTCACTTATGCCTGCAACTCTACCACGATCACCCAAGGCCCACACCAGCCCTAGACGACTACCTTCAACCTCTATTTTGCTCTCCACACTCGCTGGAGCTATCACCAGGGTGCCTGCAGTACCACCCGCCTTCACACTAGGCGGCAACTTTCCCTTTGTCTCGCCTCTATCTGCTGCAGCGCCTCTGCAAGGTAGCTACTCACACCACGTCGGCTGTCTTCGCACGCACACCCAGCAGCAACTCCAGCTCACATATGCGCCAGCCTTCTCTGCGTTTTTCTGTTGGCTCCGCTTGCACTATCCCAGAGTCCTCCCCTTCACACACGGCGACCACCTTACTCTTGCTGCAGACCCCAGAACTGCATCTTCTCGCACACAGGCAGCTCCCTTTCTTCACAAGGCGGCTATGTCTCTCCCTCTGTCCAGCGCCTCAGCCCCCATGTCTTTTCTCTACCCGGTGGTTTCATCTCTAGGCGGCCACTTTCTCGATTTTTTGCGAGCTTCTAGACTACGTGCTGGCAGCCACAATATCTTCCACGTGGTCCACAAGTTGACCACATTATATAGTATATTTTTCATTTATTTTTTTAAAAAGCTTCATAATGGCCACATAATACAATGGCTCCTCCTCTTCCTTGTATTTTTCCTGGACAAACGGCGCCCACGCTTCCAGTACAAGAGCTGCCCCCACTGCCTTCGTCAGCTACATCATTACTTAACAAGACCATCACAGTCGGTGCCATGCATTTGGCAACCATCTCCACATTCATGCTAAAAATGGAGTGCCATCTCTGCATCCAGAATCCACTCAGACTGATCAACCATCATCACATTCGGAGTTCCCGTAACACTTTCACGTGCAGGCATCACCATCAGCTCGTAAAAAAAAAAACCATAAAACCACCCACTCTCTACATTTGCCAGGGCATTTAGGGCAAAGTTTATTCGCAAATCACGCATCCCATATGTACACAGGCACAAGGACTTCTGCTAGCCCTCGGAATATCATGTACACTGTGGCGCTTAATCCCATGCATTTGGATTTGCATTTAATGGCCTCACATGCATGGTTTCACACCATAGACGTGCCATGGCACGACAACGTTCCATCTGCCCTTGGGTTGAAGAGGTTAGGATTTCATCATCAAGTACATGATTTGGGCTTGGCACATATTTCTTTAGAAGGCTTACATGAAATACATTATGAACTTTGAGATGAGGAGGCAGAAGAAGTTTGTACGCCGTCACCTACTTTCTTTGTAATCAGATATGGTCCACAATATCTGGGGGATAACTTCTTGTACTTCCCAAGAGATAGAGAACTTCTTTTGGGTCATACTCTAATGAAGACCATATCTGCTTCTTCAAACTTTCTGTCTGTCCTCTTCTTATTTGCATATTGCTTCTGTCAATCGTGGTGGGCAGCTTTAATATCTTTACGAATTGATTGCATCTGTTGCTCCATGTCGTCAAGCATCTGTCTGGACATCTCGACCCTAATCAATGGGTCAGGCCAAGTTAATGGAGTTAAGCAATCTTGTCCATACAAAGCTTTGAAAGGGCTCATCTTGATACTTCGGTGATAAGAAGCTTTGTAGGCGAACTCGACTAGGTGTAGATAGCTTAGCCACTTCTTGGTGGGTTCCCTACCACCCACAGCATGACCGAAGTATATCTTCGATTACTTGGTTTACTCTTTCAGTTTGGCCATCGGTCTCAGGGTGATAAGCTGTGCTGAGATCCAAGAAAGTTCCCACTGCTTCGAAAAATGTAGTCCAGAACCTTGAAGTAAACTTGGGATCTTGATCACTTACTATTCTCCTGGGTAGGCCACGCAATCTGATTATTTCTTTGAGTAACACTCTGGCCACATCCACTGCAGTGTAGGTTTCTTTTACTGGGATCAGATGGGCAACTTTGGTTAGTATATCAACTACCACGAAAATGGAGTTGTAATCTGATTGCACTGAAGGTAATCCAGTAATAAAGTCCATACTGATACATTCCCACTTCATCTGGATGTAACTTCCCAGGCATTTTTACTCTTTCAGCTTTGACTTTCTGGCATGTCAGACATTGACGTACATGATTCAGTACATCCTTTTTCAGACCAGGCCAAAAGAAGCTTTTCTTTACAGACGTTTTGATGAAACCTGGATGTCGTGCTATAAGGCTGTCATGGGCTTCATTCAAAATTTGGTCCTTGGTTCCCTCATCATTGGGAATGCATAGCCTGCGATTATAATACATAATGCCATCATCCAGGCTGTACCCTTGAACTCTGTTCGACTCCTGAGAGGAGTTTTGCTTTCCTTCATAAGTAGGGTAGCAATAGGACCAAAGAATCTATCCTGCATGATCTTCTCTCTTGCTTCAATAATCAAAGGATTTGATACTACAGTAATTGCAAGCAAGGAGACTTTTCTGCTGAGGGCATCTGCTACCACATTTTCTTTGCCTGGGCGGTACTTGATTTCAAAATCAAATTCTTGCAGGGTCCGCATCCACCTTCTTTGGCGCATGTTGAGGTCCTTCTGAGTGAAGATCCACTTTAAACTTTAATGGTCTATCTCATCAAAGTGAATCTTTTTCCCAGTAGGTAATGTCTCCACAACTTTAAGGCATAAACTACTGAAAGTAATTCTAGGTCGTGGGATAGCATAATTCCTCTCATGTGTTCTGAGCTTTTGGGATTCATAGGCCATTGCATGACCTTCCTGCATGAGTGCGCCTCTGAGCTAGGGCAAAACCACTTGCATCAGTTACTACCTCAAAGGGTAGAGACAAATCTGGCAGCTTCAGAACGGGACTGGTTACCAAGGCGGTCTTCAGCTTATCAAAAGCACTCTGGCACCTGGGAGACCACTGAAATGGGGTATTCTTTTTGACAAGGTTAGTCAAGGGGAAGCTATGAGAGCATACTTTGGTATAAAAATTCTATACCAACCAGTCAATCCCAAGAATCCTCTAACTTCTTTCACTGTCTTTGGTTCAGGCCAATCTATGACTGCTTGGACTTTTGCGAAATCTGGAGAAATTCCATCTTTGGATACCAGAAAGCCCAAGTATTCAACGTGCTCGGCTGAGAAAGTGCATTTTCTCTTTTTGGCAAAGAGTTGGTACTTCCTTAGAATCTCAAGAACTTTTCGGACATGAGTCTCATGGTTGGTCAGTTGCATTCTTTGAGTAAATGAGAATGTCATCAAAGAAAACTAGAACAAAATCATCCAAATATTCTTTGAGGATGTCCTACATTAGGCGATTGAATGTAGCTGGGGCATTTGTCAATCCAAATGGCATGACAGTAAATTCATAATGCCCATAGCGAGTATTGATGGCTGTTTTTGGTATATCTTGATCATTGATCCTGATCTGGTAATACCCGGATTTGAGATCTATCTTTGTGAAGATCTGCGCTCCATTTAGCCTCTCTAGAAGCTCATCAATTCTTGGGATATGATACTTATTCTTAACTGTCAGCTGATTTAGACCTCTGTAGTCCACACAGAGTCTAAGCATTTCATCTTTCTTTTTTTGAAAGAGAACTGGCGCACCCCAAGGTGAAACACTGGGTCTTACAAACCCTTGTTCTAACAGCTATCTAAGCTATTCCTTGAGCTCGATGGCTTCAGGAACTGGCATTTTGTACGTGCGCAGGACTACTGGTGAGCTCCGGGGGTTAATTCAATCACATGATCTACTTCCTGAATTGGAGGCATTTCAGTTAGCTCTGCTGGAAATAGATCATCAAATTTATTTAACCATTCTGGTTCTTTAGCCTTAAGCTTTGACTCTACTGGGTTCATTTTGACAACATAAATTTGTTGCTTCTTTCTAAGTCCTTTCAGCAACTTAGAAACTTTTACTAACTGAAGGTCTGGGGATCCAAAAACTCCAGTTCCTTGAACTTTGTTCCCGTGAAGGTCATGGAAGGAAATTGTAAGGTTCCCTCCCTTCCAAAATAGGGAAAACACTTAAGATAATCCACTAAGTCTTAACTTGGAGAAAATTTCCTATTCATCGACACCTTGACCGTGCTGAGATTCAAGGATACGATTCATAGGTAAGACCTAATTCTATCCCGCAGGGGGAGCGTGGTCTTCTAAAAATCAAATCGCCCATAGGGTAATTGATCATAAATTGGGTAACTACAAGACTTGATTTCTAGAGGCAACGTTTTTTTCCTCATCCATGCAAGGCACAGCCGCCCGCTGGCCTAGTCTTCTAGAATAGAATTGCCCGAGAACCTATTTATCTAACGTAGGGCTTTCACTTAATATGTTGGAAAGCTACCCGACTAATCAGGTCCACCCGTCCGTAGGATGGTGTCGTCAGGGCATTCCATCCTCCCACTTTCCTGCCTACTCATGCGTCAATTTGTTTTCTAATTAATCCTACCACACTGTTTGACATAAATAAACATGTTCCTTAATTAAGGCCCTTTTCACAAGGTTTATTAAAATAGCCTTTTTACACAATACAATCAGGCCAAAGACAAGATATATATAAAGTTTATACATGAATCAATTCCATACAGCCAAATCGGCTCTCTTATTCTTTTCCTTTATACCGTCGATGATCTAGAATTCGGCCTTCCAGCCTCTACATGCTAGGCAAAACCCTACGGGACCATACACCTCATCTGGCGAGGACTCAAGCCGGCCTGTTGCCCTCTCAGGCTCCATCGCTCGATCCTCCCACCCCTCAGAGGGATGTCTGCGCACTAGGGTGGGCTAATTTACCGCACTAGCCTGAGCCCTCAGAACTAGGCAGCATCACAATCACTCGCCTCAATCGGCAAACCTCATTCTCCCAATGGTATGAGGGATACCATGGGCCAACTCCGGGCCTTACAAACGTCTCCACCGTCCGGCTACACAAGCACAAGAACGGGGCAGCGTCAAGGCAGGGAGAAGTTGTACCTGTACCTTAATTTAACCAAGATAACAATCCATTTACTCAACTAAACCATAGGACTAGGATCCATGTCACCTTCTTAAGAAAACAATCCTTTTCACAAAGATTTTAGCATTTCAACTTGAGATTGCGATAAGACATTCTTTATTAAGGCATAGCTGTTGTTTAAAAGAATACAAACTTTAAATAGTAAATCAATCAAATAGATCACTATTAACAATTAATAGAGAAGCCGGGGCCATACCTCAACCCCTAAGAATGATACGTAATTGAAAAATAAAATATGTATATACCTTATAGAAATTTATCGTTTATCGTTACCTTTGCTCGTTAACAAGAGCTTTAGAACTTGACATATGAGAATAGAGTCTTCTAATACCTTGTATTTTGATTGAAATCATTCAATAATCTCCAAGCTTTATCTCCTCTTGCTCATACTGTAACTCATCTCTCTTTCTAAGGTCTATGGCAAAATAGCCTTCTTCTCTTACAGAGCTACGGGATACTATTCTTTCTAAGGTCTATGGCAAAATAGCCTTCTTCTCTTACAGAGCTACGGGATACTATTCTTTCTCTAAAAGAAAAGCTATGGAGTTTTGGTCTCTTCCTCCGAAAAGATCATAGCAATCTAAGCTTCTTTTCTAAGATAATAGATAAGAATGAAGGGATATATACATCTCAAACTCTAGGATTACCTTGAGGCTACTTGCTACCTTCTCACAGTTTTCTCTGTGTAGAGACCCTGACAGAAACAGCAAATTGTTTCGACCATACCTCTCTGATAAAAACTATGAATATGGTCATATAACTAGTCAAACGAATGGGAACGCGAGCAAAATAGGCAAAAACGTCTGTATATAGCCACAAATGCACCATCTTTAGAAACGTGTTGTTTTTCCACATTTTTAGTATGCATGGACTCTAAATGTGTAAAAGTACTCTAAATATAACCTCTTATCACCTAAACTCGAAATTCTATTTTTGGGGATACTTATCTCTTAATAGAGCTATTCTTATGTTCTTATTTCTTTTAGGATTTTTAGAGTTAATATTTTTATTCTAACACTTTCCTAATGTTTTTAGCCTTATTGTCTCACTCTTCTCTAAGTACACTCTCTTTCCTGATTGAAATCTATATTAAAAGAGACACATACATACATGGCTTGGGAGAGACCTCGTAGAAATGGTTCCATTGTGACAGTGTATGTTAGCTTAATTTTTATGGAGCCAATCCATTCCAAAGATCCCGTCAAAAACTCCCAGAGTTAAGACTTTGAACTGACAGTTGGTTACATTCCCATCTAGATTGAACTGGATAAGATGTGTCTCATGGTGAGTGAAAAGAGTCTTCCCACTAGCCAATTCAACTTGCATAGGTTTCCCTAATTTCTGTTCTAAGACTAGCTTACGCAAGCATCCAGGGAAAATGAATGAATGAGAACTGCCTGAATCAATCAAAAGCTTAAAAGGCGTACCTTGATATTCTGCTCGAGTATGGATGACTGAGAACTAATGGTTAGGTCCTTGGTTTTCAATTGCAGCATAGATCTGCCCTCTTTCCTCTTCTACTACATCTCAAATTGTGACTGCTCTGGCTGTCCTGCAGTCTGAGGTGGAACTCTTTCTCTTTGGTTGCCCCAGTTCTGGGAGGGAGTTCAGAGGTTACTCTGGATAGAGGTAGATGGATGAGCTGGAGTTCTTCTGGGGTTTCCCTGGCTTGGGTAAGATGAACCCTGATCGGACTTGTATGAAGGGGTTGGTCTCTGAATTTGGGGTCCTTGACTTCCCTGTCCCCTTGACATGGTAGGAGTCAGGCAGTCTTTCAACTGCTGACCAAAACCTTGGCATCCAAAACATCGGTTTTCACTTCTGAGCTCATCCCTCTGATTTCTTGAAAGAGGTGGGGCTCCTGAGAAAGTATTCTAGGGGAAGGGTCTTCCTTCACTTCGGAATCTTCCTGCATCTTGATTCTTATTCGGGCCTTGCTGCCTCTTCGGGGGTGGAAAGTTTGAAGTACTTCCCTGGGCTTGGAATCTTTTAAAGTTAGAGGGTGCAGGCTTTGGCGGCGGGACCTTTACTACAAAGGCTTTGGCAAAATCTTTTGCCATTCTTACTACTTCAGCCATGGACACTGGCTTGGCATTTTTGACCAGTGTGTCCAAGGGTTCGTTCATTCCTCGAATGAATGTGGCCATGAGCTGTTCTTCATCTAGAGGTGGTGAATATTTGAGTAGAAGAGCAAAGGCTTGGTGATATTCCTCGATGGTTTTGCTCTCCTGCTTTACCTCTAAGAATTCGTTCATTTGGATTTCCAAAAATCCAGGGGGACAAAATCTCTTTCTTAGATAGGTTTTTAGGTCGTTCCAAGACTGAGTATTTCTGTCCAGATGGTTGGTGTCACAGTGGTTCCTCCATGCTACCCTGGCTGTTTCCACTATTTTCAGCCAGGCAAGAGCCATTTTGCTCCACTCATTGTAGCCTGTGACGTCAAAATATTTTTCATGGCTTCCACCCATTTCTCCACAGCCTCGCCCAGGTTCTCCCCTTCTCCTTTGAAGGGTCGTGGGGCTGAGTCCTATGAAGAGCCTTGCGAACATCAGGGTCAAGCTCGTCATCTTCAGAGAGAGGGTCTGGCTGACGGCCACAGTTTCCTCGTCTCATGATTCTACCAAAAATTTATATATTATTAAATTTTTATTTTGATATCATTCACGAGATCCTAAGACTTAAGAGATTTGGAAAACAATTTCTTAAACAAGACAATGATCTTATTGAAGATCTATGACATATGTCCGATAACAGATTTTTTTTTATCGGATCATCCATAAACAATCACTTATACAACAAGGAATTTTTCTTCGAAAAACATTTCTTTATTTATATAAAAGTTGCAGTATGTACATAGAGCAGCTCGGCTCCAAAATTCAAAATCTCCTCAAGAGTCGCATAAGACGACGGTGTACTGGGCCATAGCCATTCCTTGATACAAACGTTCACTTACTAACAAGGGAGCTATTATTTTCTCCTTAAGAATAAAACAACTAAGGAGTCTGTAGACTTGGCATGAGAGTCTGAAATTCTGAGGCATCGAATGATATAGAATGACACCACGCACCATTTTCAATTTTAAGCCAATCAGAGGTTCTGCCACAACATTGCATGGCGGTCGCAAGAGGCGTGGACATACTGCCTTGCAAACCACTTATGCTGTAGTTACTCCACTAGGTTAGGAAAAATTATATAAATCCTCGAAATGGCGTGCGAGTCTAGCTCGGCTTGTTTGAGTTGAAGCGGAAGAAATGAGATGCTCGAAGGCGAACACAGTCATATCTTGAGACTAAGTGAGGTCGAGAATACCAAATAAATAGGGAACTTCCATTTATAAAAAAAATTTCTTTGATTAAAAATTCTTCATTAAAGAAGCTTACGGAATGAAAATACATTATGAAAATGCTTTTTCTGAGTTTTTATATTCAGTTTTTGATAAGAATTTATTTATCTTTATTAGCTTTCAACAAAGCTCTGATACCAACTATAAGATCCCTCTGCCCCCTCCATGCAGCGGACTCCCGGTATAGTGGACATAGCGAAAGCAGCCCCTCACATGTGGGGTAGGGTTTCTCACTCGGGGCCTCGCCCACCACGAATGTCTGGGCACGAGACTAGACTGGTGGTCACTCCGAAAACCGAAATCGGGAAAATTTTCCATGCCCAAAAAGTGGGGACGATTCCACCTTTTTGAATTTTCTTAACGAATTTTTCTAATGAGATCAATTCTAAACTATCCTGCACCTCAATAAAATAGATAGAAGGAAACTATCATTGATATAATTTGATCATCTGAGTAATTTGAACGCTTTTTTCCTAATCAAGATCAGGCACAGCCGTTGATCCACTCAATTGAGAAATTTATCAGGGAATTAACTAGCTACTCGAATCCTAGCGTAATCCTAAGATTTTTCAATTTGATTATTAAAACTCCACTGATTATTAAAACTCCACTGATTCCAGCCTAACCCTATCTGGCCCATGGGTTAGCCACCACTCTACCACTGGAATCGGTGGACCCAAACAAGTACTCACCCACCCATAATTGAAATGCCTTTCTTAACTTTAGCTTTAGAAAACAGATACACTCACACTCCTCTTTAAAACTTTAATATAAAAATAATCCATTGACAAAACAAATATGGTCACAGATTTCATAATTCAAAATTTCCATTCAATCCCTTGTTTTACAAAAACAGTACCACTCTGGACTCTCCGTTTTGGGACCAACTGGTCAGCCAACGAGGCCCATTAACAGATTACTTAAATCATTTCGTCACCATACATATATATATCTTCCTTGACATACGCATGGGTGTCCTAAGCACCGCGAGCCCGTGCATCACGTGGTCAGAACCCTCCAAGATCCCTCCTTAGGTGTCCTGGCACTTCACTCAGGGACTGCTTCGTCGGCCCTCGCCCATCGTACTACTGGAAGCGCACCATTTTTCACCATACCCAGGCTGGTCAAGACCTGGGCAGGTTTTTGCCACGTAAACTATCCCTCAAACACTCTCCGCCAGCTGTTGCAACCGAACTTCCCTTAGATAAACATATATGCCAAATGCTCCCTCCAGCATTGAGGTGTAAGACAGTCCTTTAAGAAAGTAGGGTTTCTATGCAAGTTTTCAGGCTGGTCAAGACCTGGGCAGGTTTTTGCCGCGTGAACTATCCCTCGAACACTCTCCGCCAGCTATTGCAACCGAACTTCCCTTTAATAAACATATATGCCAAATGCTCCCTCCAGCATTGAGGTGTAAGACAGTCCTTTAAGAAAGTAGGGTTTCTATGCAAGTTTTCAGTTTTGATTTTGTTTGAAAACCATGAATAATCTTAAATCCGTATCCTAATACTTCTAGATCCAGGTCTGAATTCCAAACAAAATTCCTCGAATTTTGTTAACTTGATCCTCAGATCAAAATCAAAAGTCTTAACTTAGTTCAGATTTGGTTGGGGATTTGAGTACATTTTTTCTGAACTGGGCACATCGTCATTGATTGAAATTGACGAAGGAATTAGGTCTTGGTCAATAGTCTGAATCAGAGTTTGGGTCTGGAAAGGTTCTTCCTAAAATATGTTTCTTGAAAGGTACTATTTCAATTTCTCTTTCTCTAAATTTCATTCGACGAATATTTGCTTACAGATTTCTAAAACATGAGTTTCTTCTGAGAAATAAAATAATCATTTATCTCGATCTCCGACTTCGATAGTTTTATTGAATTTTCTCAATACCATCTTAATGAATATGAAATGGTGGAATTTCTTCTCACAGATTATCTACTTATTCATTTTTCCAATTTTTATGGAAAATAAACAGAGGATTAAGGAGAAACCTTATTTAATTATAAAGATTCTATATGCATCTAATTCTATATAAAATCCAATTCTGATGAAAGTCACACTTTTTGTTGGAATTCATGGTGGCTCAAAGAAGGTGATGATGTTCATGGTGAAGACAACATTAGTGGTGACTAAGAAAAAGTGATGATGTTCATGGTGAAGACAACATTAGTGGTGGCTAAGAAAAAGTGATGATGTTCATGGTGAAGACAACATTAGTGGTGGCTAAGAAAAAGTGATTAGTATTAATCACATGATTAAGCTAATGAGAGGCATAATGAAAATGTGGACAGCATATAGATGAGAATGTAAGATGTGTTGTATCTCTTCCATCAAGTATGTGCCTTTATATAGGCAAGAGTACAAAAGGATTAGCCAAATGATTAAGCCATAATCCCAATTATCATTCTCCTAGATTTGAGCACCCATCTCCTAGAAGTGTGCACCCACTTGCCTAGAGTAGAGAGCCAGAAGTAGAGATTCTCCACTAAGGCATATAAAAAAGTTGAAAATAGAACCATCCAAAAAGGAGCTACTAACCCTTAGAGAAATAATCTACTAAGGTCCACTACTAAAGCCAAGCTACTTAACCTTAGATAAATAATCTACTAAGGTCCACTACTAAAGCCATGTAGAGGGGCCATAAATTCCAATACCCTCCCTGGACCTCAACATGGCCAAGAAGTGTGAAGGAATACCAAAATACCCTCCCATGTTCCATGCTTTACAGAGGTTTAGCAACACTCAAATGTGAGATATGAACCATTAATGGCCCTAAAAACCTTGGATGATTAGCACTAATCAAGGTATTAGTGAATGTAATTTTCTAGGTTTTTTAGTAGTTTTTTTAACAGAAAATACCCTCATTTGTAGAGCATCGTCGGAGGGCCAAATCAAGGGGCTTTCTTGGTATGAACCTTTGGCGAGCTGTAGCAAGTCCTCAATGGTAGGTTTGAACCCTCAATGGTCCAAAATCACCTCAAAGATTAGCATTAATCACTTGATTAACAGAGGTAAAGAACTGTTTGTAGTGCAAAAGAAGGAGTAACTTCGAGTGAAAGAATGGATGTCTTTCGCTAAACATTTTCAAAAAAGCTTCAACATGCTTCAATAGCAATGTGTCCATATGATAATCATCACCCTAAATACTTGATTAAGCAAAGAAATCATTACTTAATCTTTGTTTTCACCAAAGTGCCTTCTGTAGTTGCCACAGTGCTAGAGGAGCTACAAGGAAGCATTTTCAGCAAAATATGATGCTACAGGCGTGTTCGCCATGCCCAAAAACCCCCAGAGACGAGTAGATTCACGCTGATTTGAAGCGACTAAGCCGCCATTACGTTTTTACCCAAAAACCTACGTTTTTTTAATCGTCTTCTTTCGGCTACTTTAATGGACCAAAAAAGCTCAAAATTTGTGAGCTCGTAGCTCTTACCATACAGTAGCTAGAGCAAGGAGGACTTGGGCCAATTCAAACCGAAGATGACGAATTTGAAGAAAAACCCCAGATTGCTGCGTTTTTTTAAATCGTCTTCTTCCGACTTCTTCGCACGTGAATCGGCTTGATTGAGCCGGCTGGAGGATGTGCCTATGAGCTATTGTGAAGCTCAAACGTAAAGTCCTTGCTTTGGTTGTGTATCTAAGGAGAAATCCTGGCTACAATGGCAGGGGGTGGAAGAGAGAGATGACCTAAATGAGAAAAATGGAAAAATAGCTAATTATTCACTAATGAAGATGAATGTATGAGGCTAATGAGAGAGGAGTAGATGATAAGAATAGCATAATCACTAAATAGCATGGCTCTGATACCATGTTGGAATTCATGGTGGCTCAAAGAAGGTGATGATGTTCATGGGGTGAAGACAACATTAGTGGTGGCTAAGAAAAAGTGATTAGTATTAATCACATGATTAAGCTAATGAGAGGCATAATGAAAATGTGGACAGCATATAGATGAGAATGTAAGATGTGTTGTATCTCTTCCATCAAGTATGTGCCTTTATATAGGCAAGAGTACAAAAGGATTAGCCAAATGATTAAGCCATAATCCCAATTAACATTCTCCTAGATTTGAGCACCCATCTCCTAGAAGTGTGCACCCACTTGCCTAGAGTAGAGAGCAAGAAGTAGAGATTCTCCACCACTAAGGCATATAAAAAAGCTGAAAATAGAACCATCCAAAAAGGAGCTACTAACCCTTAGAGAAATAATCTACTAAGGTCCACTACTAAAGCCAAGCTACTAAACCTTAGAGAAATAATCTACTAAGGTCCACTACTAAGTAGGGGCCATAAATTCCAATACTTTTATCATCATAAAAATCATTTATGTTGAAAATCACTCTTTTATCATGAAAGAATTTCTTTTATGCATATGTTTATGCATGAAAATCACACTTTGAATATAAAAAAATATCTTTTATGCATATGTTTATGCATTAAAATCATTTATGATAAAAATCACATTTTTAATATTAAAAAAATCTTTTATGCATATGTTTATGCATAAAAATCATTTATGATGAAAATCACACTTTGAATATAAAAAAATATCTTTTATGCATAAAAATTATTTATGATGAAAATCACACTTTTAATATAAAAAAATATCTTGTATGCATAAAAATCATTTATGATAAAAATCACACTTTTAATATAAAAATTATCTTTTATGCATAAAAATCATTTATGATGAAAATCTCACTTTTAATATAAAAAAATATCTTTTATGCATATGTTTATGCATAAAAATAATTTATGATAAAAGTAACACTTTTATAATAAAAATAATATTCTTTTATGCATAGAAATCAATAATGATAAAAGTAACACTTTTATAATAAAAAAATATTCTTTTATGCATACTTTTATGCATAGAAATCAATAATGATAAAAGTAACACTTTTATATAAAGAATATATATATTCTTTTATGCATACTTTTATGCATAAAAATCAATAATGATAAAAGTAACACTTTTATAATAATAAAATATTCTTTTATGCATACTTTTATGCATAAAAATCAATAATGATAAAAGTAACACTTTTATAATTTAAAAAATATTCTTTTATGCATACTTTTATGCATAAAAATTAATAATGATAAAAATAACACTTTTAAAATAAAAATAAATTTCTTTTATGCAAATAATCAAAATGCATCTCTATGCATGAAAATGACACTTTTAGAACATAGAAACCATAAGGATTACTCTTTTAGAATAATAAAAGATAATACTTATTTTCAAATTTTTGAAAAATTTTGCCATAACCTCCTTTGTATGGCTGACCATTTTTCAAATTTTAACTCTCTAGAATTAATTAGAAATTCTCCAAGAGTATTTAAATCATTCTAAAGTAAACATTTTCTACTTATCCATTAATCATTCATCTAGGATAAAGAATGGTTGGATTTACTAAAGAAGAGAGGGAATGCCTTTTTTTTAATGAGGCATAACATCATTTTCATTATAGAGAAGACAAAAATCATAAAAAAAACCATAAAAGAAATAGAAAAGAGAAGAATCTCCAACTTACATGGATAATTTGAGAGCTTTCCTTTGGCTTGATGGTTTGAGGGTTTTACTCTTGTTTGAAACAAGAGTGGCCACCAATCTTTTAGAAGAGGAAAGGTCAAAAACTAATGAATTATGAGTAAAATTCATAGTTTTTGGGACTTGGGAGAAGCAGGGTAACAGTGCAAAAACACTATTGAGTTTCAACAAAGCGGAAGGCTTCTATTTATAGGAAAAAGTGAGCTTCTAACCAAGCCAACTGATTCTAGAATTTTCCAGATCAGTTTGGTCAATTTTTGACCATTTTTGGGTCAGTTTAGTCCACTTTTTGGATTTAGTTGAAATAGGAGAGAGGAGAGATAAAAATATCTCATTATTTGGGAGTTTAAAACTCATTCAAGCATGTGAAATAGGCACCTCCTTCATGAGAGGAATTTCCCCATACTGAGGTGTCAAAAATGCATCATTACTTCTAAATATCTTTCTTTTTTAACTATTAACCTTGTCCTTAGTCAACTCTTCATCTTATGTGAGTATTTACTCATTTTTGGGAGATTTTCCTTTTATTCTTCTATTTATCTCCTCCCTACATTTGGATGAATCTTATTGGTCCATAGGAACCTAAATTTAAAATTTCAAAAAAATCTTGACCCCCAGGATAATGCCTCTTGAACAGATTATACTTAATTTCTAATGCACCTTCAGGGAAACTTATTTTAATAAGATGAGGTATTTTTCTATCCAAAAATATTTAAAAACTGAATATTCTCTCTCTAGAATATTTTATCTCTCTAGGCCAAAATTGGTAGAAACAAGATCTTTTTATATTTTTGAGGAGGGATTTGATTACAGGGGAAGATGGTGGACATCTTGACAGGTTGGGGAGGAATCTTACAGTCTTGACCAGCCTCAGTATGGTTGAAAATGGTGCGGTTCCGGTACGATGGGCGAGGGCTGACGAAGTGGTCCCTGAGTGAAGTGCTAGGACACATAAGGAGGATCCTATAGGGTTCTAACTAGGCGATGCACGGGCTCACGGTTGCTAGGACACCCATGCATATGTGGAGGAAGATATTAATGGATTGGCAAGAAAGTATCTAAGTGAACTGGAATTGAAAATTGGATCTCGTTGGTTGACTAGCTGGTCTTCAACGAGAGTCCAGATGACATTTTTGATTGTAAAACAATGGAACTGGAATATTGAGATTATGATGAAAATATTGTGGTTTTATTCCAATTCTGTCTTAAAGATAGCTGAATCTGTGAAAAAGGCAATTTCATATATCGGGTGTGTATGTGGTGTGTCTATTTTGTATTTTTCTTGAGTGTTGGCGAGGGTGCCTGGGAACTCTTTTCCCTGGTATACCCGGGATAAAACATAACTAAATTTTTATAAAAAGGGATCCCACCAATACAGTGGTTGGGCAGTTGGCTAACCGATGGGCCGGTTGGGGTTAGGTTAGATTGGTGGATTCCTATAATTAATTTAGATACGTTCCAGTTATGTTAGTAAGAGTAAGTCCCAGGAAGATTCTTGTTCTATGGGAAAGAATCAACGGATGTGTCTTGCTTAAGGGGAAAAAAGCGGTGATTTTTATGAACCAAGTGCAAGTCCCTTGATCTAGCCATGTGACCTATGGGTTTGGTCGGATTACAAAGATAGTTAAGGCCTTGACCCATTAGGTAAATGTTTTTTGCTACAAGCTTTTCCTAGTGGAATCGCCCGTGCTTTCTGGGTGAGGAAAGTTTTTCCGGTCTCGGTTTTGGAAGGACCTCCGGATTAATCTCTTGTCCGGACATTCGTGGGTGAGGCCTTGAGTGGGAAGTTCTACCCTATGCAAAGAGGTTGCTACTTCCACTGCTAGCACCCCTGAGAAGGCTGTGCGGAGAGGGCAGGGGTCTCACAGCTGGTATCAGAGCTTTGCTCTGCTAAAAGCTTAAGAATGAAAAATGAATTTTGACAAAAATTTATAATAAAATCCTAGAAAAGGGAATGCACATATTTTGTTTTCATTCAGATTAAGTTCATTATTAAAGACTTTTAACTAATGAACTAGATTTTATAGATGGACGCCTCGTATTTATATGGTATCCTTGATCTTACTCAAACTCAGCATATGACTGCTTTTGCTTTTGAGCATATACTCTCCTCCGAATGAGTAGGGCAAGGCTCGCTAATCATTTCGAGGAGCTATATTTTCTGGAACGAGCTGAGAGGCGACAACATAAATGATATGCAGGGCAATATGTCCATGCCTCTTGCAACCACCAAGCGACATGCTGAGGAAGAACATCTCTTTAGCCATGGTCTTGTTGAGGCTAAATGTGGTTTGTGGTGTTATCCTTTCACCCCACCCCTCGAGATTTTAGGGATACTTGTCAACTTTTCAGACCTCTTAGCCATTTTGTCTCAAAAAGTAAGATTGTAGCACCAATAGCGATAAGGGAACAATTGTATCGTGGCATGTTCATAGCCCAGTTACACTATCTCATGTGTATACCATTGAGGCATTGATTTTTTGGAGCCATGTTTCTCTATGTATATAATGCAAACCTTATGTAAATAAAGAATGTTTTGTGAAAAATTTCCAGTTGTCTAAGTGAATTTGACTATCAGATATCGAGTTTAAATAAATAAGATCTTCTTTCTTAGAGTATGTTGTTGTAGATCTCTAGTAAGAATGACTACCTTATTTAAATTAATTAATTCTAAACTTCTTAAGTCTTAGGGTCTTGAGACAAAGTCAAATAGAAATTTAACAATGTATCGTTTTGGCAGAATCATGAGACGTGCGAATCATGGTAGATAGCCAGATCCTCTCACGGATGAGGAAGAGCTTAACCCTGATGTTAACAAAGCCCTTCACAGATCTCAGCCCAGTCCCTTCAAGGGTGAAGGTGAAAACTTAGGTGAGGCTGTGGAAAAGTGAACCGAAGCCATGGAAGAATACTTCGATGTCACTGGATACAATGAGAAAAGTAAAGTAGCTCTTGCCAGGCTGAAGAGAGTAGAAACAAGCCAAAGTAGCATGGAGAAATCACTATGAGACAAACCGTTTGGATCAAAATATCCAAATGTGGAATGATCTCAAGACATACCTTAGGAAGAGATTATGTCCTCCCAGCTTCCTGAAAACAAAGATGAACGAATTCTTGGAGCTAACCCAGGGAAGCCAAACCATAGAGGAATATCACCAGTAGCTGTTTGCTCTCCTCCTCAAATACTTGCCACTGTTGAATGAAGAACACCTGATGGCTAGGTTCATTCGGGGAATGAATGAACCATTGGATACCGTGGTAAAGAATGCCAAACCAGTTTTGATGGCCGAAGCAGTGCAGATGGCAAAGGACTTCGCCAAGGCCTTTGTTGTTAAGGTCCCGCTAAAGCCAACTCCCTCATCCTTCAAAAGGTTCCAAACCCCAAGAAGTACTTCCAATCTTCCGCCTCTCCTAAGAGACACCAAGGAAATAATCAGAAATAGGACACAGGAAGTTTCAGAAATGAAGGAAGACCTATACATAGGAGCACTTTTTCTTGAACTCCGGCTCTTTCCAGGATGCAGAAGGAAGAGCTTTAGAGTGAAAACTGATGTTTTGGCTATCAAGGTTTTGGGCACCAGCTCAAGGATTTCCCAACTTCTTCTATGACAATGGGCCAAGGAAGCCAAGGTCCAAGAATGCCGAGACCAACCCTTTCATGTCAAACCAATCAAGGTCCCCATCACCAAAATTAGGGCAACCCCAGAAGAGTTTGAGCTCAGCTTGCCGCTTTCAATGCAAAGTAGTCTCAGAACCCCCTCTCACAATTGGGGAAGCTAGTGAGAGAGAGTTCCACCCCAGATGATAGCAGCCAGAGCCATCACTATAGCTACTACAGTGGAGGAAGAAAGAGGACATATTTATGCCACCATTGAACATCAAGGGTAAAATCATCAATTCTCAGTCCAGCAGAATACAAGGGTAAGAACTTTAAGCTTTTGATTGATTCAGGCAGTACTCATTCTTTTATTTCCCCTAGATGCTTGCGTAAGTTAGTCCTAGATCAGAAAGCAAGGAAAAATATGCAAGTAGAATTGGCCAGTGGGAAGTTTCTTTTCAGGTAGCATTAGACAGACCGTATTCAGCTTAATCTAGATGGGAATATAACAGACTCCCAGTTCAAAGTCTTACCCTTGGGAATCTATGACAGAATACTTGGAATGGATTGGCTTCATAAGAATCAAGCTGACATTCACTATCATAATGGAACCATTTCTTTCCTCGACGTGCACAGGAATCGAGTCCAAGGAACTAGAATTTCCAGACCCCGAGTTCTGCAATTAGTGAAAGCTTCTAAATTGCTGAAGGGACTCAGAAAGAGGCAAACTATCTGAGATGTTAAAATGAATCCAGTAGATAGAAAATGTAAGGCTATGGAACTAGAGTGGCTAAGTGAGTACACTGATGTATTCCCTGAAGAGGAGCTGACTCAGATGCATCCAACTCATGAAGTAGATCATGAGATAGAACTAACCTCCGGAGCTCAGCCACCAATAGCCTAGCGTGCATACAAATTGCTAGTTCCTAAAGCCATAGAACTTAAGGAGTAGTTAAGACAACTACTAGAGCAAGGATTTGTAAGACCCAATGTTTCACCTTGGGGTGTGCCCGTTCTCTTTCAGAAAAAGAAATATGGAACGTTAAGACTGTGCATTGATTATAGAGGATTAAATTAGTTAACAAACAAAAATAAATATCATATTCCTAGGATTGATGAACTTCTGGATTGGTTAAGTGGAACCCAAATGTTCACAAAGATAGATCTCAAATCTGGATATTGCCAGATTAGAATTAAGGATCAAGATATCCCCAAGATAGCCATCAATACTCGATATGGGCATTATGAATTTACAGTCATGCCATTTGGACGCTGACAAATGCCCCAGCAACATTTAATCGCCTCATGCAGGACATTCTCAGAGAATACTTGGATGAATTTGTTCTTGTCTTCTTCGATGACATCCTGGTTACTCTAAGAATGTAGCTGATCATGAAGATCATGTGCGTAAAGTCCTGGAGATCCTAAGGAAGCACCAACTCTTTGCAAAGAAGAGCAAGAGCACTTTCTCTGCTGACCATGTTGAATACTTGGGATTTATAGTATCTAAGGATGGGATTTCTCCTGACCCCGCAAAAATCCAAACACTCATGGATTTGGCCAGAGCCCAAGACAGTGAAAGAAGTCAAAGGCGGGTGGTATAGAATTTTTATGCTCAAATAGCATCCCCCTGGACTAACCTACTCAAGAAGAGTACCCTATTTCATTGGACCACTATGTGTCAGAGTGCTTTTGATAAGCTGAAGACATCCTTAATAACCAACCCTGTCCTAAAATTGCCAGATTTTTCCTTACCCTTTAAGGTAGTGACAGATGCCAGTGGTTTTGCCCTAGGAGGTGCACTTATGCAAGAAGGTCATGCAGTAGCCTATGAATCCAGAAAACTCAGAACGCATGAGATAAATTATGATGTCCATGACTTAGAGTTTCTCTAAGTAGTTTATTCTCTAAAGTTGTGGAGACATTATCTCTTGGGACAAAGATTCACCTTGATGACAAATCATCACAGTTTGAAGTGGATCTTCACCCAAAGAGATCTCAACATGTGTCAAAGAATGTGGATGTAGACCCTGCAGGAATTTGATTTTGAGATAAAGTACCGGCCAAGGAAAGAGAATCTGGTAGCCGATGCACTCAGTTAGGAAATCCTCCTTGCTTGCAATAACATTAGTGTCAAATCCATTGATTAGTGAAGCAAGAGAGAAGATCATGCAAGACAGATATTTTGCTCCTATTGCTACACTACTGATGGAGGAAAGCAAGACTCCTCACGAAATGAGTCAAGTTCTTGGGTACAAATTGGATGAGGGATACATGTATTACAATAGTCGGCTATGCATTCCTAATGATGAGGAAACAAAGGGAAAAATTCTGAGAGAAGCCCATGATAGCCTAGCTAGACATCCAAGGTTCATAAAAACCTATATGTCTGTAAAGAAGAGCTTCTTCTGGCCATGACTCAAAAAGGATGTATTCAATCATGTCCATCAGTGCTTAACACGTCAAAGAGTCAAGGCAGAAAGGCTTATGCTAGGTAAGCTGCATCCCTTGGACATCCCACAGATGAAGTGGGAATGTATCAGTATGGATTTTGTTACTGGATTACCCTCAGTGCAATCAGGTTACAACTCCATTTTTGTGGTAGTTGATAAACTAACCAAGGTTTCCTATCTGATCCAGTAAAAGAAACCTACACTGTAGTGGATGTTGCTAGAGTCTTTCTCAAGGAGATTTTCAGGCTGCATGGCTTACCAAGAAGAATAATCAGCGACAGAGATCCTAAGTTCACGTCAAGGTTCTCGATTGCATTTTTCGAACCAGTAGGAACTTTCTTGGATCTCAGTACAACTTATCATCCCGAAACAGATGGCCAGATTGAAAGAGTGAATTAGGTAATACAAGATATCCTTTGGTCATGCTGTGGGGCAGGGAACCCAAGAAGTGGTTAAGCTATTTGCATCTGGTTGAGTTTGCTTAAAATGCCTCAGTATCCAGATGAGTTCTTTCAAGGCTCTCTACAGACAAGATTGCCTCACACCATTAACTTGGTCTGACCCATTGATCAGGGTCGAGATGTCAAGACAGATGCTTGATGATATGGAGGAGCAAATGCACGCAATCCGCAAAGATATTAAGGTTGCCTAGGATAGGCAAAAGCAGTATACTGATAAGAGGAGAACGGAATGAGAGTTTAAAGAATTAGATATGGTCTTCATTTGTTAACGACCCAAAAGACATTCTTTATCTCTAGGGAAGTACAAAAAGCTCTCTCCCAGATATTGTGGACCGTACACCATTACAAATAAAGTGGGAGATCTAGTCTATGAACTTCTTTTACCTTCCCATCTGAAGGTACATAATGTGTTTCACGTTAGCTTACTTAAAAAGTATGTACCCAACCAGTCATGTAGTCCTCGATGATAATCAGTTGATTTCTCTAACTCAAGGCCAGATGGAACTCCAATCCAAAGAAATCCTAGATGTTCAGAATAAGGCTCTTAGGAACAGAGTCCTTAGTTTTTGGTCAAGTTGAAGTTCTACCCTTTAGCGGACGTCACTTGGGAGAAAGAAGAAGATCTAGTAAAGGACTACCCCCACTTTGCGAGATGAGGACATCTCGCATTTTTCAAGCGGGAGAGGATGTAAGGTTCCTTCTCAGCACTGAAAGATGTATAAGCTATCCTCTCAATCCACTATAATCATCCCCTATTTCAGAATGCAAGAAAACATTGTTTTCCTTGTTTTTGGCCTAGAGAGAGAAAATATTCTAGAGAGAGATAATACAATTTTGAGATATTTTTGGATACAAAGTTTTCCCTTTATTTAAGATGAATTTCCCTTTAAAAAAGAATTTTTCAATGCACATTAGATATAAATTGAATATGTGTACTGGAGACCTTAGCCTAAGGGTCCACATTTTCAAAAAAAAATTGATTAAGGTCTAAATAAGGTTCTAAAGGGCCAATAGGATTAATCCAATTGTTGGAATGACAAAACTACAAATAATAAAAGAAAATCTCACAAGAATGAGTAAATGCTCACATAAGATGAAGAGTTGCCTAAGTACTAGGTTTATTAGTTTAAAAAATGAGGTTTATTAATAAAAAATGAATTTTTGACACCTGAGTAAGGAGGGAGGGGGCTCATGAAGGAGGCGCCTATTTCACATCATTACTCCACATTTTTAATTCAAAAAAATTTTGATATTTCATCTCTCCTCTCTCCTCCTGCAAAAACTAGATCAAAAAGTGAGGCTAAACTGGTCCAAAACTTGTCCACATTGGGTCAAATTGGAACTGGAAGCCTCTAAAACCCAGTTAGAACTGGTTGGTTTAAAAAATGAGGTTTATTAATAAAAAATAAATTTTTGACACCTGAGTAAGGAGGGAGGGGGATCATGAAGGAGGCACCTATTTCACATCATTACTCCACATTTTTAATTCAAAAAAATTTTGATATTTCATCTCTCCTCTCTCCTCCTGCAAAAACTAGATCAAAAAGTGAGGCTAAGCTGGTCCAAAACTTGTCCACATTGGGTCAAACTGGAACTGGAAGCCTCTAAAACCCAGTTAGAACTGGTTGGTGGCCTCCCTCACCTATAAATAGACACTCATTCCTTTGTATTTACATCTTTTTTTATTTTCATGTGCCAATATAATCTTCAATTTAGTGTAATTTTATTATCCCTCTATTTTGCCTCTCCTTTGGGAAGCTTTGGAGCTTCACTAATATTCATCTTCTCTTAGAGATTACCCTCTCCATCTTGGTGGCCAAGCTTTCTCTTGGGGGCTTCACTTATCTCCAAAGAATCAAGCCAAAAAAACCAAGGGTAAGCTTAAATCAATGGTGTTTTTCTATCTTTTTCAATGGTTCTTCCCAACCTCTCTAATGCTTGGGAAGCATTTTAATCAATGGTTTTTTCTTGAAACCAAGCTTTTAGTGATTCTTAACACTAGTTTGGTACCAAAACAGGACACTTGAGTGTCCTTTTTGGGGGTTGCGAAAAAAAATCAAACTCCTAATGTAGGCTTTAAAAACCAAAATGCTTCATTGGGAATGTAGAACATAACTCTTTTCTTATGTAAAAAATGCTAAACATATAAAATGCCTTTTTATTTGGAAGTACATAAGCAACAAAGTAGCATATGTCTTGAAAATGAACATTTTTCAGGATTTTTCAAGATTTTTCCAAATATGCAAGCATCATTCTCTCAAAAAAAAAATCCAATGATATCAATAGCATTTTTCCCAAGATATTTTGATAGCATACATCAGTCCAAGGAGGTAGAAGTTCACCAAAAAAAATCATTTTCCTTTCCTAGAATTTTTTCCAAAAAAGTTGCATAAAATCAGCAAAAGTAACGCGTATTATCAAAACTCAATCACGCCACTAAAAAAAATTGTAGCCCTATCAATGAGAATGTTGATTATTGGTTTTCATGCTTGAGATGAGATAAATAAGCCATAATTTGATGTGTATGACACTAACTTAGCCTCCACTTAAGTAGGTTCTTATCGCCTAGTTCTAAAAAAACTGTAAAAAATAAAAATATAAAATTTGATCATCTTTTTTCAAAAACTAATCATAACTATGCTTGCACAAGTAGTCTACACCTATAGTTACAACAAATAATGCACTTACACAGCTTTCCCCTTTGATGAAAATCAAAATTAGGCTCATAATTAGACATTTTATGTATTAAAAACAGGTTGCGCAAAAGGCCATGTATGAGAAGAGGCCCAAAAAGTGGCTATAAAGTTTTGGAAAATTCAAAACAAAGTAGTATTTACCCTATATAACATGGGTGCACCTCAAAAATTTATCCAATAATTATCGTTTGATGATTCCAAGATTTAGTTTACATCATGGGCTTTCCATCAAGCCAAGTTTCATGATCAAACTATGTCCCTTCTATAAGTTATGTACAAATTACTACTATTTTGAAAACAGCAAAAATCATGCGTTTTATCAGCATGTGTCTAAGAAAATTAAAATACTGCCTTGCAAAAGCTAAGAAAAGTGCAATTTAAAAAATCTCAAGGATTTTTTGGGTCTTGAGGAACATCTGTGGATGTTAAGCATTTCAAAACTCTTAATAGACTGCCCACAAAAATTCAAGAAAAATGCTAACTTTCAGGACACTTTAGTGTCCAATTACAGAACTAGTGTTAATGTTTAAATGGATTAATGTTAATCTTTTAATATAATGTTTTTGATTAGTAAATCTCTCTTTTAGAAAGATTACTCATCTTTATGGTTGAATCCTTCTTGGAGGGATGGATCTTAGTGCTAATCTCATTATCTTAATGAAAACTCTAGTCTTAACAAGCTAGAGATAGAGATTAAGCATTTTTATTATTTTTTAATGTAGTTAAAATAATGATTAATTATTTTAAGCTTGTTTATGATTAAAGAAAAATCATATTAATTCATTTTAAGTTGAAAGAGAGTTATGCTAACAATTTTGTAAGTATTCTCATATAGGAATGATAAATGGATATTTTTAAGAATAATTAAGAGGTTTAAATGTAATTATGCTATGTATGCATAATAAATTTTTAGTTTAAAAGAGGAAGTCCCATGATATCTCATAATTATGTATAAATATTTAGAAGTACAATTTTGAGCATTCTCAAAAATTGCAATGAAGCTATGGTAAAATTTTACCATTAAAAAAATAAATTTAATTTTATGCTTAATTTTGATAATACAAAAAGAGGAATTCTCATCATATTCTAGGAATAAACATTTTTATGCTAAAAGAATGATTTTTGTTACATTTATAGTATTTATGCATAAATGTTTAAATGAAAAAAAGAGAATTTTTATTATATTTATTTTTACATGCATAAAAATCTAGATACAAAAAGAAGAATTTTTACGACATTCTATGTGCAATCATTTTAAATATTAAAAGAGGAATTTTGGTAATATTTCAAAATATGTATATTCATATACATGGATATTTTTATTTATTATCAAAAAGAGGAATTTTCATCGTACCTTTAATTAAGAAAAATGCATAAATTAAATTCAATATAAAAAGAGAAAGTTTCACCAAAATTCTGCATAGATAATTTAGGGTATGTTGATGTTGAGGTTCAAACGGAGAAAAGAATATTTAGAATAATTCTATGAGAATAAAATGAGGTATGCATATTTTATCAGTTGAAAAAAGAAATATCCTTGTTAAATTCCATTATTCTCAAATAGAATCCTTCATAATTCTATTAGGTCCAAGAAAGAATGAATTTTTATAATTTTGGATTTTTATCCTTACAATTGAAATCAGAGTTATTTTATCAAATAAATAGGAGAGAACTCTTTAGGAAACAAATCTAGGATTAAATCCGAGTAATTTAGGGTTAGACCACAACCAGGTGAGAAAAGTGGGCCAATAAGATGCTTTCCCATCTCTCGAATCAGAAATTAAGCAAAGTCTTGTGACCATTCCCATTTCTTCAGTACGAAGAATGGATAACCGGCTGATTTAGAGAAGTTTTTTCTAAGATTGGAATCGTCGAGAATCAAGTTAAAAATTTGTTGTAATTAATGGGTGGATGATCGAGATACAAGATTCATGATTTTCATTAAGAAAGTCTGGATTTTGAAAAAGGTCTTGTGAAATCAAACTCAAACGGGAAATTCTTACTTGCATAGAAACTATGTTTTTTTTAAAGGATTGTCTTACGCCGGAATGTTGGAGGAAGCATTTGGCTTACGATTTAGTCTAAGGAGAGTTGTGTTGCAAAATGGCAAGGAGTCATCGAAAGATGCCTCCCGCGGGGCAAAGCCTGCTAAGGTCTTGACCAACCTTGGTATGGTTGAAAATGGTGCGCTTTCGGTGTACGATGGGTGAGGGCCGAAGTACTAGGACACCTAAGAAGGATCCTAGAGGGTTCTGACCATGCGATGCATGGGTTCGCGGCTACTAGGACACCCATGCATAGGTCGAGGAAGATATTGATGGATTGGCAAGAAAGTATCTAAGTAAACTAGAACTGGAAATTGGATCTCGTTGATTGACTAGCTGGTCTTCAACGGAGAGTCCGGATGACGTTTTCTATTGTAAAATAATGGAAGTGGAATATTGAGATTATGATGGAAATACTGTGGTTTTATTCCAATTCTATCTTAATGACAGTTTAATCTGTGAAAAAGACAATTTCATATCAGGTGTGTATGTGCTGTGTCTATTTTGTATTTTGCTTGAGTGTCGCCTAGGGGGCCTGGGAACTCTTTTCTGTGGTACCCGGGACAAAACATAAAGAGGTTGCTACTTCCGCTGCTAGCGCCCCAGAGAAGGCTGCGCGAAGAGGGCAGGGGTCTCACATCCTTCTTATCTTTCTTGCCAACACCCTTCTTGGCACCCACTTGAGGACCACTTTTCTTTGAGGTACTTCCTGTTTTAGTACCATTGATTTCTTTATGTGTGCCTTGTTGAGGAGCACCCTTGGTTCTGTTTTATAGAGTTCCTTGCTTAAACATAAAATGCTTTAGTGGGGTGAATGTGTAGGCATTTTCTTCTTCTTCTTAGATGGAGAGGCTTGCTTTGGGGGTGGTGGAGAATCTGGATCATTTGGAGTAATTGAATTATTCAAAATAATATTGATAGCTCTTACACACGAACACTCCACATCCAAAACTCGTGAGATCCAAGAGTCTGTCAAATTAAGAAAACTTCTCAGATTTAAGAACCAAGAGCTATAGAAAATAAGTTAAAAAAATAAGTAAATATTTACTACAAAAATAGTGGGTTTTTAATTTAACCTACACACTATCAATCTCGGCATATTTAGATAAAAGATATTTCCACACATTGGCAATAACATGCCATCCACACATGAGGGACAATCTTTTTGTAAAGCCACTGGCTAATTCAGAAAATTATACTCTGCCTCCTTTTTATAATTTGGATATTCATCTTCAATAGCCGCAATAGCTCTCTTACATGCCGTATTAAAAACCAAATTTGAATATATAAAGACAAATTTTGGAATTTTGGGAATTATTCGAGTCCCATTTCTTATAGGATTGGTTGGAAACTCGGTATTTTTGTGTAGTTTGAGCTAATATCTATTTGTTGGTGCACTCTTTGTGCCAATAGATTATATCTTGACACAACTATTTGGCGTATTTGTTTGTAGTTGTATAGAAACATACGTGACACTAAACTTAATTGAGATTATACAACACCTTTCATATGAAGAAGATAATGTTAAATACTATCTCCACTTTGAGACATTGAAGTAAAAACATGGGGTTTATTTAATTTGCCAAAAGAATTCTAAATATCATTATAAAAAGGAACCTTAGAAAGGAGAGATCTCTAAAGGGTGTGGTGTTAGAAACAACAAAACAAAAAGTAAATCTCAATGACAGTAACAATATGCTAAGTTTACGATTGATCCACAGATAAAAACCCATCTTAGACACTATATCAAGATTATAAATCATGATATATATGCTCAAATTTGAGGGACATTGAAGTAAAAACATGGGATGATAATGCCAAAAAACACTTGTTACATTCAATGAGATTGTTACATTCAAGTTTACAATTTATCCGAAGACAAAAACCCTTCGTCAAGATAATAATTGAGTACAAATTATATCTCAAACATAGCATTTTCTCATGTATTGCTCCAATACATACAAAGTTTCTCTATCATAAGCTGCTTCATTTACTAAAGTGTTGCAAGTATACTCCCGTTTGTTCTTTGCATAAATCCAACCAAGTAACCATGCGCTGATTGTTGTCTCCAAAAAACTTTGAAGCTCCTCTATATTTTGATTCCACATCTTTGGAAAAATCAAGTAGGTTCCGGGCATATTCCACATTACATTGTAGAGGGTATCATCAAAAATTAGTGTGTTATTTCCATCCAGGTCATGGAAAATTCTCCATGCTACATCTAAGTTTTTGTGGTATACAAATCGATATCCAATAAGAAGATCCGTCTTTTGACATGCTGCATGCCCTCCTAACTACGACCTTAAACTTTTGATGGTGCCGAGGAAAGCACAACTCAAGAATGCATCGAGTCCTTTGTAGTCTATTAGTACTCCAGATCCATACCTCAAACCATTGCATACAAAAATCAAGGAAAGTGAATGCATCTTTGCAAATCAAATGCCAAACACTTGTATTCTCTTCCACAAGATGCATATGTTTGGCCCAGTCTGGACATACATCACCATGTTGCATCTCAATGGTCTTAAGTAAAACACCATTGAGTTCAAGTATCAATACTCTTCTTTGTTTCCTTATTGTATCTGGGGGTGGTGGAACTCTTTTGCCTCTAGGTACATAAGTCACCAATGATTGGTGCCACCTCAATAGTAAGTTTTTTGTACACTTGAAATCAAAGCTATATGCTTCAACATATCCTGTTGAAAACAAAATGTTTGGTTAATGCACATTCAAAATTTTGAATAAATATATTATGTGCCAACAACATAAATTCATCCATGATATGGATGGTCTTAAACCTTCATAGACAAATGCTCCAATACCTCATTAGTTCAACCAAAAAAATAAAAGAGCGAGTATATTGTCAATGCTAAATTTCATCAAATTTATTGAATATGATGTATAAAAGATTTTCACTATTGAGATAATTGAGTCTATCCAAATTAAATTATTATGATATTCATAGCCTTACACCTTGACAAGGCAATATATTCAATAAAAAACAAACACATCTTTATTGCAATCGAATTGCAAATATTGACAAAAGAGATAATCAAATGACAGTAAGTTTGAAGGCATTTGATTTCTTGATACAATAGTGTAAAGATTTGGCTCGTACAATCCAAAAATTAAACCCATCTAAGCACATTGTTTTGGCCAAAGCCTAAGTCTATCTTATGGGCTTTTAGGTACAAAATGGCTCCAAACATTTTGCACCCAACAAGTCTTGATATTTGTGCAGATCCCATACTTCAAACTGCACGTTTAGACCTCAGAAATGGTTTCCTTCGACCTGCAGCAACAACTAGTTTGGGTTAGGTTGGAATCTGATTATACTGTCACTCAATGTTTAATGAAACCAGACATTATCCTACCCATAAGCTCAAGTAAGCCTTTTGTAGCCTTGATATGTATGCTTTTGCTGCAACTCCACTTATGAGATGACCACGATCATATCCCAAGTGAGTAGCATAAGCAATAGCGTGTTGATCACTCAAAATCATTCTTTTGTAACACACTTTTAACAAGCTTAGCTGGTCTTTGGATAGTAATGGTACTCCAGCTTTGGATGCCAACATTGCTAGATCCTTGCTTTTAGATTCTACTTCTCTTTTTTCCCCTCTTGATTGGACATACTTTAGCTTATCACCATATAATGGTAAGTGTGAAAATGCAAAAGATGAGTTTTCCACTTCTTCTCGCAAAAATAGGGAGGTGAATTGGAGCCATTCTTCCAGTACATCTTGAAAACCGATAAATAAATTATGGCCATGTGTGATAGGAGATTGACCTAGCCGATTAAGCAAAATAATAGACCTAATGTCAGTTGTATTATTTAGATTTAAAAGGTAGGGTAGAAGGTCATTGCACAGTACTTACGTAGTCGTGCCCTCCTTGAAAACTTTCAGGGAAGAGACAGTTGTCTTTTGGATTAACACATCCCTTGAAAGGGCTATCATCAATAAGCAATGTATTCTTCTTATTGCAAATATCTTGGAACTGATTCCAAACCTTGAGTAAAGGTTTAAACATAGCCTCAACAGTAGGCTTATCTGGCCTATACACTTTTCGAAGATTATGGATATAACATTCTTCTTGTCCCCACACCATAAAGAAATGATATTTCTTATGTGCATACTGTTCAAGAGTGTTTACATAGGCACAAACATTCTTGTGTAGCATGGTGGACCAAATACCAACATGAAAGTACAGGCAAATCTCATCCAAAAATTCAAAACACCCGGGGCGAATAACAATTGTGGTGCGACCAATATCAATTCGAATACAATTTGTTTGTGGATGCCTCTTCTCTTCCTTGTTGAGTAAAACTCCATTAAGATCAAGTATAAGTGCATGTTTCTTTATGGTGATTGCACGAGGAATATTTTTTGCATACAATACAGAAGAATGATAACACTTTAATGTGTTTACATACTTAACAATATTAAAACAAGTGATCCTATATTATCAATGAGAGCTAATTACAACAAAACATCCACAAGTTTACTTTCGTTTCATGCTCCCATACTCATCTATGACGATGGCTCCTAGACTTGATTGCATTTCCCTATTGATTGGTGAAGATTGAAATACTAATCTATCTCCATCTCTCTCAAAAGAATATAAACTTCCTAGAGGCCTACTCTTTTGTGTATCGGAACGTAGCTCCTCAACACGTTGCTCTATTTCTTGCGTACTTAACTTGTGATTGTTAGAAGTAGCTATACCTGCAAAAACAACTCTCACTGAGAAACATACTTTTTAACACACAAAATTGCTGAATAAATCATCTTAAATAACATCCTATTGAAAAAGATATACCTTTAGGTTTCTTGGCACCCTCTGCCACCACAGAGTCCTTGATTTCAACTATTCTCTCTTTATTCGTAGCATATGTAGCCTCATCAATTTCTTCAACACCCTCTGCCACCACAGAGTCCTTGATTTCAACTATTTTCCCTTTATTTGTAGCAGATGTAGCCTCATCCATTTGTTCAACAATCTCTTCTTGTCTCTCCTTGGTTGCAGAAGTCTCTTGAAGCTCTTCATTAACTTTATCTTTATTCTCACTAACCTCAACATTAACTTGCAAATTAGGAATGTCCTTAGTCTCTTTAGTCCTATCACTTGAAGGCCTTGAAGATGTTTGCAAAGCTGAATCATCGATGTGATCTACCTCCACCATGTTGTCTTCATTATTTCTAGCATCATGAGAGTTGATCTCTTTAGTAGGGCTTTCATGATGATGTTCTAGTTGAGCAATGTTATCTTCGTCTTTCCCTTCTTTGTATATATCTGTAAGATTAAAATAAAATGCTATTACTTTTAGGATTTAAATAATACACCAAGGCTAATACAATACTAGTCATTTTTATATCTACACATATACTTTGTATCCAAACTTAGATTACTAAACTTCGACTGATGTACCATAATGAATTAGGAACCATAACATAAGAGTCAAACTTGAGTTTGAGCCTCACTTACAAGGGCAACGTAAAGATCGCTCAACTTGAGATTGTGCCTTGTGTTGGAAGATATCCCCAAGGTTGGACATAAGTGGAGGTACGGTTGAAACTTAAGTTTGAGCCTCACCGCTACACTAGGATATGGAGTAAGTGTAATTTCTTAATAGTAAGTGTGCGTCATCATTTGTATTAGTCTCAAACTTAATTTTGAGCCTCACTGCTACACTAGGATATGGAGTAATTTCTTAATAGTAAGTGTGCATCATCATTTGTACTAGACGTTGGCATGAAATAAAGGATAAAAAGCCAATGTATTAATCAAAAGACAAATAAGTATTTCAACAAATCCACACTTTGAACAAAACCTATGCTAATATTAGTTGTTGATAAGCTCCTTTCAATGATCACCATTCGTTGTACATTCATAATAAGCATTAGGGGAAGGTTGAGGTCTATAGGGGCCCTTTAAGATGCCATGTGATTAAAAGGTTATTAAGGAAAAGAGCCAATCGTGTGATGCCATGTATACAAAAATGTTGGGTGATTAAAGGTGGTCAAAAGATTCTCTAGAAGATGCCTTTTTGTACTTTTCATTTCCAAAAAGTGAGAGGGAAAATTTTTGAAATTTTGAACGTCCATAACTTCTACATATGAGCTCAAAATTTGTCGGAGATTATAGATCCAGAATCTACTCGTCGAGCTCTTTCCATAGATATGTCACATGATATAGTTTTGCTCGCTCGATTTCAAATTCAATTTTGGCGAGAAACTTTGAAATTCAAACTTCTAGCCGTTTGAAGAACAAGAAGGTATCTAAAGTCAAAGAAACTTAACGTTTTAACAAAAAGTCATTAAAATCATAATATGGTAGCTTAAAGGGCCCCTATAGACCTCAACCTTCCCCTAATGGCACTATCAATGCACTTTTCTACCTTTCTTTGGTTAAGAGCTTGATGGGCTATGAGCATGGAAAGCCTTGTTGACATCTGTATCCCCAATCTTCTCAACGGCCATAGAAACCCCAACATTTGTAGCTTCCATGGCTTTTGCAGAATCCAATATATCATCACCATTCCCACCTTCATCATCATTTTCATGCCTTCCAATATCTTCAAAATTGTCTTCGGCATCCTCATTGAATAGAGCATCATTCCCTTGGTCCTCTTCATTCCTTTGCCCTGCATCTTCAAAGTCTGTAGCATCCCCAACTTCTTTATCATCATCTGTGTCATTTTTGTTGTCAATATCATCACCTTCCTCTTCGTCCTCTGTACTTGGTGGGTCATCAATGTGAAGATTTTGAAGGTTCTCTTTTTCTGCATCATCTAGTGTTTGCTTTTTTGTGCCGCCACTTGCACCACACCACTCTTGCAAGGACGGGTGACCATCTAAAAGAGCAGAGCACTTTGATTATAATGCCATCGCTTCCAAATCATCTTTGCATAAAGCAATACATCGTCTCTTCTTTAGCAAGCTCTCCTCTAGCACAACTCCACCACAATATATCTCTACAACATAGCTCTATTCAGGACAAAACCCTGTGATGAGACCATCAATAAAGCCTTTGTCGATGAATTCTCTATTTTGGCCACTAGATCCTGAGATGAATACATTTTTTGTGAGAACCTTATCAATGGCCTCAAGCTTGTCAACCTTGCTGATGAAAAGAATAACAGTTGCAATCTCAACTTTTCCAGATGTCCAGGCATCATCTTTTTGTGTGTGGATCACACCAAATTCATAGTGCACCTTTGTTGACCGGCTAGAAATCCCTTCGATAAGCATTCCAATGGTGATGAAATCAACAAAACACACAAGAATATATTCATATTGTGAGTTTAGTGTGTTCAAAGCAAGTGCCAACTTGGAGAAAAAATCTGACGAGAGTTGCTCCTTTGTACCATGTAGGTCCATGATTGCCAGCTGAAATGGTACATGCTCTTCACTACAAAAGGCTATAATCTTTGTCATATCAAAACCCACCCCCCTAATTTTCCAAGGAATAGACTCTTGTTGAGATACAATACCCATAGATGCTCTATATAGGTGATTCAGTAAAGTTACTACACTTTTTGGAAGTGAAGGATTTTTTTTTGAACGATTGAGAGCATCCCTAACAAAGGACTGGCTGTAACTCCTCAATTGATTATACTCATACTCCCCTAGCTTATATGTCTCACACACCTGTTCCCAAGTCATCTTTTCCCTTGTCAGATCAAAATAGAAGGCGGTTATTGCATCTTTGAGAACTCGATCTGTTTTTAGCTTCCAAGCTATCTCCTCCATATCCATTCTTTGATGGGTTTGCTTTCCCTTTTTAAGCAATATTCTCTTGTCAAGAAGTGATGTTTGAATGTCCAAAACTTCACTCTTCTGAAGGCCTAAAATGCACCTAAACAACGTTGGGCCTAGTTGGACTGTTCCTGGTGCCTGCTGAATTTGCCCACTCTTCAAAGTTGGAAGTCTGGGATTTTGATCAAGACCTTTAGTTTGGGTTTCTCCCTTTGTATTTGGTAGCAAGCCTTTTGCATAAAGCCTCATGATCTTAACCCAGTTCTGCCATACATCATCATCACATAGAAGTAAGTGTAAATCATTTTTGACAAAGTTCTTATGTAATGTGTGCTCCGTGGTCTCCACAAAGGCCTGCAAAGTTGCAAAGTAAGAAGTTAGCCCCCTCACTATAGATATCACAAAATATTAGGAGGAATTATGCATCTATGGGTTTTCAATCATTTGGAGCTTATGCTCAAACTTGAGTTTGAGCCTCACTTGCAGTGCTAAACTAGTATATAATGGTGATGCTCGATATTAGGTTTGAGCATCACCTCCGTATGCAAATCTAGCACTTGCAAGTGAGGCTCCAACTTAAGTTCAAGCCATAATTAGATATGCAAGTGCTACACCATCACAGAGAGGTGAGGCTTGAAGTTCAATTTCAAACCAAACTATTAAGTTTATGTAGTTTGAGAAGAAGCCATAATTAGATATGCAAGTGCTACACCATCACAGAGAGGTGAGGCTTGAAGTTCAATTTCAAACCAAACTATTAAGTTTATGAAGAAGTAAAGAAGAAGTAATGTAGGTCTATGATTTACCAAGATATAGCAAAGAATCAAAAGAGTACCTTCCAAGACTCGTCCATCTTGGGTTGATTGACACCAGGCAAAGGTTTACTAGGATGACCATTTGCATGCCATTGTGCTCGAGCTTGTAGAAGTTGATCGAGGAAGGGCTCCTTTTGCATTGACTTTGTAACAGATAAATTCGCATCCTTGGAAATGTCACGAGAAATCTTGGGCGGGCAATTTACAATTATCTTAGATCTCCTGAACCTGAATTGCTGACGCAGTGGAGGGGTCACTTTAGCCATATTTAGAGCTTGCAAGCTTTTTGCAGCACCAATGGAGTGTTGACCAGAGATAATCCAATATTCAACTTTATGAATATCTTCTTTTGCGAGTTTATCAAGGGGTTGTTTTGTAGCACGATTACAGGGCATCAAAATTGCAAGTATCTCTTCTTGCTTTGGGTCCTCAATAAAGTCTTGGGTCAAAATATGAACCCAATCCTTATTTAACCTTCTATACACATAGTTTGAAGGAGCAGGATAACATTTCATCACATCAATGCTGAAGACCTCATTTAGACCAAAGGGATAATATCCCTTCTTTATTTCTAATGAGATAATTGCTTTGCTGCCCTTGTTTAGAGTCTCAACCTCCATTAGCTCGTCATCGGACGCATCTATCTCCTTTGAACCACTTGCTGGTTTTGTCCTTTGCCTCTTTAAAGAGATTTCTTGAACCTTTGTAGAGTGCTTTGCCTTTCTCTTCTTTGCAAGTACTTGCTCCTCTTCTTGCACCTGAGAGCCTGCCATGTCTTCAGCTGCTATTGTGCTTGCATCAAGGGCTTTTATTTTGTCACCCTCCTTTTTATGTTTTGAAGAAGTTGCACCAGCATTTGTAGATGCTTCAAGTGCACTCTTCACTATGGCCCTGCCTTTTTTCTCCACAATTTTCCTAACTTGAGTGGTTGTCTCCTTTTCAGGTATGGACTTTTTTCGTGAATCCAAAGCCTTCTTTGCATGCCTCACTGCTTTCACCAGGTCCTCCACATTATCCACCCCTGAGTCTTCTTGATTGGAAAAGTCAATGATCTTTAATCCTAACTTTACAATACAATTATCCTTTCCTAGTTTACTGCCAGTCATGTCTGCTGGCTGAAAAGTTTCCAATGATAAGCAAAACTTATTTGCTTTTGTATTTTCTCCTTCTGGCAATACAGTGCATGTGAAGCATGGGTTTGCTCTTGCATCCACATCATCCTTAGCGCCTACCACAATCCCCATATCTCCATATGATGTATCACCTTGAGACAAAAACAAATGGAGGACTCCTTTGAAGTTTACACTAGCATCGTAGCTATCCATAAACCATTTTACTCCTTCTTTGTTACTCAATTCGAAGGTTTTATCCACCTTAATTCTAGGAGTGACACTTTTAGCTTGAGTTGTTGTTTCGAGAGCATCCAGAGTAAAGATTGGTGCACCATGTGGTTGCGAGGTAGCGGGCGCTCTGCTAGCTTCCATTCCTGTGAAGCAAAAAAAAGTTTCAAAACCTTAGAAAAAAATGGATTTAAATGCTACATATCAAATCAAAACCTATCAAACTTAAGAAACTTAATGCATGCTACAAAACGTTTTCTTGAATAGCAAGAGCCTCACTTGCATTTACTTAATCTATACAGAAGCTCGACTTAAGGTGGAGCCTAGATCCAAGTTGTGCACTCATATGCTAGGGGTACGCTAGCATAGAGAGACAAGGCTCAAACTCAAGTTTGAGCCTTAAGGCGAAGTTCCATGTATGGGAGGCTTGAACTTTAGTGTAAGATTCCTCCCCCACCCCCTTTTTGATGTCTAGTATCTTTCCCTGTAATCAATCCCTCTTCAGAAATATAAAGACCTTGTTTCTATCTGTTTTAGCCTAGAGAGAGAAAAATATTCTAGAGAGAGAATATTCAGATTTTGAATATTTTTGGATAGAAAAATATCTCTTCTAATTCAGATGAGTTCCCCTGAAACAGAAATTCAAAAAGAATTTTTCAATGTGCAATTGGAATTAATTGAAAATAGCTATAAAGAACCTTAGCCTAAGGGTCTAGATTTTCAGAAATCTTTAGACTATGGTCCAATTAAGGTTCCTATGGACCAATAGCATCAATCCATGTGTAGGGAGGAGATAAATCCAACTTGTAAAAAGAAAATACCCAAAAATGAGTAAATGCTCACATGAGGTGAAGAGTTGAAAATGTACAAGGTTTATTAGTAAAAAACTATGAGCAATATTAAAAATATGACATATGTAAGGAAGGGGAATTCTTTAAAGGAGGTGCATATTTCACATAAGATGAAGAGTTGAAAATGTACAAGGATTATTAGTAAAAAACTATGAGCAATATTAAAAATATGACATATGTAAGGAAGGGGAATTCTTTAAAGGAGGTGCATATTTCACATAAGATGAAGAGTTGAAAATGTACAAGGATTATTAGTAAAAAACTATGAGCAATATTAAAAATATGACATATGTAAGGAAGGGGAATTCTTTAAAGGAGGTGCATATTTCACATAAGATGAAGAGTTGAAAATGTACAAGGTTTATTAGTAAAAAAAACTATGAGCAATATTAAAATGATTCCATTATGACACATATGTAAGGAAGGGGAGTTCTTTAAAGGAGGTGCATATTTCACATGCTTGAATGAGTTTTAAACTCATAAAAATTGAGATATTTCATCTCTCCTCTCTCCTCATTCAAGTCTAGTTCCAAAAAGTTAGCTTAACTAATCTAAAAATGGTCAAATATTGACCAAACTGATTTAGAAAATTCTAGAATCAGTTTGTTTGGTTAGGAGCTCAATTTTTCCTATAAATAGAAGCCTCCCCCTTGCTGAAAAATATATAGTGTTTATGCATCGTTACTCTACTCCACCTAAGCCAGAAACTGTGAATTCATTTAATAATTCACTAGTTTTTGGAGCTTCCCTCTTTCTTCAATCCCCATTAGTGGCTCCATCAACATACTTAACCAATTGATTGGTTGGGGGCCTCTACCGTGAACAAAGAATCAAGCAAGTTGTAAGGCAATTAGTGAATATTGATCTTTCTATAATTTCTCAATGTTTCTCTCTTCTCAACCCCTCTCAAGCTTGAGAAGTTTAATTGGTATGGTTTTTTTTTAATGCTATTGAAGTTTGAATAGTAGTGAAGAGTTACATAATGCTATTGAAGTTAAATTTCATTTATGTTTAAATTCTAATGATTTTTATGTAAATTCTCTCTCTCACTCAAGAAATGGTCATACGCATGAACCGTTCTCAATCCAAATCAAGCTTTTCATAAAGCTTTTCCTTAAACCAAGATTAAGCTATGCTTGAGGCCAAATTAATGGCTTTTTTCTATGCTTTTAGTTTATGTATATTAATGATTCAATCCATTATGGATTGATAATCCAATTAGAGATTATTTTAATTATTTTCTTAATGATAAGCATTATCCCTTAGAAAAATTGAGATTTATCAGTCATAGCAGTGGAGCTATGGTAAAATTTTTATAAAAATTATGCATAAAATAATCTCATTCAAAGCATAAAAAGAGGACTTCCTACCATATTCTAGGAATTATCATCCTAGATTAATTGAAAGAATTTCATTACAATCATGGAGAAATTGAATTTTAATATTATGCATAATGGATAAATTTTTATATCAAAAGTGTTATTTTTATCATTTTTAATTTTCATGCATAGAAGTATGCATAAAGAAAAAAATTTTATATCAAAAGTGTTACTTTTATCATTTTTAATTTTCATGCATAGAAGTATGCATAAAAGATAATTTTTTTTATTAAAAGTGTTACTTTTACCATTTTTAATTTTCATGCATAGAAGTATGCATAAAGGAAAATTTTTATATCAAAAGTGTTACTTTTATCATTTTTAATTTTCATGCATAGAAGTATGCATAAAGGATATTTTTTTTTTTAATATCAAAAGTGATACTTTTATCATATTGGATTTCATGTATAGAGGTATGGATAAAAGATGATTATTTTAATGTAAAAAGTGTTACTTTTGTCACAATTGAATTTCATGCATAGAGGTATGCATAAAAGTTGATTATTTTATTATAAAAGTGTAACTTTTATCATAATTGGATTTCATGCATGGAGGTATGCATAAAAGATATTCTTTTTATACTAAAAGTGTGATGTTCATCATAAATGGATTTTATGCATAACTTAGATGCATAAGAGAAATTCTTTTATTCTAAAAGTGTAATTCCTACCAAATTGACTTTATGCATAAGAAGATGCATTTTAAAAAAATGATTTTTAATTCAAAAGTGTCATTCTCATCTAAATTGAATTTATGCATAGGAAGATGCATAAAAGATTGAATTTTAATTCAAAAGTGTCATTTTCATTTAAAATGAATTTATGCATAGGGAGATGCATAAAAGATTGATTTTTCTTCGGAAGTATTAATCTCCTTAAATGGAATTTATGCATAAGTAAATGTGTAAAGAAATCTTATATCAAATATAAGAGTTCTCTTGTATTCTATAAATAGATATGAGATGTGATAGGATGTGATAAGAGGTGTATAAGAGATGATAAGAGGTGATAAGATGAATTAAGATGTGATAAGATGTGTATGGGATGAGGTAAGAAGTGTATGTGATAGGATAAGATGTATATGGGTTGTGATAGGGCGAGAATGGATGTGATGTAAAAGATTAGATGTGAAGGTATATGGGGTTATATAAATGGGAATGTGGAAATGGATGTATGTATGTGGATGTGTGAATGTGAATGTAGATGTGGATGTATGAACGTGAAAATGGATATATGCATGAAGATATATATGCATAGATGTGAATGTGGATGTAGATGTGGATGTATAGATGTGAATGGATGTGGATGTATAGATGTGAATGGGAATGTGGATGTGGATGTAGATGTGGATGTATAGATGTGAATGTGGAATGTGGATGTGGATGTATGTGAATGTGAATGTAGATGTGGATGTATAGATGTGAATGTGGAATGTGGATGTATAGATGTGGATGTATGGGAATGTGGATGTGGATGTATGTGAATGTGAATGTGGATGTGGATGTATGTATGTATGTGGATGTAGATGTGGATGTATGGATGTGTATGTATGAATGTGGATATGGGATGTGGATGTATAAATGAGGATGTGAAAATGGAGGTAAGCATGTAGATGTGGATGTATGGATGTGAATGTGGATGTGGATGTGGATGTGGATGTATAGATGTGGATATGGATGTGTATGTATGAATGTGGATATGGGATGTGGATGTATAAATGAAGATGTGAAAATGGAGATAAGCATGTAGATGTGGATGTATGGATGTGAATGTGGATATGGATGTGGATGTATGGATGTGGATATGGATGTGAATATATGATATGTGATGTGAAGGAATTTGAAGTGAAGAGATGGAAAATGAGGTGATTGGATGAGTACACATATAAATGGAATGTGGAATAAGTAATGTGGATTAATGAGGAACAATGTGGAAAAATGAGAGTTAATATAGAAACTGTATTTGTAAACTGTTTGTAAATGCTGTTTGTAAATGGCTGTTTTATGTCAAGAATGCTGGGGAAGCATTTTGACCGTCTTGTGATTAAGGTCGTGGAGACCTAACTGATAAAGTTGCAACTGCTGACGGAGAGTCAATGGAGGACGTCTCACGTAGCAAGCTCGACCGAGGTCTTGACCAGCCTCGGTTCGATTAAAATGGTGAGCTTCCGGTACGGTGAATGAGGGACCAAGGAAGCGGCCTATGAGTGAAGCGCTAGGTCACCTACGAAGGATCCTAGAGGGTGCTGACCATACGGTGCTCGGGCTGCTCTGGGTCGCCTAGGATACCCACGCGTGCGTCGAGGAAGATATTGGAACAAGGAGTAAGAGTTGTTTTGTGAAACCGGGCATGGATCTGGTTGATTGACCTTGCTGGTCCTCAACGGATGAGTCCATGGCTCTTTATATGGATCTGTTGGTTGATCTTGCTGATCTTCAACGAGAGTCCATCTTGATTTTTATAAGTGATTATATTGCCAAGTATTATGGGCTAGGAACTATTGAAAAGGCCCCTGTGTGGGTAGGTGGTGAGCGTTCTAGTTGCCAATGATGCCATAGATACTCTGATGAAGGAATGATGGGAAATTATGAATCAACCAAATAAATTGGAAGATTGTGATCAGTGGTACTATGGTTTCATTAAAGGATTGTTTTAAAGTTAGCTGAAGCTAAGAAAAAGGCAATTTCATATTGGGTGTGTAAGTGGTGTGGCTAGTTTTATGTTTGCATGAACTTCCGGCTAGGGGGCCTTGGAACTCTTTTCCTTGGTACCCGGGATAAAACCTAACCAAATTCCAAATTGGATCCCATCACTACAGTGGTTGGGCGGTTGGCTAACCCATGGGATTGGATGGGGTTAGGCTGGACTGAGGGATCCATAAATCGAGACTCAACTTTTGTTTTTACGATAGATAAAGTAAATCCCGGATAGAAATTGTTCTATGGATAGGAATCAACGGCTGTGCCTCTTGATGGGGAAAAAAGCGTTGATCCCAATGATCCAAGTGCAAGTTTCTTCCTTGATTTGACCAAGTACCGTTAAAGGTGCAGTCAGATCAGTTGATCCGTAATGATCTTGACTATGTTAGAGTAAAGAGTTATCCTAGTGGAATCGCCCATGCTTTCCGAGTAAAGGAAGTTTTTCCAGTTTCGGTTTTGGACAAACCGACGGATTAGTCTCTTATCCGGATATCCGTGGGCGAGGCCCCGAGTGTGAGACCCCTACCCATGCATGATGTGCTACTTCCGCTGCTGCTAGTACCCCGAATCCGTTGATCGGTGGGGAACAGGGATCTCACAGTTGGTATCAGAGCATTTGGCTAATAAAGATCAACTGAGAAACCAAATATGTCAAAAATTTATCAAGAAGCACAAAAAAAGGTTGTAATTGTGTGATATAATTCATACAATTTGATATTCAAACTGAAATTCGTAAATTGGTAATTGGGTCTTCAGATGGAAGTACCGCAATTATATAGAATCCCTGACTTGCTTGAGGCCTAGACATGATGGTATTTACCTTATAATTCCAAGGGCCGTGACTACCGTATATACCGAGAGTATAACTGCAGCTCTTTACTGACAGTATATACGAGTAAATCTAAGACTTGAAATTATAAGCGTTAATGCTATCCAGATGATGATTTCGAATGTGGTTGATATGATTTTTAGTTCTGTTTGAAAACCGATGAATTGATTTGGATTCTGATTGAAAAATGATGATCCCTGAAAATGGATTGAAATGTAATAAGCTGAGCAAAACCACAAGGTGGATGATTGGGACGAGTCCCTGTAATGATAAATGATGAAAATGATTCAGCAAATCACTATGAGATTAGTGGATTGTGCTGTCAAATTGCTACTGTTAACACTTGACCGTTAGATCAAGTTAAGGGATGACAAATTGAGAACTTACTTGACTGAAATTCCCGTGGAGGAATGCTCAGAAGGAAATTTTTCGGTCTAATAGACCTTTATCATGTTAAAGATATGAATGATATGATCTGAATGAATTGTTATTTAATGATGAATTCTAAGGGATATTTATCCCAGTATTCTGTTGGGTTGACCAGAATATAAGGAACCCCAGAATAAAATTGGATCTTAAGAAAAAGAGTTGTCCTCTACTTTATGAGATGAGGACATCTCGCACTTTTTAAGTGGGGTAGAATGTAAGATTCTCCCCCAGCCTTCGAGGTATACAGGAGTAAGAATCTCCCTTTTTGATCTTATAATTATTCCCTCTCTAAAATAAAAGAAAGATTCTGTTTAAAAAAGGAAGAACCTTTTTCCTGAATACTTCTCAAGAGTCCCACCTGTTTTAAGGATTCAGAACAACGAGTTCAGAAGTGAGAATCGATGTTTTGGATATCAAGGTTTTGGTCTCGAGTACGACCCAAAAGAAGTTCTTTATCTCTTGGGAAGTATAAGAAGTTATCTCCCAGATATTGTGGACCAAAGAAAGTAGGTGATTTAACTTACGAACTTCTTTTATCTCCTCATCTCAAAGTTCTTAATGCCTTCTATAGAAAATTGTGCCAAATCCAAATCATGGAAAGACGGTAAAACTTCAGTGGCAAGCTACCGTTGACTTCTAAGTTATGCTAGCTCCTTCCTTTATATAAGTCGTAACTTTTACTTGTCGCTCACAGTAATCTTACTCCCATCGATCTGCTTTCTTCCTAATCTCCTTCATGGCTTGGCAACAAGAATTAGTTTTATCCATAATGATTCCTCACCTTCAAGACGCAAGTGAGTCTGTGAAGAAGGATTTTATAGAACAGTATGAGCGCTCACTTTTCCCTCACTTGGGAACTTCTGTAGCGCAGACCAAATGGCGGACCTATCAAGACATAACTAGGGTAACATCCTGGGGTCAGCAGCACTTTCGCAACAATGTCCGCTTGGCCATGGTTATTGAAGCCTTGGGTTTGGGTCCCCGATACTACTGCGTCATGAGATCAAGGCATCCTGGGTTTTCTGAGCGGGTCTTCTTACTAGCGTGTTTTCTTCCTCATGAGAAGATATGCCTTTACCCCGTTTTTGGCTTGCCTCTCAGAGGTCCTTTTCTTAGAACACCTCATACCACTCAGATAGGCGCAGCAATAACCCACAGAATCATTCCCATAGATGAGTTACCTTATACTTGTGCAGCTTGTGAGGACTGCTTTTGTGACCATATGATGGACGGGCTTATGGAAGTGTAAAGAGTTCCTCTATCTTTACTGTATAAGTTCCGAGAATGAATAAAGTTTAAATCTTGTTCGTATTTTGAATCTTGCTCTCTTTAAGACTTATCTTGGTGGTTAATCTTGATTAAAATTTTTCTCTAAGTCTCATATTCGTGCATCTTGCGAAATTATCCCAGTTTGCGAGATGAGGACATCTCGCATTTTTTTAAGTGGGGTAGAATGTAAGATTCCTCCCCCACCCCCTTTTTGATGTCTAGTATCTTTCCCTGTAATCAATCCCTCTTCAGAAATATAAAGACCTTGTTTCTATCTGTTTTAGCCTAGAGAGAGAAAAATATTCTAGAGAGAGAATATTCAGATTTTGAATATTTTTGGATAGAAAAATATCTCTTCTAATTCAGATGAGTTCCCCTGAAACAGAAATTCAAAAAGAATTTTCCAATGTGCAATTGGAATTAATTGAAAATAGCTATAAAGAACCTTAGCCTAAGGGTCTAGATTTTCAGAAATCTTTAGACTATGGTCCAATTAAGGTTCCTATGGACCAATAGCATCAATCCATGTGTAGGGAGGAGATAAATCCAACTTGTAAAAAGAAAATACCCAAAAATGAGTAAATGCTCACATGAGGTGAAGAGTTGAAAATGTACAAGGTTTATTAGTAAAAAACTATGAGCAATATTAAAAATATGACATATGTAAGGAAGGGGAATTCTTTAAAGGAGGTGCATATTTCACATAAGATGAAGAGTTGAAAATGTACAAGGATTATTAGTAAAAAACTATGAGCAATATTAAAAATATGACATATGTAAGGAAGGGGAATTCTTTAAAGGAGGTGCATATTTCACATAAGATGAAGAGTTGAAAATGTACAAGGATTATTAGTAAAAAACTATGAGCAATATTAAAAATATGACATATGTAAGGAAGGGGAATTCTTTAAAGGAGGTGCATATTTCACATAAGATGAAGAGTTGAAAATGTACAAGGATTATTAGTAAAAAACTAGCATGTCATGCCATATAGGTACTCATGAGAGAGAGAGAGAGAGAGAGAGAGAGATGTGTAGCCACCTTCAAGGGGAGAATGGCACCACTACCATTCTCCCTTACATTCAAGGAAGAATGGCTGTGGTGCCATTCTTAAGAACTACCATCACATTGAAGGGGAGAATGGCCATTAGGATTTTTTTGGACCCAAAGAGGGCCTCTTGGATTAACTTTTCATTAGGAATGGACCAATGGGAAGAGAGTTGGGTGCACATTTTTAACTTCTTTAACCCTAGGGGGCCTAGGCTTTGGTTTGCTAATGGGGCCTAATTACTTCTCTTATCCCCCTACCTCTTGGTCCCAAACTTAGAGGTCCCCCCACACCTAGAATCTCGCAGATTAAAAAACCCTAAAAATTGAAAATTTTTACTTTTTTCCCAAAAGTGTGTTTTCCCTCTCAAACTTTCCCCCAACATACTCTAGGTTTGGAAAGCTCATTTTGAACCTCTTTCTTCCTCTTCTAAGCTCTCCATTGCTACAAAAACTCCAAACCTCTCAAGCTCTTCCTCCTCTTAATCTCCCTCCCTCTCTCCCTCTTTCTTCCTCTTTTGAGCTCTCCATTTCTGTAGAAACTCCATCCCTCTCAAGATCTCCCTCCTTCTCAAGCTCCCTTGTCAAGCTCCCTTCCTCTCTCAAGCTCCCTCTCTCTCCCTCTTAAGCTCCCTCTCTCTCCCTCTTAATCTCCCTCCCTCTCCATTGCTGCAGAAACTCTATCCCTCTTTAATCTAATCTAGGTTTAGGAAGCCTATTCTCAAACTCTAACCCTATTTTAAGCTTTCCATTTCTGCTGCACTGAAAAACCCTCTCCACTCCTCTATTGTAATAAGATTTTCTTTTCCCTTCTTCTCTTTTCTTACCACCATGGCCTCTTCTAGTAATGTGAGAAGACCCAGGGAGAAGGTGGAAGAGCTTGTGCTGCATAACATAAGAGATGAGCATGGAGTTTGGGCTCCAACAAGATTCAGGGTTGGGGCTTGGGTCTAAATGCAGCCAAGCTCTAAGGGACCACATCGAGTGCGTGAACTAGGGAATATGCTACAACATTGGAAGGGGTGGCTACAAGGCTTCAAGCATACTAAGAAGGAAGGACTGGTTGCATAGTGCAACATGTGTATACCCTTGGAGACTTTTACATTCAAGGCCAACGAGACCAAGGTTTGCTTCAAATTGTTAGTGTAATATAAACACAGCTTTAACAATATGCTAATATTGGATTTTGTGTTTCAAAATTTTCTATGATTCTCCATTTTCTTCTGTCTCTATTTGCAGATATTTTCTCTCTAATTATGTTGAGGAACAACCACTCCAAAGTCTCACTGGAGTTTTCTATGCTATGCATGTATCCATTGGAGAGGCAATGTTTGTATCTCAAAGCCCAAGTGAGCTTGTACATAACAATATCTTTTTCTTTTCTCACTAACCCAGGTTTATTTGGCAAGCTAGAAGAGATCCCCAACCCCCCTCTTAACAATCCCGAATGGACCAAACCTGATGCTTGGACCGTCTTATGCTTAAAGCTTAAGATGGTAAGTGATATCAAGACATCACTCAAGTTTTCAAAGGCATCTAGGTCAGTAGGGATAAATTGGTTTTGTCCTTTACATGTTTTTTGTGCACATGTTCAATTCCATGCCAATGCACCAAACAAAAATAATGTATATTTGTAAGGAGGTACGGTCTGACCTCATTCAAGGATTATTAGGAGAGGGTTGGGAGGTTAATGAGGGGTTACATCAAGGTGATGTGTATAAGTGCAATGTAGTAGATTCTACAGTGTTTTTCAGGTTCTTGAAGGCATGCTCTATTTTGTACATGCGTCTGCACTACCAAAGATGGATGCAAAAGCACGGGACATGGAACCCACTTCAAGCCTTAGAAGAATAAATTATACCTATTGAGGTAGCTGTGATGATGCAAAATGGATGGAGTGAGCAAGTGGCAAGAATTGGAGCAGCCTAGCAGACCTATGTCAATACCTTAGCATCATGGGCTTTGACAATGTGCAAGAGTCAAGTTTCAAGTTGATGAGAAGAAAGATATATTTGATTCCACTACATGTCTAGAATTAACCCATACACTTTCTGGTTATTGTGCCACTTTCTATATTTTTATAAATTGGGAAGCATAAGGAGGGGACAACCATGGTCTCAGAATCATGGCAAATGGGGGACCTTGAATTTTCAGCAGCAAAGTGCATAGTCCTACCAACACATAGTAGGCATGTGGAAGAGCACTGCTGATGCACGTTAGGGGCAAGAGTTTCAAGATCGATGTGAAGGCAATGACGAGCTGGTGAAGGCAATGACGAGCTTTCAAGTCAACAAGGAGATGGAGATCAGCATGAAGTAAATGCCAAAAGAGGCAAAAAATGAAGACATTATAACAATTTTAGATTATATGACATGCTTGTACTTTTGTAGCAGGCTCTCTTTTAACCCCTCTATTTAATTGAAATCTTAATATTTTTGCAAACTGTGATTTTTTTATCTAGCGATCTAGTGTGAAAAGGCCAAACTTTAAATTTCAACTATAAAGAGGCCAAAGGTGCCTTCTTTCTCATTTTCACATGATAGAAACCAAGCACGAGCTCACATGGCTACCCACTTCGATAACTTCTATGAGTTCCTCTCCACCATCCCGTAGGCAGGCAAGAGAGAGCTCTTTGCCATGGTCTGTCATGAAGTCTACTTTGAAAAGTCGCTCACCCTTGCATCCCAACATTATGAGACGACGCAGATTGCATATATGGAGAAATACTTAGCTTCCCACTCCATCTCCTTTCCCCATTGCCCGAATGATCGATGGGTACCTATTGAGCTGCTTAAGTACATTCAACAATATGCCTGCCCCTACATCTAGCGCCTTGAACACTTCATCGACATTTTCATCCCCGCAGGAGCTTACTATACCTTCAATAAGCAATAGGTGAAGAGGTTGGGTAGGGGAAATTTAGGAACTAGGTTCCTCTCGTGGATTGCCACTTTTGCATTCCTCATGAGTGATGAGGATTTGAATGAGGATGTAGAGATACCTGCATTGCAGTTGGTAGGGTATTTGAGGGATGACAAGGAAGTGAAGGCAGCACTAGGTATGAGCACTGATGTGGAAGAGTAGCTTGCATCAGAGCACTTTCCAGAGGGTGCATAATCTACAGCTAAGTAGCTTGCTATAGTGGAAGATGCGGGACCATCTTCCCCACATGAGGAGAGCAAGGTGCTGCCAGATCTTGAGATCGATATCTTGAGCACCATTGTGGTGGAAGGTGAAGAATACTTATTTCTTCATGATCTTGAAAAGGCAACTGGCTTGAGAATGGATGAATGCTTGGGCATTATATGCACGCGATGTGAGGTGGACCTTGATACGTCCGACCTCGGTCCTCACCTAGATAGTGTCATATTACCCCTTGGAGAATCTATCGCAGAGACAGTTGCTTTGGTCAAGGATAGTGTGGTTGAGACCTCGGAGCAAGCCCTAGTTCCAGAGGAGTAATTCACAACCTTACAAGACAAGATAGAGGCTGAAAAGGATATCCCTAGTGCTGGAGTGATGGAGGAGAGCAAAGCATCTAAAAAGGATGAGGCTAAGTCCTCGATTGACCTCTCCACCCCCCACTAGAACTTTGGCAAAAGAAGACATTGAGCAAGAGGTAATAATCGACCTTTTACAACTTAGAAACATTTTTAATTATGTATAAGAAAATATTTTAAATTTTCCTTTGATTGCACAGGTGGTTGAAATTGATGCATTTGCTGGGAGAGGGGCGGCAGTAGAGACCAGGCCAAGGTCCATGGACATGATGCTGCGTTGGTGCACTATCTTGGTCAGCTTCTTGTGGGGATGGCATCACCATCATCCACATGGACTACACCTCTCAATCTGCCTTCACTCTCTTCTTTTTGAACGCCCTCTGCTAGGTGCTCTGTGTAGCCTCTATGGCGCAGAGCACCAAATGTATAGTTTTGATTTAAAAATCCCTTGCCTTCGTTGTTTTTGGTTCTGGATTTAGGGGTTAAGCTTCTTGCTCATATAGGTATAGCCAAAAGCATAGGCACAAAGGATCCTCAAGAAATAGCCCAATCACTCCTTGAGCACACTCTGCCCATCTCAACAAGAGAAGGAAGCTTAATATGGTAAGAAAGCTTTTGTGAAGATGATGTATCACTTCTTATTTTATGAATACAATACAGTTTTTGCAAACTTATTTTCATCAAGTATATCATTTTTTTCTAGTTTGTACCATCAATTTCTTTGTAAATGCATCAAAAATGACCCTGGGGGCTTGGGGGAGTAGTGCCAGAACATTGTGAATTTTGAGCATGCACTGCTACTGTAGAGCCCAAATTCGCACTATTCTGGCACAACTTCCCCAGCCCTCGAGGAGAAATTTTGATCCATTGGATGATAAATAATGTATTTTAATATATGATTAAAGGTATTTTCATCTCGTAAACTATTGTTTCTCACAATCATTGTACTCAATTTCTTTGTAAACGCATCAAAAATGACCCTCGGGGCCTAGGGGAGCAGTGGTAGGAGCACTGCAAATTTTGAGCTTGCACCGCCGCTGTGTAGAGCCCAAATTCACTCTATTCTAGCACAGCTTTCCCAGCCCTCCAAGAGTAATTTTGATGCATTGGATGATAAACAATGTATTTTTACACATGATTAAAGGTGTATTTATCTTGTAAAGTATTATTTCTCACAATCAGCGTACTCAACATCATTATAAATGCATCAGAAGTGATCCTGAGTGGTTGGGGGAGCAGTGCCAGAATAGTGCGAATTTTGAGCCTGCACTGCCACTACAGAGTTCAAATTTGCAATGTTCTAGTATAGCTTCCCCCCAACCCTCCAAGAGAAATTCTGATGCATTGGATGATAAACAATGTATTTTTACACATGATTAAAGGTGTTTTTATCTTGTAAACCAATGTTTCTCACAATCAGTGTACTCAACTTCATTATAAATGCATCAGTGTACTCAACTTCATTATAAATGCATCAAAAATGATCCTGAGTGGTTAGGGGAGAAGTGCCAAAACAGTGCAAATTTTTACCCTACATAGCTGCTATAGAGGACAAATTCACACTGTTCTGGCGACACTGTTCTGGCGGCACAGCTTCCTTAACCCTCGTTGTTTGATAAGTAGGTCTTGTTCCCAGTCTGTGAGTGATTTTTCCACTACCTTGGTTAAATTTGTGCACGGAATTTTCTTTGTGCTCTTAGTTTGTCCATTTCTTGTGGGCAATCAGGTGCAAATCATTTGAATGACCATGATTCATCCAAGAGGAAATAAACTGCCTTGTTAAGAAAGTGCACACTTTAATCTTTTATAATCTCTATAGGCAAATTGTATCAAGTAAAAAAAATTCAAAGAAAAATTTAGTAGTAGTTGGTGCATCATTCTTTACTGTAGCTTTGGGTTCAATCCATTTTGTTAGATAATATGTAGCCACAACAATATACTCTATGTGCGTATGGCAATAATATGTAGCCACAATATATACTCTATGTGCGTATGGCAAGCAGGAGGCTTAATTAGACCAACAAAGTCTATTCCCCACTTAGCAAAAGCCCTAGCTGCATAACCGATTGGAGTGGCTTTTTATCTCTTGAAATTGATAATTTTGTTCTTTGGCACTGATCACAACACTTGACATATTCAATAGCATCTACAAAAATAGTGAGCCACCAGAATCCTAACCAAAAGATAATTTTAGTAGTGTAGGTCACCCAAGAAATGCCTTCCTAGTACTCCTACATGTGCGTGGCTCAAAAATGATAGTTAGTCTGCTTCACATACACAAGTTTGTAGATTCCCATCTTTTCCCCCCTTGAAAATATACACATTAATCAATGCATGGGATGCAGCTTCTACCTCTATGGCCTTTTGTTGATGTTTGAGAAGCTTGGAGTCTTTATGCCCATAGGTACAAGTATTGTTTGATGTTGTACAAACTCCACTTTGGTTTTGTTTGGATTGAATATATACAGTGTTGTACAAACTCCACTTTGGTTTTTGTTTGGATTGAATATATACAGTGTTGTGCGTAAGGCCTTCTTTACATCTACATACTTTACAAGCATGCACAAATTCTTCCGCATCCTTGTGGATTGTTGGCCAAAAGAAGCCATCAAATAAAACTTATTTAGCAGTATTACTACCAGAGTAGTTTATACCCCCGACGCTCACATGCACAAATGCCTAAAACTTGCTATAATCATCAGGGTTTGGGTAAAGATGAAGTAATCCATCTTAGCCTAGCTTATATAACCATCCTAAAATTAATTTATATGGTGCACAGTCTTTGAAAAAAACTATTTTCTAATAATGGAGTTTGTTTCTGAAACAATACTAGTAGATAAGAAAAAGACAATAGATCTTGCCCACGTAGGTGCAATTTCAATCACAAATAGGGTAGCATCTTGAATGTCATCATCTACACCAATGAGATATTCTTCAAAAGTTTTTCTTGAAAGATGATACGCTCTTTGATGCATATCACCTTTCTTGACCGCTACCGTGAAATCAAACTCCAAAAGAATAATGAACCATCTAACAATTCTTCCTATAGTGCATAGCTTGTTAAGTAAATAAAGACGTACTTGATGGTCAAAAAAGAAGACAAATTTGTTGCCAAAAAAAAAGTCTAGATTGCCAAGTTTTTAGGTACCCAATAATGCTACTCTCCCCTTCCATAGCCTTGGCTCTATAAAAGTGATTTTTTTCCCACTCATCCAGAACTATCACGTCCCATGGTTGCAGGAATTCACATTAATGGTTTAGTGGATTCTTCTTTGTTTTTGTAAAGTTTATGAGGAGTTTCTTCATATTTAGATTCCTCATTGTTGTTGGAGCTCAAGCTTATTAAGGTGCAAGAGTTTACCATTATAATGTAACATCTTTGGTTCTAGATGATTTGACACTTTGTAGTCCTTATCCCCATTGCTTGCCCAAAGTAACACCTTTGAGAGACTTTCTTTCATTAGAAACATAAAAGAGTTTATACATTCGTTCATCCTAGAACCACATTTTTAGGTAGATGCATCCTCAATAGACTGTTTCATATTTTGAGAGGCTAAGAAAACTTCATCTTAGTTGGAAGTAGGGATGGCTTTCCCAAAGCGTTCCAAACATCCCATGAAAACAAATTTATGTCTGCCCTAGATTCTATTAGAGAATTCCCATCGAATGTCATTTTTTCAATGAATATTTGTAAGGGGATACGAAAAGGGTGAACAAATTCCTCCTCATCCTCCACACTAACCATTGAAAAAGGCAGCACTTTTGCCTTAATCTTGTTTGCTTTAATCTGCCGTGCTTATTCTAAGGCTTCCTTTTGAGCTTATTTTTTCCATAGAATTTTCTTTTCTTTTTACATTTTGGCCTCATGCATCTAGTTTGACATTTCTTGAGTTAAAGGCTCATGGTACTTTTTTAGTAGCAACTCTCGTTAATAAATTTGTCAAGTGTTCCCTGTCTAGCATCTCTAAATATATTTCCCCACTCAAGCTCAATTTATTGATCACAAATGGCCCTAAGCCTCAGATTTTCAAATTTTGCTTTTGTTTTTATAGTGTCTAAAGGAGAGCTATTTAAATCCCCTTTCTAAAAATAGCCTCTTTTTACATGCGTATCATGCCACCTCTTTTGTGTACTTTTCTCAGCTTATATGCCCATGACAAATAATCTCCTATCCTCATCCACTTTCTCCAACTCATGAAGTCATTTTAAAAACTCATGCTGGTCCATTTCAATTGTGTTAGCCACTTTGAGTGCATATGTAAAAAATTCTATCGACAAGATATAGCATCTATGATCTAACCCAAAGAACAAGTTAAACAAAATGGTCCCTACATACACTTTGTAAGCTGTTTGTGAAGCCCAAAGGATTGAATGCAACTTCTATTCCAAGTTTGTGCGTGAGTTTTCCAATACCATGGTTAAAGCAGTGCACAAAGTCTTATTTGTGCTCTCACCTTGTCCATTTGCTTGTGGGTGGGAGCAAACCATCTGAATGACCACAAATTCATCCAAGAGGAATTCAATTACTTCATTTATAAAGTGCACACCTTTATCACTTACAATCTCTATAGGCAAACCATATTGAGTAAAACCAAATTTATAGAGAAATTTAGCACTAGTCTGGGCATCATTCTTTGTTTTAGCTTTCGCTTCAACCCATTTTGTGAAATAATATGTAGCCACAATAATACTCTGCATGTGTATGGCACAAGGAAGAGGCCTAATTGGACCAACAAAGTCAATCGCCCACTTAGCAAAAGCCCTAGCTTCCATAACCCGTTGGAGTGGCATATCACGTGAGATTGGCATTTTTTTTCTTTGGCACTGATCACAATGCTTGACCTATTAAATAGCACCTACACCATAGTCCCCACCATAAGATAATTTTAGTAGTTGAGATCATCTGCTGAGAAGCGCCCTCCTACTACTCCAGCATGTGCGTGACTCAAAATCGGTAGGTAGTCTACTGCATAGACACAAGTTAGTAGATTCCCATCTTTTCCTTTCTTGAAAATATGCCCATCCATCAATGCATAAGATGCATCGTCTACCATCCATCAATGCATAAGATGCATCGTCTACCATTATGGCCTTTTGTCAATGTTTGGAAAGCTTGGAGTCTTTATGCCCATAGGTCAAATATTGTTTGATGTAAAAGTTCCACTTTGGTGTCATTCCAATTGAAAATAGAGTACTATGCCATCTACATACTTGACAGGCATGCACAAATTCTTTCACATCCTCGTGGGCTATTGGGCACCAAAAGCCATAAAAAAGAACTCAATTAGTGGTACTGCTACCAGAGTACTGTATACTCCCAACGCTCACATACACAAATGCCAGAATCCTGCTATAATCATCAGGTTTTGAGTAAAGATAAAGTAATCCATCTTTGCCTAACTTATATAACCATCCTTAAATCAACCGATATGGAGCACATTCTTTGAAGAAATCTACTTTCTAGGAATGGATTTTGTTTATTAAACAATCCCAATAGATAGAAAATTGACGATAGATCTTGCCCTCCTAGATGCACTTTCAATCACAAATAGGGTAGCATCTGGAATGTCATCATATACACCAATGGGATATTCTCTAGATGTTATTCTTGAAGATGATCCACTCTTTGATGCATATTTCTTTTCTTGACCACTACCGTGAAATCAAACTCCAAAAAAATAACAAACCATCTAAGAATTCTGTCTATAGCACATGGCTTATTAACTAAATAGAGAAGCGTTTGATGGTCAACAAAGAAGAAAAATTTGCTTGCTAACAAATAATTTCTAGATTGTTGGGCTTATGAAGACCCTCCTGTGGTTGCAAGAATCCACACTAATGGTTTAGCGGATTCTTTTTTATTTCTATGGAGTTGCTGAGGAGGTTCTTCAAATGTATATTTCTCATCTTTTCTTATTTTTGTGGAGTTGTTAAGGTGCAAGATTTTACCATTATAATGTAGCAGATTTGGTTCTAGTTTATTTGACAATTTGTAATCCTCATCCACTGCCTACCCAAAACAACATCTTTGAGAGACTTGCTCTCATTGGCAACATAAAACAGTGTATACATTTGTTCATCTTGGAACTGCGTTTTTAGGTAGATACACCTTAATAGAATGTTTAAGATTTGGAGAAGCTAAGAATTTTCATCATAGTTGGGAAGGGATGTCCCATGAAAGCACATTTAAATCTGCCCAAGATTCTAGTAGTGCATTTCCATTAAATGTCTTTTCTTTTCAAGGAGTAGTGGGAATACAAAAAAGGTCAATAAATTTCTCCCATCCTCCATACTACTTGCCATTGAAAGTGGCAGTAATTTTGCCTTAAGCTTCCTTGCTTTAATCTGTCATGCTTGCTCTAAGGCTTTGTCTTGAGCTTGTTGTTTTAACAACTTTGGCTTTTCTTTTCTTGTTTTGGCCTTATGCATTTGATTCAACATTTCTTGAGTTAAGGGCCCATGATACTTTTTAGGCAATTGATGTTAATGAAAATTTGCATTTGTTCCCCATCTAGCATCTCTAAATGTACCACCCCACTCAAGTTCAATTCATTGATCCACAAAGTGCACTAAGCCTTGCATTTTCAATCTCTTCTTGTGTTTTCTAAGTGTGTAAAGGAGAAATAAATGCCCTTTTTGAAAATAGCCAGTTTTCTCATGAGTATCATGCCACAGATTTTGTATATGCTTCTCAGCATATATGCCCATGACCACTAATCTCCTATCCTCGACTAGCTTCTCCAACTCATCAAGTCATTTGAAAAACTCAAGGTTGGTCCATTCCAAGTGCGTAGCCAATTTGAGTGTAGGTTTAAAAAATTTTATCAGCAAAATAGCATCTAACCCAAAGAAGAAGTTAAAATATAGAGTGGTCCCTAAATACGTTTTGTAAGCCGTTTGATAAGCTCAAAGGACCATATGTAGCTTTTGTTCCTAGTCTATGTGTGAGTTTTCCACTACCTTAGTTAAATTTGTGCACATAGTCTTGTCAGTGCTCTCAACTTGTCCATTTGCTTGTGGGTGAAAAGGTGTAGATCGTATGGATGACCATGAATTTATCCAAGGGGAATTCAATTACTTTGTTAATAAAGTAAGTGCACACCTTGATCACTTACAATATATGCAAGCAAACCATATCATTAAAAACAAATTCATAGAGAAATTTAGCAGTAGTCCATGCATCATTCTTTATTGTAGCCACAATAATATTCTCCACCAATGAGCAAGAGGCTACTGTTATGGTCCACCTAATTAACAAATTCAAAGTTCTATATAAAAAATGGTATAATATAAATATTCAAATACATTATTTTGGAGGATTATATTTTGAGAAAGATGAAAAATTACATTTTTAAATATCTTATGAGAGAGATACAGGTAGAAGCTTGATAGAGCACTTAAGAAAGGATGTAATAGAAACAAAGGTAAGGACATTAGAATATGACTAGCATTGCACACGGAAGATACCACACCATCTTCAGGCCCATTCTACGTTCCCTTCATTTCTAATTACCTCTTTTCTAATTGCTAATCTCTTCGGTTAATTACCTCCTCTCTCTTCCAAAACATGGCTACTCCTCAGAGATCTAGAAGACCATGCCCTAATATTGAAGCTATCACCTTATCCAATATGCTAGATGAGAACAATAACTGGATACCTTTAACTATTACTAAGGGATGTTGGGTTTTACTACAATCCAGAAAACATTAAGCGCATAGCTCTAATGAGTTCCTATCGGGTTGGAAGGCAAGAGTCCTGGATTTCTCATTGAAGGATAACAAGAAGAGTATAAAGGAAGTTTTTGTGCACCATGTGTACATGCACAGAGAGCTTAATCTTCTAGAGCAACCCGACTACCTTCCAATCAACAGGCCAAATTGTAAGTTTCCTCGACCTATGTAAAATTTTCTACTATTAGAGATTAAGAATGTCAAACTATCATTGTAACCAAGTCTTTTTTTTGTGTATTTCTAGATGTTTATCCCTCATCCTATAAAGAGTGGCAACTAATTGAAAGTTTCATGGGAGTATTCAATGTAACCCATGCCTTCATTGGTGAGCAAAAAAATGCAGACATGTTACATAGCTCACTAGCCAAGTGTGGTATTTACTTTTATGACCACTTATAACTCTATCTCTGTTAAATACATGATAAAGACCCAACATTTTATCATCGCTTTTTATTATAAAAGGTCTCATATTGTTAATGGAATGTGGTTGCTTTGGATCAAGATCCGCATGATCTTGTAATAAATCCATTATTCAACATATACATTTGGGTTAACAATGAAATTCAGACAACCATATCCCTTGGGCAAGAATGCAGCAGAATGTAACAATTGGGGTCTGACATAATCACTAAAGATGAAGTTGAGCTCCTTGAAAAATTTATGTTTCAGATAGATGGCGGTATGTACAAAAATATATTATTATGCCATGTTAATATGAAATAACCAACAACTTTGAATACACTAATTTACTTTCATTTTACTATAGGTTTCAAGGCGAACGGAGAAGAGCATCAAGTGCAAGGATGTGCATGGGAAGACAGTCTCAATCACATCACTTTAAGGTAGTAACATATGTTTTTACAATATTATTTCAAATGTTTAACATTTGATTTCTCAAAACTAAACTTTATCTTTCCATGTACAAGGACACTAAAGATGTAAGAAACTCTTCCCCAGCAACATTCAAGAGGAGTCCCTTTCATCCCTCTTTTGCCTCCACCTCCTCCTAAAACCTTTCCTCAACCTTTGCCTGTAGGTTCATCTTTTTTTATTGTGGGCTCCATGGAGGTTTCATCATAGGGTGGACTTTCCACCATAAGCCTGATGGTTGATTACATTTTGAAATACAAGAAAACAATTTTTCTTTGATGTTATAAATCATGTACATGTGTTGCCATCTCTCTCTCTCTCTCTTATTCACAAAAAAAAAAAGAGTCACGGTGAATTTGATAGTATTCAAAGATCATTTGCCACAAAATTACATAGACGTAATTACGATCACTTGGTTCAAAAGTACATAGACACAACTACAAGCCCAACCTTAAGTCTAGATCTACTATAGTATCTCGGGCTTTGTCTTCTTCAATAATAGTAGTTTCCTTATTGATTGTGTCCCTTTCAGCACTTAGATAATCCTGTTCTTTTTTGATGGTACCTTCTTGTTGAAGGTCTTTGTCTTTCTCATTTTCCACATGCATCTTGTTATCATGCTCTTCATTATTTGAAACGTCTTCTTTAAATGCTCCTTTTCCATGTTCACAATTTCTTGGTCATGATGCTCTTTAGAAATGTCATCAAGCAAGTTTTTTGGCACCAAGAAACTCTGAACAGATTGTAGAATATTTGAGAAACATGTGGTACCCGTGGGCCACAACGTCATTGGTGAAGGTGAGTCGTCGTTCATTTCACTCATCTCCTCCTTCTCCATGTCATCATCATTTGGAATGACTGTGTGTTGTTCATTGTTTGTTGGCAATCACTGTGTGTGGTTCATTGTCGGCAATCTCTTCTTCATTATTCTTCCCTTCATTCCCTTCTTCTAAATCCTCCTCATTATTCTCCCCTTCATTCTTTCCACTTCCTTATCTTCAAAGTTTTTTGCTTCATCACTTTCTTCCTTTATCACTTTGACGTCACCTTCTTTGTTGGACCCATCATCCTTGTTTGGTTCATCATAGCATAGCGGAGGCTACACTCCAACCCACACACTTTGTCATATGTAAGGAAGGGGAATTCTTTAAAGGAGGTGCATAATTCACATAAGATGAAGAGTTGAAAATGTACAAGGACTATTAGTAAAAAACTATGAGCAATATTAAAAATATGACATATGTAAGGAAGGGGAATTCTTTAAAGGAGGTGCATATTTCACATAAGATGAAGAGTTGAAAATGTACAAGGATTATTAGTAAAAAACTATGAGAAATATTAAAAATATGACATATGTAAGGAAGGGGAATTCTTTAAAGGAGGTGCATATTTCACATAAGATGAAGAGTTGAAAATGTACAAGGTTTATTAGTAAAAAAACTATGAGCAATATTAAAATGATTCCATTATGACACATATGTAAGGAAGGGGAGTTCTTTAAAGGAGGTGCATATTTCACATGCTTGAATGAGTTTTAAACTCATAAAAATTGAGATATTTCATCTCTCCTCTCTCCTCATTCAAGTCTAGTTCCAAAAAGTTAGCTTAACTGATCTAAAAATGGTCAAATATTGACCAAACTGATTTAGAAAATTCTAGAATCAGTTTGTTTGGTTAGGAGCTCAATTTTTCCTATAAATAGAAGCCTCCCCCTTGTTGAAAAATATATAGTGTTTATGCATCGTTACTCTACTCCACCTAAGCCAGAAACTGTGAATTCATTTAATAATTCACTAGTTTTTGGAGCTTCCCTCTTTCTTCAATCCCCATTAGGACTCCATCAACATACTTAACCAATTGATTGGTTGGGGGCCTCTACCGTGAACAAATAATCAAGCAAGTTGTAAGGTAATTAGTGAATATTGATCTTTCTATAATTTCTCAATGTTTCTCTCTTCTCAACCCCTCTCAAGCTTGAGAAGTTTAATTGGTATGGTTTTTTTTTTAATGCTATTGAAGTTTGAATAGTAGTGAAGAGTCACATAATGCTATTGAAGTTAATTTTCATTTATGTTTAAATTCTAATGATTTTTATGTAAATTCTCTCTCTCACTCAAGAAATGGTCATACTCATGAACCGTTCTCAATCCAAATCAAGCTTTTCATAAAGCTTTTCCTTAACCCAAGATTAAGCTATGCTTGAGGCCAAATTAATGGCTTTTTTCTATGCTTTTAGTTTATGTATATTAATGATTCAATCCATTATGGATTGATAATCCAATTAGAGATTATTTTAATTATTTTCTTAATGATAAGCATTATCCCTTAGAAAAATTGAGATTTATCAGTCATAGCAGCGGAGCTATGGCAAAATTTTTATAAAAATTATGCATAAAATAATCTCATTCAAAGCATAAAAAGAGGACTTCCTACCATATTCTAGGAATTATCATCCTAGATTAATTGAAAGAATTTCATTACAATCATGGAGAAATTGAATTTTAATATTAGGCATAATGGATAAATTTTTATATCAAAAGTGTTATTTTTACCATTTTTATTTCATGCATAGAAGTATGCATAATGGATAAATTTTTATATCAAAAGTGTTATTCTTACCATTTTTATTTCATGCATAGAAGTATGCATAATGGAAAAATTTTTATATCAAAAGTGTTACTTTTATCATATTGGATTTCATGCATAGAGGTATGCATAAAAGTTGATTATTTTATTATAAAAGTGTGACTTTTATCATAATTGAATTTCATGCATATAGGTATGCATAAAAGATATTCTTTTTATACTAAAAGTGTGATTTTCCTCATAAATGAATTTTATGCTTAACTTAGATGCATAAGAGAAATTTTTTTATTCTAAAAGTGTAATTCCTACCAAATTGAATTTATGCATAAGAAGATGCATAAAAGATTGATTTTTTAATTCAAAAGTGTCATTCTCATCTAAATTGAATTTATGTATAGAAAAATGCATAAAAGATTAAAATTTAATTCAAAAGTGTCATTTTCATTAAAAATGAATTTATGCATAGGAAGATGCATAAAAGATTGATTTTTACTTTGAAAGTATTAATCTCCTTAAATAGAATTTATTCATAAATAAATGTGTAAAGAAATCTTATATCAAATGTAAGAATTCTCTTGTATTCTATAAATAGATAAGAGATATGATAGGATGTGATAAGAGGCGTGATAAGATGCTTATGAAATAAGTTAGGAGGTGATAAGAGATGTGATAAGAGGTGTGATAAGAGGTGATAAGATGCTTATGAAATAAGTTAGGAGGTGATAAGAGATGTGATAAGAGGTGTGATAAGAGGTGATAAGATGCTTATGAAATAAGTTAGGAGGTGATAAAATGAATTAAGATGTGTATGGGGGGATGAGGTAAGAAGTGTATGTGATAGGATAAGATGTATATGGGTTGTGATAGGGCGAGAATGGATGTGATGTAAAAGATTAGATGTGAAGGTATATGGGGTTATATAAATGAGAATGTGGAAATGGATGTATGTATGTGGATGTGTGGATGTGGAGATGGGAGTGTGGATGTATGAACGTGAAAATGGATATATGCATGAAGATATATATGCATAGATGTGAATGTGGATGTAGATGTGGATGTATAGATGTGAATGGATGTGGATGTATAGATGTGAATGGGAATGTGGATGTGGATGTATGTGAATGTGGATGTAGATGTGGATGTATAGATGTGAATGTGGAATGTGGAATGTGGATGTGGAATGTGGATGTGGATGTATGTGAATGTGAATGTAGATGTGGATGTATGTGAATGTGAATGTAGATGTGGATGTATAGATGTGAATGTGGAATGTGGATGTATAGATGTGGATGTATGGGAATGTGGATGTGGATGTATGTGAATGTGAATGTGGATGTGGATGTATGTATGTATGTGGATGTAGATGTGGATGTATAGATGTGTATGTATGAATGTGGATATGGGATGTGGATGTATAAATGAGGATGTGAAAATGGAGGTAAGCATGTAGATGTGGATGTATGAACGTGAAAATGGATATATGCATGAAGATATATATGCATAGATGTGAATGTGGATGTAGATGTGGATGTATAGATGTGAATGGATGTGGATGTATAGATGTGAATGGGAATGTGGATGTGGATGTATGTGAATGTGAATGTAGATGTGGATGTATAGATGTGAATGTGGAATGTGGATGTAAAGATGTGGATGTCTGGGAATGTGGATGTGGATGTATGTGAATGTGAATGTGGATGTGGATGTATGTATGTATGTGGATGTAGATGTGGATGTATGGATGTGTATGTATGAATGTGGATATGGGATGTGGATGTATAAATGAGGATGTGAAAATGGAGGTAAGCATGTAGATGTGGATGTATGGATGTGAATGTGGATGTGGATGTGGATGTATGGATGTGGATATGGATGTGTATGTATGAATGTGGATATGGGATGTGGATGTATAAATGAAGATGTGAAAATGGAGGTAAGCATGTAGATGTGGATGTATGGATGTGAATGTGGATATGGATGTGGATGTATGGATGTGGATATGGATGTGGATATGGATGTGAATATATGATATGTGATGTGAAGGAATTTGAAGTGAAGAGATGGAAAATGAGGTGATTGGATGAGTACACATATAAATGGAATGTGGAATAAGTAATGTGGATTAATGAGGAACAATGTGGAAAAATGAGAGTTAATATAGAAACTGTATTTGTAAACTGTTTGTAAATGCTGTTTGTAAATGGCTATTTTATGTCAAGAATGCTGGGGAAGCATTTTGACCGTCTTGTGATTAAGGTCGTGGAGACCGAACTGATAAAGTTGCAACTGCTGACGGAGAGTCAATGGAGGACGTCTCACGTAGCAAGGTCGACCGAGGTCTTGACCAGCCTCGGTTCGATTAAAATGGTGAGCTTCCGGTACGGTGGATGAGGGACCAAGGAAGCGGCCTATGAGTGAAGCGCTAGGTCACCTGCGAAGGATCCTAGAGAGTGCTGACCATACGGTGCTCGGGCTCTGGGTCGCCTAGGATACTCATGCGTGCGTCGAGGAAGATATTGGAACAAGGAGTAAGAGTTGTTTTGTGAAACCGGGCATGGATCTGGTTGACTGACCTTGCTGGTCCTCAACGGATGAGTCCATGGCTCTTTTATATGGATCTGTTGGTTGATCTTGCTGATCTTCAACGAGAGTCCATCTTGATAAATGATTATATTGCCGAGTATTATGGGCTAGGAACTATGGAAACGGCCTCTGTGGGGACAGGTGGTGAGCGTTCTAGTTGCCAATGATGCCATAGATACTCTGATGAAGGAATGATGGAAAATTATGAATCAACTGGATAAATTGGAAGATTGTGATCAGTGGTACTATGGTTTCATTAAAGGATTGTTTTAAAGTTAGCTGATGCTAAGAAAAAGGCAATTTTCATATTGGGTGTGTAAGTGGTGTGGCTAGTTTTATGTTTGCATGAACTTCCGACTAGGGGGCCTTGGAACTCTTTTCCTTGGTACCCGGGACAAAACCTAACCAAATTCCAAATTGGATCCCATCACTACAGTGGTTGGGCGGTTGGCTAACCCATGGGATTGGATGGGGTTAGGCTGGACTGATGGATCCGTAAATCGAGATTTAATTTCTATTATTACGATAGATGAAGTAAATCCCGAATAGAAATTGTTCTATCGATAGGAATCAACGGCTGTGCCTCTTGATGGGGAAAAAAGCGTTGATCCCAATGATCCAAGTGTAAGTTTCTTCCTTGATTTGACCAAGTACCGTTAAAGGTGCAGTCAGATCAGTTGATCCGTAATGATCTTGACTACGTTAGAGTAAAGAGTTATCCTGGTGGAATCGCCCATGCTTTCCGGGTAAAGGAAGTTTTTCCGGTTTCGGTTTTGGACAAACCGACGGATTAGTCTCTTGTCCGGATATCCGTGGCGAGGCCCCGAGTGTGAGACCCCTACCCGCGCATGATGTGTTACTTCCGCTGCCAATATCCTGAATCCGTTGCTCGGTGGGAACTGGGATCTCACAGGTCCACTGGCATCTCATTATCTTCTCGCAATATTTGATGTTTCAATAAGCTATTACACAAAATAGTCAGGCTAAGAAAATGCATATAAAGGTACATAACTGACTAATTGCATATAATATCATCACTTACGCAAAAAGTTTTGATACGCTCGTTTATTAGACCATCCAAAAATTGATTTGCAAGTTCACTATGGATAGGCAAGCGCATAAAATAGACACATGTGCTCCACGATATAGTGGAAGACGACCAAGCCTGCGTAGCTGTTTCTCTTCTTGGGGAGAGTATTCCACAAGTCGTGTGTTTTCTTCTACCCCTTCATGTTCCAAACCTCGATCTTCTATTTCGTCGTGCAAGGAATTTATCATGTTATCCATGTCATGTTCTAGTATTTGCTCCGAATCTGCCTCAAGTTCCTCGGGTTGTTGGATCACCTCGTTTGTGGCTACTCTTATTGTTCTCCATCGTTCAGGCTGTGGATATCCACTGGTTCGTCATTGTTGAAGTGCGCATTGCCACTAATTATATGTTCCAATCGCTCCACTGAAAATATTCTCCATTTTTTTTGTATGATCATTGCAAATTCATTGACGTCGAGCCACCTGGTATTTGTAGCCGAGTACATGGGCAAAGTTGAGGGTATGGCGTCGTCCATGGTTTCCATTTTGATTTGCAATGGGAATGAATGCTTACTTTTGGAGGAGAATCCTCCCTTAAGTATTTGTGGAGGGTCGGTGATAGGTAATTTGAAATGTCGGGGGCGCGCAAGATTTGGAAAGTTTTTGAATTTGAATGAAAAGTAGCGATTGTCAAATGTCAAAAAGGTCGTCTAAAGAACGTCGAAATATCCGTTGAACAGAGCGTGGGAAATTTATTTTTTCGACGCTTATTTCCACACTATTTTTGACTCTTATTTCCACACTATTTTTTCGACACTTATTTCCACACTATTTTTCACTAACGTTTCGACACTTTTTCCCACCCTGGTTTTGACGCACCTATCGATGGTGCAGGTTTTTACAGTAGAACCTCTCTTTTTTCTACATTTTTGTTTGCACGTGTGTGTTTTTCTTCCTCATCAAGTATGCCTCCTTTGCCCTCACTCCCCTCTCCTCTTGGTTACATGTGCATGTGTTGTAAAATTTATATGTGTGTAATTAGGGATAGTTTTCTTGTTTTTTTGCTTTCTTCTTTATTTTGCAGGTTCTTTCTCTCTCCCAAGCTCTTTTCCACCTTGTTACCTTCCAAAAGTAGGTTCACCTCCTTCTTTGCCCTCCCTCCCCTCCCCTCTCCTCTTGGTTGTGTGAGATGTGTGTGTGTGTATTGAAGGATACTGCATGTTTTTTTTTTGTTCTTTGTTTTGCAGGTTCTCTCTCTCTCTCCCAAGCTCTTCTCCACCTCCTTACCTTCCAATCAGGTATGCCTCCTTCTTTGCCCTCCCTCCCCTCTCCTCTTGGTTGTGAGATGTGTGTGTGTTTGTTGAGGGATAATGAATGTTTTTGTTTTTTTTTTGTTCTTTGTTTTGCAAGTTCTCTCTCTCTCCCAAGCTCTTCTCCACCTCCTTACCACTCTCAAGAAGGTTTGCCTCCTTCTTTGCCCTCCCTCCCCTCTCCTCTTGGGGTGGTTGCATGTGCGTGTGTTGTGTTGTGTTGTGTTGTGAGATGTGTGCTCTTATTCATGTGTATGCTCTTATTAAAGTGCCCATGTGGGCTTTGTTATGTGTGTGTAGAAACATGTCTCACACTCTAGATGAGACACCGGCGTACTCTCCATCCTTCTCTCCATACCAGCACCACTAACCCTAGTTCACCTGTAGAAACCCCACAAAGAAATGCCACCAGAACCCCTCCCTCAGGTCACTCGTCCACCCAGAGAGGGCAATTCTCGAGTAGTGGAGGTGGAGGCGGTTGTTGTCCAAGTGGGGGCACGAATGGGTCTACACCCCCACGTGAGCATTCTTCCCCATCTAGTGCTAGAAGCACTCCACGCTCATCATCGCGATGTTTCACAATTGTCTAAGGCAATGTGGTTTTGGATAATGTCGGGCAAGAGATGAAGAGCTGCATCGCGAGCTTTGCCACATTTTCTTTGCAAATGACTTTATGACTTTATGGCCAAAGTTGGATAAAGATAAGAAAAAGATAGACTAGTCATTAATCAAATCAAGGATGAGTACAAGCCGGCCCTCGTCAGTAGTGATGTTGTCCCCATTAGGTGAATAAAGGACCACATGGTGGACGTCATGAAACATTGGCGGGGAGATGTGACTAGGAGAGTGAAGGCAGTGGGTGAGAAGCCTTGGTACATGAGCACCGAGGATTGGAATGAGGAGAAGCAAAAGCATGCAAGAAATCCCCAATGCTAACAAGCAACAAGAGGATGCGGCGAAAGTCCGAATGGAGAGCATTGTGCGCACGACCATAACACGTAATTTATTTCTGAGAAGCTTGAGTGAGAAGGCACCAACCTCAATTGGGGGTGCATTACAGATATGGTAAGTGTGGCAAGCCTTAATCTTATTATTTGTATACTTGCTTTGCCATGTAATGTTAGATCATTGTTTTGTATACCAAAAAATATCATCTTGTATGGTTTTCATAGGGACCAATGCCTAACCCTAAGTGAGGGCTCCACATAGAGTGGCCTTGCCCATGTCTTTCCTCTTGTGTACATACATATGTTGGTTAGCTCACATCTTTGTTTGAGCTTGTATAGCTTGTATGCAACTACTTTATGCAATTTTGGTCATCGTTCGAGTATAGCTTGTAGAGCTTGTATGCAATTTTATGCAACTACTTTATGCAATTTTATGCAACTACTTTATGCAATTTTGGCTTATTTTGTCAAAGCTTGATATGTAAATTTCACATCTTGCAATATAAATTGGCCATTGTTTGCACTTGTGTGAATTGTGTGTACCTACTTTTTAATGTCGAAAACATTATGGCACTCCAACTTTTTTAATAAATTTGCTTCGTTCTTTACATCAGAGTACAATTGCCTTTGGTACTTTATAAGTTTGGTATAATGGTGCATCGAGCTACAAGACTGCACCTGGATGCACCATTATGCCAAAACAAATTAATACCTGCACGCGTCGAAATAAGCATCGAAAGTTTCCTGCATCCGTCCAAAAAACCGTCAAAAGTTTCCTACATCCGTCGAAAGTTTCCTACATCCGTCCAAAAAACCGTCAAAAGTTTCATGTATATCTTTTAGCAGGGATCCAAGGCATGGTTAATTGATATTGGGGAGTACCTTGTTACCATTAGATTTCTAATATCCAATATAAACTTATGGAAAAAATACAGATAGAGGAATCATGTTATTAGTCATTTATATGAATGACTTGATTATCATTGATGATAGTGATGCTGATATATATAATGTCAGGATGCTTTTGACGCAAAAGTTTGAGATGAAAGATTTGGATGAGTTGACTTGGGTGAGTTACATTATTTTCTTAATATAGAGGTGGTTAGATACAACGTGATGGAAATTTGTTGTTATATAGATGCAACATGGCTTAGATGTTTGTGTCCAACTATGGTATTAGAGATTGTAAGCCTATTTGAGTATGATTGAAGAAGAATAATAAGCTTTTCATACATACAATTGGGCTTTTAGATGACCCCACTATGTATATGCATAAAGTGAGATGACATGAACTATATGACCATTACTAGGCCGAATTTGAGCTATGTTATAGGACTTATGAGTTAGTTTATGTAGGCCTATAAGAAGCCACACTTAGATGTGGCTAGATGGATTCTTAGATATATGAAATCCATTGTTGATTACGGACTTTTCTATGAGGTTGGCAGATAGATACAGCTACATGGGTATAGAGATATTGATGATTGGGCACAAGAGAAAGTGTCTCACATAGGAGATCTACCTAATTGAACAGATAGGAGGTATATAGATATTGATTGGGCAAGAGGTAGTATCTCAGATAGGAGATCTACCCAACTGGCCAGATAGGAGGTATAGAGAAACTGGTTGGGCAAGAGATATTGTCTCAGATAGGAGATCTACCTAAATGGATAGTAGGTAGTGTCTCAGATAGAAGATCTACCAGCGGCTTTATGTTTCCTTTTGGAAGTGCTACTATATGAGTTGGAGCTAGAAGAATCATTTGATAGTTTCCTTGTCGAGTACAAGGAAGATTACACATGGCATTGGGTTGCCAATAGTGGAAACACAACATAATAACGAATTAGATAGACTAAAATAGATTGTGACCATTTCATTTTTTACTACAGTAGTCTAAGGAAAAACTATGTAAGATAGCAGATGAGGTGAACAAAAGGAATCATTGTTTTTCATAAGGTTCCAAAAAATCTATATATGTAAAGGAGTGCTGAATTGAAATGTGGAAAACAGGGTAGTTTTTATTACATCTATGTTTACCGAAGTAATGAATTTAAGATGTTAAAATATACAGATAAAGAGCTTTTCTTGGACCACATGATGAATTTTGAGTTGTAAAAATATAAGAATAAAGAGTTCTTCTTGGACCGTGCGATGTATATGGTTTTCATGTAGTGAAATCCTTGGAAAAAAGGTAAGCATACTTTGAAAGTGCACTATTTGAATGGAAACTCTATATATGTTAAGAAGAAAGAAAATAACTAAACAAGCTGTATGTGAAAGGATTTACAAAATGTACCATGAGTAAAAAAAGAGAAGTGCCCTTCAGTTTTATGATTCTCCCTGCTAAGATTAGAGTTGGTTAGTGGACTGGTCGTACAGCATGGGAGTTCGATCAACTTTCTCATGTGTACAAAATATGTTTCTATTTATTTGGCGATAAATCTAAACCCCCCTATTTTGTCTTTTGGCATTGTTAGACCAAGACTTCTTGTTGTTGGAAGGGGCCATTTTGTTTATAATCTAATAGCGGGCTAAAAGATGGACATGTAAAAAACATAAAACATGAAGCTTTATATTATTGAGGCTTGCATTTCACAAAGCTTGAATAACAACTTAATACTTCTTTAAAAAAAAAAACAATGATGCCATTATCCATACCCTTCTTGTGGCTAAGCCACAAGTATAACTACTAATCACAAAGCTTGAATAACAACTTAATCATTCTTTGGTTTTTTTTATTAAAAAAATAATGATGATATTATCCATAGCCTTCATGTGGCGTAGCCATGGGTGTAACTACTAATCTCAAGTAGGTCAATAGATGGAAAGGGGTTTTTAAGTGTTAACTTACGTGAATTTTATGGTTTTTTTGAAAGGAATGAAGGTATACTCCCACATAGGTCGTTGTTATCAAATTTCCTTAAACAAAAAGCTATTTATTAGTAATAATTGCTTTAAATTTTGATTTTTCTAAAATAAAGTAATCATGCATACCCCACTTTATTAACTCACAATAATTGAAGGTCCGCTACCAATGAACTGAGACCAGGTATAGAACCATTCAACGTGTTGTTTGATAGATCTCTGCGAATGAGAAAAAATATGTCATCTTTTTGTGTGATACCGCAAGGCTTTGAGAAAGACGCACTTGTAGACGTGATATGGTTGCATTTTTTGGAGCTTTAATAGATTGTTGAGACTGAGCTATGTTCCCACTAAGGACGAAACTTGAAAGATTTCTAAACAGTCATTAAACAACACAATGAGTTTAATTGCTTAGGGTAAATTTATACCATTTTCAACTCTAGACTTGAGATGAAATAGTGCTTGGATGTTATGACTTTGGAAACAATGTTTGTATTTTGTTTATCTCTAAGACATCATATTTTGTAGGCTTTATAAAATATCTCCCAAACATTAGGTGGATTATATTTATTAGGATGTTTATTTGGTTTTTAAATTGCATATGTCTATTGATTCTTATTCTTTTTTGTATATGGGAGAAGGGGAGGTGGTAAGATAAATCTAGCTCATCCCCTTCCCTCCTCTCGAAGAGAGCAGGGTGTAGTCACAATAACTCTGGTGATGGGGTTCAAGTCCCCAACTCTCTATTTGTATGGATGGAAATTGCTTTTGTAGGGTATTGATGAAGTTTGGGAGCATCTTGTAAGATACGGGTTGAAGCATGTAAGTATGCGGGTGAATTAAAACAGGTGGTCAAGCATGGTTTTGGATATTATCATTTTCGGTAAGTGATAATTGATTACCAGTTCATTCTTCCATATAGTATAGAAAGAAACTAGGAGCACTTGCACTTGCACTTGTATTTACAATCATTTATCATGCAAGGACTCTTATCGTATTTGTTGAGCACCAGATTGGGACTAGGCATGCAGTGACTCAGTATGGATACATGTTGCATGTATACGCAGGTTAAGAGGCTGGTGCACTACAAGAGAATCATTATTTTTTTATGCTTAGTTTCCATGCACCAAATGGGAAGAGAAGGAACCTTGTGGGAGAATGTGGTACGGCTTTTTATGCTTAGTTTCCATGCACCAAATGGGAAGAGAAGGAACCGTGGGTCCGTGTGCGAGAATGTGGTACGGCACACAAAGCTAGCGAATCCACACCTTGCTGATTTGCTGAAAAATTGAGTGGTTATATTTATGATTAGTTATTGCTTCTATAGGTGGAAAAGACAAAATACAGTGCATACACATGGTGGGTATTATGCAATTAAAATAGATGGCAATAACCCCTGACTGGAAGATTTTGGCATACAACCTGACTGGCACAAGGAGTACCTAACTAGACTCAAATACATTTGGGAATACAAAAACTCTGCACCAAACAAGGAAGTCGACCCACTATACATGCCTATCAAGTGATGACTCATGCCACTCCAATTCAAAGAAGCAAAGCAGAAGGACTCGCACATATTCTAAAACTTTCCAAAGTTCTCGCCATTGGAGTTTTCACATATATCCAGTCAAAGGAATTAGATGCTCACATGGATTCGATCATGGTGTAGAATTGTAGATCTAGACATAGTGGCTATAGTTTGATTTTTAAAATTGATCGTGGTTCTAATCCACTAGATAAAAGAAATCTATATGATGGGCATGATGCAAAACATCTTTGCTTCGACATGAATAGAGGCCCAGAGGAACAAGGGATGATGCTCTACTATCATCGCCTTATGTGTCTCCAAGATACGTGCATGTCACATTCGAAGATATGATAGACACCGGTGATAGACACCGGGTTCTAGACTTTCCACTCAGGTTTCTACTAGGATACATGCGTGTCACATTCAAAGATATGACAGACACTGTGTTCTAGTCTTCCCACTCAGCGTTCAGAAGAACCTTAAAAAATCTTGAGTCATGCCACAACTTCTAAAGACATGAGTTCAACTAGGTCTTTCGACCTAGGTAACACATTCTGAGGATAGAACCTACATCACGTGAGGGGGGATGTTAATCCCATTTCAGATTAACAAAGATGATCCTCCATTTGAGGACATTAATAAGTGTTATGTAATGGCACTATATAAAGGTTGTACATTATGAGATATTGGCCAACCAAGACTTTAGTTAGTATTTCTTGCGCACCCAAGTCTGAAAAAGAGCCAGTCGTATATAAGGCAATTTTTCATAATTGAAAGACACAATCCCCTTTTGTGCTATGAGAGCTCTTGTCTTAGAGAAAGAGTGTACTCTAGTGCATGTGCCTCTTTTATGCTTGTGTGTGGGAGAGTGAGAGGAAGATTTCCTTGCATTGTGGTGTGAGAGACTCCACGCGATGACAGAGTGGAGGTGGAGATTGGAGGATTGGAGCTTCTACAAGCAATCTTGGAGAGCCTCAAGGGACATGAGATCGGAACATTGGTAAGTACCCTACGATGGTAGTTGTCTATTGCTTGTTTCATTAGTGAATGTGTGGAGTTATCTTGGGAGGTGTATTATTCCATAACAGAAGGTGGCCTAGGATTCCATATTCTTTACAGAAAAATTGGATTAGATTTGGCATACTACCAAATAGGCTACATGCTACACTTCACCATTATCTCATAAGGGTCGACATAGGCTACATTAGATTGTTATCTCATAACAGTCCATGCATGGAGTAGATATAATTTACTCTTTGAACCCATGTCCCCTAAAGTTAGAGGGCATGGAACGAGGCCCAAGATGAGCCATGAATGGTGTCCATGGGAGGTCGGGTAATACATGGACTATGATCATGAACCTATGCTATCATGTCTATGTAGTAATGTCATGGTTTCCCTTGTAGGCCTTTATACATAAAAAACCACCAACCTTCTCTCCACATAGTTCATCAATCTTCACTATGGGATACTCCTTAGCTTCTAGTACCATGCAATCTCCACTTAGTAGTTTCCAATTCTAGAATCAGCCACATAGTTCATCAATCTTCACTATGGGATACTCCTTAGCTTCTAGTACCATGCAGTCTCCACTTAGTAGTTTCCAATTCTAGAATCAGCCACATCAAAGATTCCTTCATAAGAGCACATGAGTCTAGGGCTATTGTATCTCACTTTAGTAGTACACTATTATTCATAGGAGCACATAGGTGTGGGACTATTATATCATACTTTAATAATACACTATTCTTCATGGGAGCACATAGGTGTGGGGATATTGTATCTCACTTTACTAACATATAATATTCTTCTCTATCTGTGTTATTGTGTAGTTTGAGTTTTAAAATTTTATGTTATGCAAAGATTCTACTTCTTATGAGTTATCTCTTGTATAAAATTCCCATTGTATCCTCTTACATGGTATCAAAGCACCAACTCAATACAAAACTCTTTTGTTACTTATTGTTTAGTAGCCCCTACTAGGAGAAACAATATCTTCTACTACAAGACCCCACCCACCTGCTATGTTGAACTTACCTTTCTTTAGAGATGAAGGGATGCAAATTCTCACTATGCCATCATGGGAGATTTTTTTTGCGAGCTTTTTCTGCCGAGCTTTTTGGAGCAATGAACAAGTAGTCCGAGCTTTGCAAAGGACCATGAACTTACTATGAGCTTTGTAAAGGACCAAGAACTTACTTACATAGAAATAACAAGCTTTGAAAGATCAATAATATAAATTTCATTCTTTTAAAGATCTAGTCCATAAAAATATTAATTACAAAGTCTTTTGATCCACATCATACTTATTGATATAATTACATATATACATATACTGTGACATGAAAAATTGGTATCTTTCATTTTCAATTTTGTGCATATTTTGACGGTTTCTCAATGGTAATAAGGTAGAAGCTTGTCCAAGAAGATTGCGGCGCCCACAATGGAATAACGGCGTGGTGATGCGGTGGCTTGGTGTCTACCCCGATAACAGCATTCTATCTTCAACAAATATAATGGTTTTACTTGATTTAGGGTGCACACATTGTAAATGCCACAAGTATGCTTGATAAATACTTTGGTATGGTAGATAGGCTAGTGATGTGGAAAATAAAAGTGGGCCTTCATGCTCACATGGATTTTTATTGTATTATTAATATGGTATTCACCATAAGGCTACAAGTTGGGGAGTGTGGAAGGCATGTGGAGGAGTGTGTGTAGGTGCATAATTGAGAAAGATTCTTCTAGAATGCCTACATGGAAGAGGAGAATTCCGCCATGTGTAAGTGGGATATCCACTTACATGCCACTTAGACTTGGCTATTATCTCATCACACTTTCAAAGTAAAAAAGTCTTCAATTTAATAATCAATAGAAGACTTAGCCTAAGAGGACAATTGATGGTGACATCTACCCTTATGTCACTAAAGGGTTGAAGATTTTTATGTTGTAATTTGTAACAATGGAAGAGAGGGTGATTCTCCACCTATAAAAGGAGCCCTCCTCTCCCTTTCAAATCAATGAATGAAGCCTCCTCAATTGAGCATTTTGTGTCATTGCCATTCTCTTATCTTTCAAACCCTTATTCAAACACTCTCTTTACATGTGAATACTCATTTAGCATTAGCTTCTCATGCTTAACCCAATTTTGGACCTCTTTGATGATTCATGATAAGTGGAATAAGGAGTTATTATCTTGGTGGGCCTGTGACTTCTCAAGGTAGTCCTTGCCTTATTGCCGCCCTCCTTTGGAGGTACCAATGGTTTTAGCGGTAATGAGCATGCAGAAAGACTTTGGGGACCATAGGTAAATCTTTAGTATTGTCCACTGAGCAATGTTAACCCTTACCCTCTAGCTTGAATCATGAAGGAGATGAAAGGCAAGAGGCTATGTGAAAATTGAGGTTTCATGCAAAGAGAGAGAAGTGCAGTTTTTGTGGTCCAATACCCAAATTTCAACCCGACTCATCACTCGGGTATTGGTTTCTAAAATTGATCATATGGCTAGGAAGCTCTTTATATGCTCTTTCCAGTCATGTAACTAATTTCTTAATCCCTTACTTCATTGATGATCAGAATTTCTCTCAAAGTTGCTAACTTTTAGGTGAATTTTGGCAGTTTTATAGTCTTGTAGTAAAATGCTCATAACTTTTCGCTCGGTTGCCCGTTTTTGAAAGTTTTTATATAGGCACAAAGATCTCTTCAAGCTCTATGCACCTATGTAATCCTCTTTTGCACAGTCTATATGGATTTAAAACTGCAATTCTCTGTGTATCTCTGTTTTTATAGACTTTTGGCCATTCTTTCTTCTTAATAATGATTAATTCCTCTTAATCTCTTATCAAAAGGCCAATCCCATGTGTCTTTTCCTCTTCTAAGTGATTGCTATATTCATTTTCTTTAATATATTCCGACCAAATCGTCCAATTCGAACGGATGAACCTTACCAATATTCCCCGTATGTTTCCGTTCACATAATCCTGAGTCGGAAGATTTTCTTCCAACAAAGAATTACCCTCTTGTTTGGAGCTACAAGACTGGCAGAAATTCTTGCTTCTCGTGAGCCTTTCATCTTTCCTTCCATGAATTATAATCTCACCTTTGATGTGTATATCTTTATCTTAACCTAGGGAGAGAAAGGTAGGTGAGGAGGCTGTGAGGTTTTATACAAGTGTGTTTTGGTTCTAAGAAGTGACCGAAGTCCAAACCCGAACTTCGTGTCACAATACCTATCTAAATTCATGCACCTCATACATATACACATACAAAATATACATATACATACATACATGCAAGAGCTACCTACATACTAACATATATACATACATACATACATACATACTTTCTTACTTAAATATAAAAAACAATCCTTTAAAGATAAAAAATGTATATATCGATCTTTAAAGTTCCAAACCATGAAAATCTCGATTACAAAGTCTTTTGATCCACATCATACTTATTGATATAATTATATATATACATATATCTACCTAAATTCATACACCTCATACATATACATATACATATACATACATACATACAAGAGCTACCTATGCAATAACATATATACATACAAGAGCTACCTATGCAATAACATATATACATACATTACATACATACTTTCTTACTTACTTAAATATATAACACAATCTTTTAAAGATAAAAAATGTATATATCGATCTTTAAACTTCCAAACCATGACAATCTCGATTACAAAGTCTTTTGATCCACAAATTATAGCATTCTTCTACGTGTCATCCCGACCTAATGAGAAATCTCCCAGACATGCTTTGGCTACCTCCATGTCATTCTCTATCCCCATATAGTGCCTTATAGTGCCTTTTTAACTCTTGGCATGCACGTCCGAAGCCTCCACATCCCGCAAAAACATCCAAGACACCATCTCCTTCACTTGAGAAGGTCTCCACTAGCCACCTACAATGAAATGCAATCATAAACGTGCATCTAAGTATTTTGAAAAAGTAGCTATGAAAATGAACAGAATGAAAATTGTCTCACCTAAAGAACATAGGAGATCTTTCTACACCACCTCGAATGTAGCGCTCCAAGACCATCGTGCGTTGGAATGGATGGTTCTTATTCTTCTCAAAAATGAAATTTCGTTGAGCGTTGAATAACTTCTTTGAAACATTTTGCCCAGCCTCGCGATCAATAATAGGGACATGGCAATTTACTCGATAGAACATACTAAGCGCCAATGTATCCACCTACCATAACGAGAAAACATTATGTTTGGATATCCATAATACCACACGTAACATGTATACATAAAGGGAAATATTTGAGAGATTATGACTTACCCGTTCTCCATTCTCATACAAATAACTCGATTCCACATGAACAGACATTGTTCGATGCATGACCAATCCAACTTTCTTTCCCATGGAATATATTTTAGGAAGTTGATCCATTAGACTCAAACACACAAACCACAAACAAACCAACAAAACTGAGTGTGGCACGTATCAATGATGAAGAAACTTGATTCCATGAGGGACACCCATCTGTATCTACCTCAACAACCTATAAACCTATAGGAAAGTCAGCCCATACGAGGTGAGCCACTGTATCTGAGGGATCATCTCTATGAGATAGAGCCTTGGGAATCTTCATCAAGAATTCTTCCACACTACATAAAAGATTTATGATGTTTGGTTTTGGTAAGTATAACTTGGAAAACTAACTATATGGTGAAATTATTATTTTTACCTATCTGAGCCCTTCAAAAGAGTGTGGATGTCTACCAGCAATATGTGTGAAGAACATCTCTCACCTGCTGCAAGAGTAAACAAGACAAAAAATGAGATGCATTTCGAAAGCACACACTTCTCAAAATAAATTTGCGATGGAAAGTACTCTTACTTTTCATGTCCATGATGTCATGTTGTCCTGACACCTCCCCCTCTTGAAGATGCTTTGGAGGGTCTCTCTCGATCTTCATTTGTGGGGTCTCCCTCTTGAATATCATGCATAATGTCAAGACGTCTCTTTGTTCGCCTCTCACGTTGCACCTTGAGACGATGTAGATGTATGCTCTTGGTGTGATTGTGGCACTCGTGACAGTGGTGTGGATGGTTTTGGGGCCATGCACGAGGATCCAACTACTGGAGCCTGGGTCAAGTTTGTTGGCTGCAGGGAAGGTATTCTAGAGTCTTCTTGAGTTGGGGGCTCTCTTTCAAGCTCAGATTCGTAATTCTTAAATTCTTCAAGAAATAGATCAAGATAATTTAGTAAAAAGGTAGAAATCCCTAGACCTTTTTGTATATGTATATGTATGTAGATGTATATGTATCTATGTATATGTATATGTACATGTATATGTATGTGTATATGCATATGTATATGTATATGTATGTAGGTATGTATCTATGTATATGTATGTAGGTATATGTATCTATTTATATGTATATGTATGTAGGTATGTATATATCAAAACTTAACAACATTTCTTTAAAATCTGATATGCCAAACCTTAAATGTAACAAAACTATGTATGTACGTATGTATGTATGTATGTACAAATTTGCAAAAAATTTAGACAGCATCTCCTTTGCATTTTCTAAAAAATCCCAAAATAAACTTCAAAACTTAACAATGTTTCTTTAAAATCTAACATGCCAGATCTTAAATGTAACATGAACTTTGTATGTATGTAGGAATTTAGTATATAATTTAGTGTATGTATGTAGGTATGTATTTATGTATGCATATGTATATGTACATATATAATTACATATGTATTTGTACATGTATATTATCTGTATGTATATGTATCTAATATGTATATATCTGTATGTATATGTATCTAATATGTATATGCATATGGATAGTTTATATATATTTATATGTATGTATAAGTATGTATTTGTATAGGTAGGAAGGTTTACATATACATATACATTTACATTTACATGCATATAATTCAATAGAAAGCAAAAAAATACCTTTGTCTAGGAGCTCCTTACTTGGAGGCACATGATTTAGAGGATAGTCCAACTATGGACATCTCTTATATTCCCAATCAGAAACCCGTCTCTCAACCCATTCCTTCGGGTACATTGTTTCTGAGGAATTTGGATCTGCCCATTCTTTGATTGCTTCCGTCTCTTCGTCCAGTAGACCTTAGCCAATGAGTACCTGCACCCACCTACATATCCAAAATAAAACAAACAGCACTAAATTTTTTTAAATGCATATATGTATTTTCTGTAAAATAGAATGGCATGAGAAGATATATACCTATAGACAACCCTCTTTGTGACATTCTCCACCTCAGGTTGCTTTTGGCCTTCCTTCAAATTTCCAATCTTTGCCCACACCTCATGGAAGACCCATGGTATGTGTTTCAATCGCTCCTCTTGCACCCACCATTGCATGAGTGGTGGGATGTAGATAACATCATCATATACCAATAAACCCTCCAAAATAGAGTTCGCCTCCCCTATTAGCTCTTCCCAATACATCTCTTTCTTCATATGCAGCAATGTGTTTTTGTTATCCCCAAACATCTCCGAAATTACCTTGTCCTTCTCCCTCCCGGTCATAAGCATTTGAAGCAATTCCGTCTTCCTATTTCAGCATCATACCAAAGCCATAAGAGATTAGATGTTAAGGTTAGTTTATGTTAAGGGAGGTTTATTGACATGTGACATACCTTTGAGTTGAGATCCGAGATATGGCGAGACTGTGTAGAGCTTTTCACTATACATGCACGATGGTTGTTCTTCCTCGAGTGCTTCATGAAGACCTTGAAGGGTTTCATGATACAAAATGCAAGACCCGAAGGTAGCATGGCCAAGGGTTGGTTGGTAAAAGAGTCACTTGTATATATTTCTGAGTTTCTTGTTGATGTGGATAGCTCTCTCCCATGACTATGGAGAGATGATGAAGACCTAAGGATGACCTCTATTGTGCCTCAAGGGAAAGGACGCAACAAAGTAATAGACACGGAGTTGCTTCATAATATCAACCTCTATTGTGTGCTTATAGTGATGCGATGAAAAGATGGGTGACAAGATACGAGGATGCAAAGGCAAGAAGACAAGAAGAAAGGGCATAGAAAGATAACGCAGACCATCCCCCGGCTCTGCCGGGTGCCTGGAGTGGCCGGAGCAATGGGGGGCAAGGGGGGAGATCATGATCGCCTGGACCGCCTCCACCTCCACCTCCATCTCCATCCACCTCGCCCTCCACCTCCATCTTCGCCTCCAGCACCGCCATTGCCTCCTCTGCCTCCAGCGCCGTCTCGCGGGCCCTCAAATCGCCACCTCCATGCCTCATCTCCACTGCACATCTCCCACCTTGCCCCCGCCATTGCTCCGGCCACTCCATGCACCCGATAGAGCTGGGGGATGGTCTGCGCTAGACCATCCCCCGGCTCTGCCGGGTGCCTCGAGTGGCCGGAGCAACGGGGGGCAAGGGGGGAGATCATGACCGCCTGGACCGCCTCCACCTCCACCTCCATCTCCACCTCCACCTCCATCTCCATCCACCTCTCCCTCCACCTCCGTCTCCGCCTCCTCTGCCTCCAGCACCGCCGCGGGCCCTCAAACCGCCACGTCCATGCCTCATCTCCACTGCACATCTCCCCCCTTGCTCCCGTTGCTCCGGCCACTCCAGGCACCTGGCTGAGCAGCCGGGGGATGGTCTACACAGACCATCCCCTGGCTCTGCCGGGTGCCTGGACTGGCCGGAGCAATGGGGGCAAGGGGGGAGATCATGACCGCCTCCACCTCCACCTCCACCTCCACCTCCACCTCCATCTCCACCTTGCCCTCTCCCTCACCATCGCTGCTGCCCTCCACCTCCATCTCTATCCACATCGCCCTCCACCTTCATCTTCGCCTCCAGCGCCATCGCCTCCTCTGCCTCCAGCGCCGCCCGGCGGGCCCTCAAATCACCACCTCCATGCCTCATCTCTCCACTGCACATCTCCCCCCTTGCCCCCGTTGCTCCAGCCACTCCAGGCACCCGGCAGAGCCGGCGGCTCTGCCGCCGGGTGCCTGGAGTGGCCGGAGCAATGGGGCAAGGGGGGAGATCATGACCGCCTCCACCTCCACCTCACCCTCTCCCTCACCATCGCCACCACCCTCCACCTCCATCTCTATCCACATCGCCCTCTCCCTCACCATCGCTGCCGCTGCCCGCCCCCGTCTCTAAGCGCCCGGCCCATGTTCTCCACCGCTGCCACCTCCAACACTGTCACCGGCTCTCAAATTTTCTAAAAGAGAACAACAGAGAACAGTACCTTACCTGTTCGAAGTTCACAAATGCGTTCGCCAGCTGAGTTGAGAGTATCCACACCACCTCTTTTCCTTCACAGTAATCTTGAGATTGTAACAAAAGATGTTTCTTTACCCATTTCATTCAAGATGGTTGGGTCTTTGACTTGGAAGGTATTGTTTCGTGTTTCTTCTTTATCGAGAGGCTGAGAGGCTTAGCACTAGTTCTATTTGTGGTCGAGATGGTTGGGTCTTTGACTTGGAACTAATATAAAAAGATACATATAATACTTAGAACCAATAAATGTATATATTTGTATATTTTTTTATAGATTTGTAGATACATATATATTTGTATATTTTTTATAATTTTTTTTATCGTGGATGACCATTCTCAATCATGATTGCTTCACCTTGTTTTATCATTTCAACCGCCTTCATTCTCAATCGTGATTGCTCCACCTTGTTTTATCATTTCAGCCGCGTTACCTGACAATGATTGATTCGGCGTAGATACCTGATCTTGTATTTTTGTTTTATAAAGTCCACCTGTTCCTTTGTTTTTATATTTTCATTTCACATTTTCGTCTCTCCTGTCCTTTTTGCATCTTCGTATTGCCTTCCCTATAGAGCACACTGTCACCTTTGAGTGGGAACTTGATGACTGCAGCAAAAAATCTCAAACTTTAATACTTCTCCACGAGACCACGCTTGTCAGTCATGGATATCTACAAGGGTTTCTGCCTTCATCACATGCCCTTTCTAGAGTTAAAGCTACTAGGACCAATGGAATCCTACAGGAAATCATCGCTCATTATGGTATGGAGGGCAATAAAAACTACCTTGTAGATATTACTCGAAGTAAAACATATATGCTACAATGTAGTCCTCTCTGTGCTGCTGATAGTCTTGATTCTAGTGCTAATGACATTGCCCAAGATGTCCGACATTTGGAGACATCAATGGAGAAAGAATTAGGGACACAAAACACCCATGTTCATATCTCGAGCTCCTCCTCTGACTTGAATGGCTCAGCAACTGTTCTGCAACCAGGTGAAGGCACAAGCAATCCAAAAGGTTCGAAGCACAATATCTCTGAAGATGAATGTATTGCTTCAGAGAGTATACTTTCAGTTCTTCGGTCGTAAGGAGCAACCTTCTCTTCTACGTTCATTGTTGGAAAATTTACTCGAGTCATCCAAGTCCAGGAGGTGCCAAGACATTATGATGGTGATTCCATCCTAGAGTTTCCACCAACATATGGCAAAATAGGAAATATGGATGAAATGGAGAAAAAATATGATGGTCACCTATGGACACGTCCGGTAACATCAAACATGTCTGTAAGTTGTACCATGCATATTAGCTATTGTGTTGGTACTTTGGAGTGCCATAGGCTCAGCTGTCCTTTTTACTTGAACAATAAAAGGTATAACAAGAACACCTTCTTTCATAGACATCTAACAAAAAAGATTGCAGTTGGACTTCTGACAGAGGATGAGAAAACTAAAATAGTTTGTCACTTTTGTCACAGAACTGCACACTGTGTGCAAGTGTGTAGATGTGTTGTGTATTACGTAATGCCTCGTGACACAACTATTACAAGAATGATGCTCCACACTAGGCTACATGAACATCCAGTTCAGCCAAGAACTTCAAGGTCAATGTTGGAGCGCGTGAAAATGTTTGTTTCTCAAGTGTTGAAAGCCTAGAGAAGTGCAGGTCCTTGAAAAATACAGATGGATATTGTGAAGGATATGTTGTTTTCCTCCATGATGAATCAAAATGATGAGCTACCTACAAGTATTGGGGATCATGAGCTCTGTAATTTTTTGGAGGAATTGAGTCCTCTTGTGGAAAACCAGAGGTGAGTATTCATTCTGTAACTTAATTATATTTGGATGTATTTTTTTACATTCGGTCCTCTCTTTATTGTGAAATTATGTTTTTTAGGTTTAGATGCATTGTATCCCAGGAGAAAAGAAAATTGATGCCAGCAGGAGAGGGCTTTGATAGCATCCTTCTTATATACAGAGAAGATCTCGCTATTCATTTATACAAGGTAGCCATTTCCCAGGACAAGGTGGCCCTGATGAGACAAATGTTATGTCTTTAAGATGTCTATTAGGTGTGGACTTGTGAATCGCATACGGTGTGATAGTGGAGGTGACTTGGCGAAGTCCTGGGTTTTGTTTGATCACACTCATCGAGTTTTTGGTTGGTCAACAATGGCTTGTCATGTTTACGAAGCTGGGACATGTTGTTGCCGAATTCTATCCTGCACACCCCTACAAGGCTACCTGCACAATGTGTGCACTGCCTGGGCTCTGTGACTTGCTATCCACGGCCCAACTCTTGTGCATAGTACTATACAACCTTTATGCCTTTTCTACAGCACTACTACTTCCAGCCAAGCGTGTGCTCTGCTTGCAATGGCCACCCTTTCTTTGTTAACTAATTTCTATGATTTGCTTAGCTGCATCTGGATTTTCTTCTTTTGCAGGCTACCCCTATTGCTTTTGATCTTTTAGAATTAAGCCCGTTTTATGACAAGGCAAATTTGAATTAATGTAATTCCTGGCTATGATGTGATGAGCTGGCTTTATAGGTCTCCCTCTTTGCTTATAACTCACATATGGTGTAAGCTAAGGTTGTGTTGCTACTTCAAAGAGTAGTAAGTCTCTTCCTATCTTTTCTATTATGCCAACAAGAGGCTTCTCATAAAGCAAAGTCACAAAGAGAAGATGATGATAAAATGAGAAAAAAAACCATGATGATAAGACAAGAAGAAGAGACAACCATAAATAACTAGTCGGAGTTAAAAAACTCAAGAGACCCTAATCTTATGAGAACCCTAAAAACGCATAACCCCAACCATTGCTACTATTCTAGACCTAAGCTATGAGAGAGCTAGACCTAAGCTCTGATACCATGTTAAAAGCATGGATGGATCTCTCCTACTACACACCCTAATTACACACTAATCTAATCTAATGACACAACTAGTCTAAGGTGGATAGAAATGAGGGAGACTCATTGTGATGAGTGTGTGCTAATTAAGTCTAGACTCAAGTTCAGTTAGGTTACAAGATGGAAACTTGTACTCTAAAAAGACTTGAGATGTTGTGCTTGTATTTCATTGTTTGAAATGTCCCCCTTTATACAAGGAGAGTACAACATGGCCTTTCTCTTGCATGTAGGATAATTCTCACTTGTTGATGTGGTTTCTCACACTCACTCCATATTTTCCTTGTGCTCCATGGCACCATATTTCTCAACACATCGGTGTTTGTGGTTCCTGATTTAGAAAGCACATTTTACGAGTTGTAGAAAACATTCTACAGGTTGAAACTGAGCTCCATGAGCATGGTACTAGAGGATTTATGCCTACTTTATGAGCTCGTATTGGTCTCTTATGAAGCCCTTAAAGTGTAACGTTTTATCGCTTTTATGAGTAAGAAAAGTATACATGGACTTCCTTACTAACCTCTTGGTGCCTAGATAATAAAATAATAATGGAGAGTATAGAACATTGAAATCCAACACCCTCTCTCACCCCCTACTAATGTCCACCCAAAGCTGAACTACCTCTATGATCTAATATGCTGAGTTGATGAAAATGTTTCCCTGACTAGTCCCTACAAAGAGCCTCCATGATTTCATGTCAATTTAATGAAGATGCTACTCCATCTAGTCCATACTAAGAGCCTCTGTAAAGATATATGTATAATATTTCTTTGTCGTTAGGTAGTAGAGCATAGCATACCATCTCAATCCCCCTAAACATGATGATATCACACCAAAATTATAATGAATCTTTGCTAATCTCAAAGTGGTAAAAATAACCCCTACCTACTCATCACAATAAAAATGTCCTTTGAGATTAGCGAAAATGTTATGGTTGGTGGGGAAGCAAAGTTGATGTAGTAGCTATAGTTATTGGTGCCAAATGGTTGACGAGGAGGAAAATTTGATGGTGGTACAAAAAGGTTCATTATCCCTTTGTAGAAGAGACCCTTTGTAGAAGAGACCGAGTCGGGATATTAGTGAAAGAGAAGACCTATGTGTGTTTGCAATTCTACAGATGGTTGAGCCATTGGAGCTAAGCATTTAGAACAAGGGCACAAGACACTTTGTGAGACCCCTGCCTCTCTTTTGATAAAAGAGGAATCATACTAAGTGTGAAGTGACTCACTTGAGGCCTCATATCATAATCCCCTATTGCTTGGCTATTCCATTTTCTCATCTTGTTCTGACAACAACGATACTTATACAAGAAAGGTTATTGATTCTACCATGTTTTCTGCCTTCATATATCTCACAAGCAGGTCACATCATCAGGAAACTCCCTGAGGCTAAACAGGATGTCCTGACTCCTTGATTATAAAGGTAACTCTTCTATCCTTGTTTTATGAATTTTCAACTAACTATTTGTCTTTGTTTTTTCTCATTCTAATAACATAGTTTTTTGTAATTTGGAAAGTGCCTGCTTTTGGAGTCCATCGGATTACCCATTTTACAATGTTGATTCTTTTTTCTACTTTTATTGGATCCATAGAATCACCCTAGCCCTATCCAACCCCATGGGTATAGCCTTCTCGCCCAACCGCTAGACATATGGAGCCAATGTGAGCTCACGCATCCATAAGTGAAAATTGTCACTTTGCTCACACACACTTCAAAAATAACTTTATAGATGCAGTCCTTTATTAAAATGTAGTCCATTCAAAATAGAACATCTAAATTATAGAATCATTTTCAAAGTATGCATATACCATATGTCCATGTCACATATCAAATATCCAAGTAACACATCAGTTTCACATCATCATAAATCTCCTTTCACCCCATGATCATGATCCTTAGGCCAAGCACAAATGAGTTAGAAAACTCCTGGACCACCATGATCAGAGGAGCCCTATAATATCTCACATTGGCCTCAATAAAAGTGTGAAATAACTCTAGGAGTCACTTTTATTGGTCATTGTCACCTATCCCAGAAGGATGAACACTTCACATATAGGTGCATGAAGAGCCATGTTTGTCTAGTACCAATATTCACACCAATAATGTCAAGAGCTAGCACACCCATGTTCGACCGAAAGGGGTCAAGGTCTCACATCATTACTATTGTGTGATGCACCCCATAGATGACACTCATATGGCAATCCATAAACCTATGGGGTACCTTCACATAAACATCCACAAATAAACACATATGCACCATATGAATATGCTACTACAAAATACTAAGAAAAATTTCAATTAAAATACACCATATTGAATAAGACATCATAGCTGTCCAGTCAAAACTCTAAGCAAGTCAAATTTTTTGTGAGTTATTTTTGAGATTCTTTTCTTGTTTGGATCATTTCCAAGTCAATCTGTAAAACAATCCAGAAAACTTTGCTTATGGTCCTTTATGTACAAAAATGGTCACTCTAATGTCATTTGGCCAATTTCTCTTATTTGAGACTTAGCTTTATGTCAATAATATTTAAGGATCTTTTGTTTACTCTTCTTAAGGACTCCCCTTCCTTGAAAGTCCCATAAAATATTCAAAGACTTGATTTTTAAGTTCATTTCCATTAAATTGATATTATCTTCACAAATCTCTTCCAATTTATTTTCCAATTCTCCACTTTGATCCCAGTCCTTGCTCACCATCAAAAATCATATAATTTGGACTCTTTTTGGGCATTCAAGACTTTCTTTTGAGATACAACCCTACACTTGATAAAGGTAATCTTAATCTAGTTAAGGGTTAATCAAGCCTTTCTCTCTGTCTAAAAATATGTTTTCCTTGGGAGAGATCGATTCAATCTAACTATATTTGATATAACTTGATTTTTTAGAGTTAATCGTGCTTTATTAGAGGGTCACTTCTCTTTCTCTCTCTTCTCTTTCTAGAATTCACCTTCTAATTTTTTTTCTCAAATTCTTTGGTTGATCTTGCATTGATTCTCAAAAATATTTCTAAATATCAATCCTACCAATTTTTAATGAAGCTAAGAGATGTGTATCCACCTTAATGCTATTTTCTCTCTCTATAACATTATAATCTTATTTCCTATCTCTAAGACAAGGGATAACCCTGAACTTAGAACTACATTCTATTACTTCTAATTATATACCATTAATCGTAATTCACTCTAAGGGCTAATCCAAACTAGGGATCATCTAAATTTAGAGCAATTAGATAATTTTATCTCCCTAAAATTGAATTTGGCATGTGTTTTCTTCCATCATTGCATAAATTGATAAATTATTCTATAGTTGAGAATATAATTTCCAACATATATTTTGCTAAGGTCCAAGACATTTAAAAGGGTTTCACACTTCAGTAAGGTTCTTCTAAGGTCAGGGCATGAAATTAAGGAAAACAATAAATAAAGGCTTGACCTTTAGAGGTCTTTGGTCTAGAAAAATATGTAGAGCTTACCTAGTTACATTCCAAAATTAATTTAAATCAAGATTTCTTATTTTTACTGTAAAGTAGTAAGAAGGCTAGAATTTATAAGCATTTTAATATTGTACCTTACAAATTCGAGCTTGAGCTTAAGCTTGATTGTACTTTGTAGTCAATATTGTATCTGAAAAATTTGAGCTTAAGAGTACTTTGCAGTAATCATTGGATAAAGGAATTGGCCTCTCTCTCCTCCAAAAATCCATGAGGCACATATCTATCCTGCCTTGCACCAGTAGGTGTGCGTAAAATTGGTATGCCAAGTTCCTCATCCAGACTTTCTGAACTTGACGACTCATGACTTGTAACGCCAATTCCTTCAATCTTCTTTTTCCCTTTATCCACAGCACTACTCCCATTGCTCACACTCTCATGTCTCAAGCCTCCTGAACATGGACGTATAGTGCTACTCTCAGACTCTGTTGGCCTAGACATAGAAATAGAACTTTCTTGTGGCAAATTCACATGCACATCAGCATCAACGGAATCAATGACACCCTCATCCTTTGTCTTGTACCACAACTAGCACGTTCATCAAACACCACATCTCGTGAGATAACCACTTGCCTAGTTTGTGGATTATAACATTTATATGCCTTGCGATCCTATGCATACCCAACAAAAATGCACTTTTCTGCCTTATGATCCAACTTCCTCCTTCTCTCATTAGGCACATGTACATAAGCTATGCAACCAAACACTTTGAGGTGTCCAATGTCTGGGCCTGAAACTTGTAAGCCACATCTCTGGTGTACTTCCATCATGTGGCTCTGCAACAGCGGCGATGCAGGCTCAAAATTCTATTCTAGCACTACTCCCCTAGCCACTCAAGATCATTTTTGATGCATTTATAATGAAGTCGAGTACACTAATTGTGAGAAACAATAGTTTATAATATAAAAAGAGCTTTAATCATGTGTAAAATTATATTGTTTGTCATCCAATGCATCAGAATTGCTCTTGGAGGATTGGGGAAGCTATGCCAGAACAATGCAAATTTAGGCTCTACAGCGGCGGTGATGCAGTCTCAAAATTCGCATTGTTCTGGCACTACTCCCCCAGCCACTCAGGATCATTTCTAATGCATTTATAATGAAATTAAGTACATTGATTATAAAAAATAATAATTTACAAGATAAAAATACCTTTAATCATGTGTAAAAATACATTATTTGTCATCCACCAATGCATCAAAACTACTCCTAGAGGGTTGGAGAAGCTATGCCAAAACAGTGCAAATTTGGGCTCTACAGTAGCGGTGCAGGCTCAAAATTTGCACTGTTCTGCTCCCCCAACCACTCAGAATCATTTCTGATGCATTTATAATGAAATTAAGTATATTGACTATAAAAAACAGTAATTTACAAGATAAAAATTTCTTTAATCGTGTGTAAAAAACAGTAATTTATAAGATAAAAATACCTTTAATCATGTGTAAAAATACATTATTTGTCATCCAATGCATTAGAATTACTCCTGGAGGGCTGGGGAAGCTATGCCAAAACAGTGCGAATTTGGGCTCTACAGCAGCGGTGCAAGCTCAAAATTCGCACTGTTCTGGCATTGCTCCCCTGGGCTCCCAGGGTCATTTCTAATGCATTTACAAAAACATTGATGGTACAAAGTAGAAAAAACAATGATATACTTGATGAAAATAAGTTTGCAAAAACTATATTGTATTCATAATAAGAAGTGATACATCATCTTTACAAAAGCTTTCTTACAATATTGAGCTTCCTTCTCTTGTTATTGGACAGAGTGTGCTCGAGTGCTTGGGATATTTCTTGAGGATCCTCTATGCCTATGCTTTTGGCTATACCTATACGAGCAAGAAGTTTACCCCTAAATCCAAAACCAAAAACATTGAAGGCAAGGGATTTTTTAATCAGAACTATTCATTTGGTGCTCTGTGCCATAGAGGCTACACAGAGCACCTTAGAGAGGGCTTTCAAAAAGAAGAGAGTGAAGGCAGACTGAGGGGTGTAGTCCCTATGGATAATGGCGATGCCATCCATATAGGAAGCTGACCAAGATAGTGCACAAATGCAGCATCATGTCCATGGACCTTGGCCTGGTCTCTGCTACCGCTGCCTCTCCTAGCAAATGCATCAATTTCAACCACCCTCTGCAATCAAAGGAAAAATCAAAATATTTTCCTATACATAATTACAAATGTTTCTAAGTTGTAAAAGGTTGATTATTATCTTTTTCTCAATGTCTTCTTTTGCCAAAGTGCTGGTGGGGGTGGAGAGGTCAATCGAGGACTTAGCCTCATCCTTTTTAGGCTCTTTGGTCTCCTCCATCACTCCACCAGCAAGGGTATCCTTTTCAACCTCTAGCTTGTCTTGTAAGGTTGTAAATTCCTCCTCTAGAACTAGGGCTTGCTCCGCAATCTCAACCACAGTTTCCTTGACCAAAGCAACTGTCTCTGCGATAGATTCTCCAAGGGGTAATATAACACTATCTAGGTGAGGACTGAGGTTGGACGTATCAAGGTCCACCTCACATCGCGTGCATATAATGCCCAAGCATTCATCCATTCTCAAGCCAGCTGCCTTTTCAAGGTCGTGAAGAAATAAGTATTCTTCACCTTCCACCACAATGGGGCTACTCAAGAGATTGATCTCAAGCTCTGGCAGCACCTTGCTCTCCTCGTGTGGGGAAGATGGCCCCGCATCTTCTACTATAGTGGGTTGTTCAGATTGTGCACCCTCTGGAAAGTGCTCTGATGCAAGCTGCTCTTCCACACCAGCACTCGTTCCTACTGCCTTCACTTCCTTGTCATCCCTCAAATACCCTGCCAACTGCAATGCAAGCATCTCTACCTCCTCATCCGAATCCTTGTCTTGCTGATGAGGAATGCAAAAGTGGCGAGCCACAAGAAGAACCTAGTTCCTAAATTGCCCTTCCCCCAACCTCTTCACCTCCTGCTTGAAGGTACAGTAAGCTCCTGCGAGGGTGCAAATGTCAATGAAGTGTTCAAGGTGCTGGATGTAGGGGCAAGCATATTGTTGAATGTACTTAAGTAGCTCAACAGGAACCCATCAATCATTGGGGCAATGGGGAAAGGAGATGGAGTGGGGAGCCAAGTATTTCTCCATGTATGCAATCTGCATCTCATAATGCTGGGATGCAAGGGCGAGCAACTTTTTAAAGTCCACTTCACGAGAGAACATGACAAAGAGCTCGCTCTTGCCCGCCCATGGGGTGGTGGAGAGGAACTCATAGAAGTTGTCAAAGTGGGTAGCCATGTGAATGCAAAGAGATAGTGTGAGCTCGTGCTTTGTTTCTATCGTGTGAAAATGAGAAAGAAGACACCTTTGAGTTAAAATTTAAAGTTTGGCCTTTTCACTAGACCGCTAGGACAAAAAAATCACAGTTTGTAAAAATATTAAGATTTCAATTAAATAAAGATTGGTTAAAAAAGAGCCTGCTACAAAATTACAAGCATGTCATCTAATCTAAAATTGTTATAATGTCTTCATTTTTTGTCCCTCTTGTGACATTTACTTCATGTTGATCTCCATCTCCTTGTTGACTTGAAAGCTTGTCATTGCCTTCACCTTGATCCTAAAACTCTTGCCCCTCACATGCATAAGAAAAAAGGCTATTTTTCCATATATCCAGTTCATCTTCAAGCTCTTCCACATGCCTACTATGTGTTGGTAGGGCTATGCACCTTGCTGTTGCTGAAAATTTAAGGTCCCTCATTTGCCATGATTCTAAGACCATGGTTGTCCCCTCCTTACGCTTCCCAATCTGTAAAAATATAGAAAGTGGCACAATTACTAGAAAGTGTAAGGGTTAATTCTAGACATGTAGTGGAATCAGATATACCTTTCTTCTCATCAACTTGAAACTTGACTCTTCCACATTGTCAAAGCCCATGATGCTAAAGTGTTGACGTAGGTCTACTAGGCTCCAATGCTTGCTTGCTGCCACTCGCTCAATCCATCCATTTTGCATCATTTCATAGCTACCTCAATAGGCACAATTTCTTCTTCTGAGAGGCTTGAAGTGGTATCCATGTCTGGTGCTTTTGCATCCATCTTTGGTAGTGTAGACGCATGTACAAAATAGAGCATGCCTTCAAGAACCTGAAAGACACTGTAGAATCTACTACATTGCACTTGTACACATCACCTTGATGTGACCCCTCATTAACCTCCCAACCCTCTCCTAGTAATCCTTGAATGAGTTCATACTGTACCTTCTTACAAATATACATTGTTTTTGTTTGGTGCATTAGCATGGAATTGAACATGTGCACAAAAACATGTAAAGGACAAAACCAATTTAGCCCTACTGACCTAGATGCCTTTGAAAACTTGAGTGATGTCTTGATCTCACTTACCATCTTAAACTTTAAGCATAAGATGGTTTAAAGGCAGAATTTATCTATGAGATTGAACACACTGAATGGGTCTCCCCTATTGTAGTGGTGCCCAAGAAAAATGGAAAACTTCGAGTATGTGTAAACCTCAAGAAGGTAAATGCAGCTACTGTGCGTGATCATTACCCACTTCCAATCACGGATCATGTTCTGGAACGAGTTGCAGGGAAAAAGGCATATAGTTTCTTGGATGGATTCTCCGGTTACAATCAAGTGTCAATTGATCTAAAGGATCAACACAAGACAGCCTTTGCTACTGAAGATGGCATCTTTGCCTATCGTGTTATGCCATTTGGTCTAACAAATGCACCAGCAACCTTTCAGCGGTTAATGAGTCATGTATTCAAGGAGTACCTTAGGCGATTTCTTCAGATCTTCATGGATGATTTATGTGTTCACTCACAAGAGCGTGATAATCATATAGAACACCTCAGACATGTGTTTCAAAAGTGTCAACTTTATCGTATATGCTTGAATCCTGACAAGTGCCAATTCATGGTAAGACAAGGGAAAATTTTGGGCCATATTGTTTCTCGCAATGGGATTTCAACAGATATGGATAAAATTGATGTCATTGTTTCATTACCTCGGCCTATCACCCTAAAGGGGTACAAACATTCATGGGACATTGTGGCTATTACCGTAGATTCATCTACATGTACGCTGTCCTAGCCAGACCATTATATGCTCTTCTTGTAAAGTTTAATTGGACTGATGAGTGTGAGGAATCCTTTGAAAAGTTGAAGCAAGCATTAGTGACTGCACCCATCTTACGGGCACCAGATTGGAACCAAATCTTTCATGTCCATATTGATGCTTCAAACTTTGCAATTGGATGTATTTTGGCTCAATCGGGAGAACATAATAAGGATTTCCCAATCTCATATGCTAGTCGACAGTTGAACAATGCTGAGAAGAATTACACCACAACAGAAAGAGAAGGTTTGTCCATGATATATGCAGTGAAAAAGTTTCACCATTACCTTTTGGCAAACAAATTCATATTTTTTGTGGACCATCAAGCATTGCTATATTTGGTAAATAAGCCTTGTGCAACTGGAAGGATTGTGAGGTGGTTTATCATCCTTCTTGAGTTTGATTTTGAAGTGGCAGGTCGAAAAGGAACAACTCATCTTAGGGCAGATCTTTTGTCTCGAATCACCTCTGGCGAAGTCCACATCCCATATCCACATTCATACATACACATCCATACATCCACATCTACATCCACATACATACATACATCCACATCCACATCCACATTCCCATACATCCACATCCACATTCCCATACATCCACATCTATACATCCACATTCCACATTCACATCTATACATCCACATCTACATTCACATTCACATACATCCACATCCACATTCCCATTCACATCTATGCATCCACATCCATTCACATCTATACATCCACATCTACATCCACATTCACATCTATGCATATATATCTTCATGCATATATCCATTTTCACGTTCATACATCCACATCTACATGCTTACCTCCATTTTCACATCCTCATTTATACATCCACATCCCATATCCACATTCATACATACACATCCATACATCCACATCTACATCCACATACATACATACATCCACATCCACATTCACATTCACATACATCCACATTCACATTCACATACATCCACATCCACATTCCCATACATCCACATCTATACATCCACATTCCACATTCACATCTATACATCCACATCTACATTCACATTCACATACATCCACATCTACATTCACATTCACATACATCCACATCCACATTCCATATTCACATCTATACATCCACATCTACATCCACATTCACATACATCCACATCCACATTCCCATTCACATCTATACATCCACATCCATTCACATCTATACATCCACATCTACATCCACATTCACATCTATGCATATATATCTTCATGCATATATCCATTTTCACGTTCATACATCCACACTCCCATCTCCACATCCACACATCCACATACATACATCCATTTCCACATTCTCATTTATATAACCCCATATACCTTCACATCTAATCTTTTACATCACATCCATTCTCGCCCTATCACAACCCATATACATCTTATCCTATCACATACACTTCTTACCTCATCCCCCCATACACATCTTAATTCATCTTATCACCTCCTAACTTATTTCATAAGCATCTTATCACCTCTTATCACACCTCTTATCACATCTCTTATCACCTCCTAACTTATTTCATAAGCATCTTATCACCTCTTATCACACCTCTTATCACATCTCTTATCACCTCCTAACTTATTTCATAAGCATCTTATCACGCCTCTTATCACATCCTATCATATCTCTTATCTATTTATAGAATACAAGAGAATTCTTACATTTGATATAAGATTTCTTTACACATTTATTTATGAATAAATTCTATTTAAGGAGATTAATACTTTCAAAGTAAAAATCAATCTTTTATGCATCTTCCTATGCATAAATTCATTTTTAATGAAAATGACACTTTTGAATTAAATTTTAATCTTTTATGCATTTTTCTATACATAAATTCAATTTAGATGAGAATGACACTTTTGAATTAAAAAATCAATCTTTTATGCATCTTCTTATGCATAAATTCAATTTGGTAGGAATTACACTTTTAGAATAAAAAAATTTCTCTTATGCATCTAAGTTAAGCATAAAATCCATTTATGAGGAAAATCACACTTTTAGTATAAAAAGAATATCTTTTATGCATACCTATATGCATGAAATTCAATTATGATAAAAGTCACACTTTTATAATAAAATAATCAGCTTTTATGCATACCTCTATGCATGAAATCCAATATGATAAAAGTAACACTTTTGATATAAAAATTTTTCCATTATGCATACTTCTATGCATGAAATAAAAATGGTAAGAATAACACTTTTGATATAAAAATTTATCCATTATGCATACTTCTATGCATGAAATAAAAATGGTAAAAATAACACTTTTGATATAAAAATTTATCCATTATGTCTAATATTAAAATTCAATTTCTCCATGATTGTAATGAAATTCTTTCAATTAATCTAGGATGATAATTCCTAGAATATGGTAGGAAGTCCTCTTTTTATGCTTTGAATGAGATTATTTTATGCATAATTTTTATAAAAATTTTGCCATAGCTCCGCTGCTATGACTGATAAATCTCAATTTTTCTAAGGGATAATGCTTATCATTAAGAAAATAATTAAAATAATCTCTAATTGGATTATCAATCCATAATGGATTGAATCATTAATATACATAAACTAAAAGCATAGAAAAAAGCCATTAATTTGGCCTCAAGCATAGCTTAATCTTGGGTTAAGGAAAAGCTTTATGAAAAGCTTGATTTGGATTGAGAACGGTTCATGAGTATGACCATTTCTTGAGTGAGAGAGAGAATTTACATAAAAATCATTAGAATTTAAACATAAATGAAAATTAACTTCAATAGCATTATGTAACTCTTCACTACTATTCAAACTTCAATAGCATTAAAAAAAAAACCATACCAATTAAACTTCTCAAGCTTGAGAGGGGTTGAGAAGAGAGAAACATTGAGAAATTATAGAAAGATCAATATTCACTAATTACCTTACAACTTGCTTGATTCTTTGTTCACGGTAGAGGCCCCCAACCAATCAATTGGTTAAGTATGTTGATGGAGTCCTAATGGGGATTGAAGAAAGAGGGAAGCTCCAAAAACTAGTGAATTATTAAATGAATTCACAGTTTCTGGCTTAGGTGGAGTAGAGTAACGATGCATAAACACTATATATTTTTCAACAAGGGGGAGGCTTCTATTTATAGGAAAAATTGAGCTCCTAACCAAACAAACTGATTCTAGAATTTTCTAAATCAGTTTGGTCAATATTTGACCATTTTTAGATGAGTTAAGCTAACTTTTTGGAACTAGACTTGAATGAGGAGAGAGGAGAGATGAAATATCTCAATTTTTATGAGTTTAAAACTCATTCAAGCATGTGAAATATGCACCTCCTTTAAAGAACTCCCCTTCCTTACATATGTGTCATAATGGAATCATTTTAATATTGCTCATAGTTTTTTTACTAATAAACCTTGTACATTTTCAACTCTTCATCTTATGTGAAATATGCACCTCCTTTAAAGAATTCCCCTTCCTTACATATGTCATATTTTTAATATTGCTCATAGTTTTTTACTAATAATCCTTGTACATTTTCAACTCTTCATCTTATGTGAAATATGCACCTCCTTTAAAGAATTCCCCTTCCTTACATATGTCATATTTTTAATATTGCTCATAGTTTTTTACTAATAATCCTTGTACATTTTCAACTCTTCATCTTATGTGAATTATGCACCTCCTTTAAAGAATTTCCCTTCCTTACATATGTCATATTTTTAATATTGCTCATAGTTTTTTACTAATAATCCTTGTACATTTTCAACTCTTCACCTCATGTAAGCATTTACTCATTTTTGGGTATTTTCTTTTTACAAGTTGGATTTATCTCCTCCCTACACATGGATTGATGCTATTGGTCCATAGGAACCTTAATTGGACCATAGTCTAAAGATTTCTGAAAATCTAGACCCTTAGGCTAAGGTTCTTTATAGCTATTTTCAATTAATTCCGATTGCACATTGGAAAATTCTTTTTGAATTTCTGTTTCAGGGGAACTCATCTGAATTAGAAGAGATATTTTTCTATCCAAAAATATTCAAAATCTGAATATTCTCTGTCTAGAATATTTTTCTCTCTCTAGGCTAAAACAGATAGAAACAAGGTCTTTATATTTCTGAAGAGGGATTGATTACAGGGAAAGATACTAGACATCAAAAAGGGGTTTGGGGGAGGAATCTTACAGGACCATAGTCGAGCAAAAACAATGTTGCCCTTGACTGGCATGGACTACAACACACACCATGCTTGTCCAAATGATTGTAATCTTTATCGACAAGAATATAACAACACAGTACAATGTCTGCATTGTGGTACATCGAGATATAGACAAGATGTGCAAGGAGAAAGGGTACCAACAAAAGTTTTACGACACTTTCCCATCATCCCTCACATTAAAACAATGTTCAACTACAAATCCATTGCGGATTGCTGACCTGGCATCGTAACACCACCAGGTCCACGGATGGTGTTATGTGTGTGCCCCCCGTCGCAGATTCCCCTACATGGAAGCACATTGAAGAGAAGTGGGTAGCCTTTCAGCAGGAGGCTTGCCATATTCGACTCAGACTAGTGATGGATGGAGTGAATCCATCTGGTCTATGAAGTTCATCATACATGGCCTATTTGTCTAGTTAACTATAATCTTCCATTGTAGCTAGCGATAAAAAAACGGCATCTTTTATTGTCTTTGATAGTTCCTGGAAAGTAGAAGGTGAAGAACAGTGATGTGTATTTAGCCCCTTTAGTTGAGGAGCTTCATGTTCTATGGGAGGGCATTAAAGTGTGTAAAGAAGTGCATTAGTGAGTTTCATACCCCTAGAGGATGCATGCATTGCTTGAAGGGAGCATTTACAAAGGACAATGAGCTTAGTGGCTTGAAGAGTCATGATTGGCACAAATTCTTGTAATTTGTGCTTCTTATAACCCCATCAACGATTGCCTCAATGATGACATTAGAGCAACAATTTACAAAATTGGTGCAGTGGTGCATTGGATATCAAGCAAAGAGATTAGTAGAGACACATTGGAAGTAGCACGGTTAAACTCCATCAAGGCTATTACAATGGCTAAGAAATACTTTACAAACAAGTATTTTAACGATTCAATTGCACTTGCTACACATATGGTTGATGAAGTTGCTATGGTTAGGGTTGTCCATAGCCGATGGATGTTTTTCTTGGAGAGATTTATGAAGACACTTAAAGGATTTGTTCATCAAAGAGCTCGTCTCCTGAAGGTAGTATGGTAGCGGGATGCAGCGGGATGGGTTGTTCAAGAATCACTTGTATATATAACTCAATTTCTCAGTACGTCTAATCCTGATATGCCAAGATTATGGACACAAGAAGAAGATGATCGACTAGTTGGGGAAGAGCCACAAGGGAAAGGCCTTGTGAGAATAATGGATGTAGCATTGCGTGAGAAGATCAATAAATTTTTCATCTTAAACTCATATGCTATCATTAGGGCCAATTTGGACAAGAAAAGGGCTGTCTAAGGATCTAAAAAGGGGCAACTTAAAAAAGACCATGAAGATCTTACCAAAACTATTCAACATGGGTACTCATTGGATAGAGCTCATCAAGCGCCACCTGTGGACCATTTGAGCGGTAAATTTAAAGTTCATATGTAAAAGTTATGGCTAAAATAGTGCAAAATGTTCCAAAAGTAAGTGAAGGAGATCTTGACATGTGTACAAAAATGCCATACTTCTTGACACATGGCTCCTCCTTGACCCTTAGATCAAGAATAGAGAAACCCTAAACAGCCCTTTTTTCATCCAAATTGGCCCTAATGGGAGAAATGCATCGAGAGATATAACTTGGTGAAAGCTGAAAAAGAAACCAAGCTCGTTTGAGTTTTAGAAGGAGTCGAACAACCCGCACACTACCATACCCAATAGAACTTGCACTTCTTCCAGACTTTCCTTCTAACAAATGGCTCAAGCAAACCATACTACAAGAAAGCTAAACACAATGGTGAATCAATAAGTGATGAGGAGGAGGAGCTTTGCATATGGTTGTAATTTCCATGTATGTGAGTTAGAGATATCTACGCATTGTCTTTTATGTTGTGCTTTCGTGAATTTATACAATAAAAGTACTTATTTATTGTGCTTGTAGTATCGTAAGCTTGGGAAAATCTGGTCCGGACGTCACTTTCGAGTAGAAGGAATAGATAAAAAGAGAACAACATTTGATTGTGGTATGAAGGTTAATTTAATGATGCAAGAAAGTCGTTCAAGTGCAAGTGATGGCAATACTAAAGTAGGCATGCTAGATTATTGTGGAACAATCCAAGATATTATCAAGGTTGGATTCAAAAAGTTTGATTTGTTCATTTTTTATGTGAAATGGTTCAAGTTGGTAACTCAAGGGATGCAAGTAACTGTACTCAAAGACAAGTGTGGATTTCTTTAAGTAGATCGCACAAAGATATGGACTGACCAAAGGGACACATTTGTGCTACTAGAGCATTGTGAGCAAGTCATCTTTGTGGAAGACTTGTCGTCAGATCATAAATGGTTGTTTGTGATCCAAATAAATCCACGTGGTAAACAAATATTTGAAGAGGTGAAAATTGCAGTTGACTGTTTGGCAGATGCTGAGGAAAGTCCCCTAGATCATGTGATTGTTGACAACTAGCACCTATTGAACAACAAGAAGAAGACATACTAGAGCTGAGGAAGTAGGTGAGGCTCACACGGGATTAGGATCGGATGAAGGTGTACTCATTGAGCAAATACATCTTAAACGAGAAACAGACACTAGAGATAATCTAAAAGAAGAAGAGATTCAAGCTGAGTATGATCATGATGCATCAACAACTCTCATGCTAGAGCTGGAAGAGGATGATGACATGGATGAATTACCTTCTACTACTACAAGACAAGTGGTTCCACCAATTGACAACAATGATGGAGTATTTCTAGAAATAGATTTATTTGGAGCCATGGATCTTGCCTTGAGGACGAGCAAGTTGATGATGAACTTTAATTTCATTGTAAAAGAGAGCACTTTCTTAATTGCACCTTAGTGATGAGGAGGAGGAGCTAGCATTTTTTCTCCTTCAAAGAGCATGATGGAAGTTATACCCTCCTCTCTCCCTTGCCCCCCCCCCTCTCTCTCTCTCTCTTTCTCTCTTATCTCTGTCTCTAGATCTCTCGCTCTCTCTCTCTCCCTCTCTCTCTCATAGACACATATGCCTGCAGAGAGGTAGAAAGGCAAGGCTAGAACACACCCCAGGATGGAAACTAGCAAATATTATATGTATATATATTTTAAATCGATGCATATTTCAACGCCTATTTCCACATATAGTTCGACGGACATTTTGACACGTTTTTTCATGCATATTTCGATGCACATATTTCCACACATTTTGGAGACGTGGAAACTAAGCATCGAAAAATAATGATTCTCTTGTAGTGCACCAGCATGCTAACCTGCATATACATGCAACATGTATCCATATTGAGTCACTGCATGCCTAGTCCCAATCTGGTGCTCAACACATACGATAAGAGTCCTTGCATTATAAATGATTGTAAATACAAGTGCAAGTGCAAGTGCTCATAGTTTCTTACTATACTATGGAAGAATGAATTGGTAATCAATTATCACTTACCAGAAATGATAATATCCAAAACCATGCTTGACCACCCGTTTTAATTCACCCACATACTTACATGCTTCAACCCGTAACTTACAAGATGCTCCCAAACTTCATCAATACCCTGCAAAAGCAATTTCCATCCATACAAATAGAGAGTTGGGGACTTGAACCCCATCACCATAGTTATTGTGGCTACACTCTGCTCTCTTCGAGAGGAGGGAAGGGGATGAGCTAGATTTATCTTACCACCTCCCCTTCTCCCATCTACAAAAAAGAATGAGAATCATATGAGATTTAAAAACCAAATAAACATCCTAATAAATATAATCCGCCTAATGTTTGGGATATATTTTATAAAGCCTATAAAATGTGATGTCTTAGAAATAAACAAAATACCAACATTGTTTCCAAAGTCATAACATCCAAGCACTATTTCATCTATAGACTAGAGTTGAAAATAGTATAAATTTATCCTAAGCAATTGAACTCATTGTGTTATTTAATGACTGTTTTGAAAACTTTCAAGTTTCAACCTTAGTGGGAACATACCTCAATCTATCAGCAATCTATCAAAGCTCCAAAAAATGTAAGCATATCAAGTCTATAGGTTCGTCTTTCTCAAAGCCTCGTAGTATCACACAAAAAGATGACATATTTTTTCTCATCGCATAGATCTATTGAACAACACACTGAATGGTTCTATACCTAGTCTCAGTTCATTGGCGGACATTCAAGTATTGTGAGTTAATAAAGTGGGGTATGCATGATTACCTTATTTTAGAAAAATCAAAATTTAATGCAGTTATTTCTAATAAATAGCTTTTTGTTTACAGAATCAAGAAAAGCAATGACGTGTAAAGAAGTGCATCAATAAGTTTCGTACTCCCACTGGTGGTTGTATGCATTTCTTGAAGGGAGAATTCACAAAGGATGAAGATCTTAGTGGCTTGAAGTCTCATGACTAGCATAAAATCTTACAATTTGTGCTGCCAATAACCATTAAGGATTCCCTCAGCAGACATGAGAGTGACAATATGCAAGATTAGTGCAGTGGTACGATGGATATCAAAGAAGGGGGTTAGAAGAAATATGTTGGAAGTAGCTCGTCTAGATCCCATTGAAGCAGTTACAATAGAGGATAAATTCTTTCCAACAAGTTTCCTAACCATTCAATTACCCCTACTTATTCATATGGTTGACGAGGTTGCTATAGTAGGTGTTGTTTATAGTCGATTGATGTTTTTCTTGGAGGGATTTATGAAGACACTAAAAGGTTTTGTTCGTCAAAAATATCACCCTGAGGGTAGTATGGCAATGGAATCTCTTGTATACATAGTGTGACACAAAGTTGGGGTTTGGACTTCGATCACTTCTCAGAATCAAAACACACTTGTATGAAACCTCACAGCCTCCTCACCTCCCTTTCTCTCCCTAGGTTAAGATAAAGATATACACATCAAAGGTGAGATCATAATTCATGGAAGGAAAGATGAAAGGCTCCGTAGAAGTAAGAATTTCTGCCAGTCTTGCAGCTCCAAACAAGAGGGCGGTTCTTTGTTGGAAGAAAATCTTCCGACTTAGGATATGTGAATGGAAACATACGGGGAATGTTGGTAAGGTTCTTCATCCGTTCGAATAGGGCGATTTGGTCGGAATATATTAAAGAAAATGAATATAGCAATCACTTACAAGAGGTCACTTACAAGAGGATAAAACACATGGGATTGGCCTTGTGATTAGAGATTAAGAGGAATTAATCATGATTAAGAAGAAAGAATGGTAAAAAGTCTATAAAAACAGAGATACATAGAGATCTGCAGTTTTAAATCCATATAGATTGTGTAAAAGAGGATTACATAATACATAGAGCTTGAAGAGAGCTTCGTGTCTATATAAAAACTTTCAAAAACGGACAACCGAGCGAAAAGTTATGAGTATTTTACTACAAGACTATAAAACTGCCAAAATTCGCCTAAAAGTTAGCAACTTTGGGAGAAATTCTGATCATCAATGAAGTAAAGGATTAAGAAATTGGTTACATGATTGGAAATAGCATATAAAGAGCTTCCTAGACTTATGATCAATTTTAGAAACCAATACCCGAGTGATGAGTAATTATCGGGTTGAAATTTGGGTATTGGACCACAAAAACTGCACTTCCCTCTCTTTGCATGAAACCTCAATTTTCACATAGTCTCTTGCCTCTCATCTCCTTCATGATTCAAGCTAGAGGGTAAGGGTTAACATTGCTCAGCAGACAATCGTAAAGATTTACCTATGGTCCCCAAAGTCTTTCCATATGCTCATTACCACTAAAACCATTGGTACCTCCAAAGGAGGGCGGCAATAAGGCAAGGGCTACCTTGAGAAGTCACAGGCCCGCCAAGATAATAACTCCTTATCCCACTTATCATGAATCATCAAAGAGGTCCAAAATTGGGTTAAGCATGAGGAGCTAATGCTAAATGAGACATTCACATGTAAAGAGAGTGTTTGGATAGGGGTTTGAAAGATAAGAGAATGGCAATGACACAAAATGCTCAATTGAGGAGGCTCATTGCTTAATTTGAAAGGGAGAGGAGGGCTCCTTTTATAGGTGGAGAATCACCCTCTCTTCCATTGTTACAAATTACAACATAAAAATCTTCAACCCTTCAGTGACATAAGGGTAGAAGTCACCATCAATTGTCCTCTTAGGCTAAGTCTTCTATTGATTATTAAATTGAAGACTTTTTTACTTTGAAAGTGTGATGAGATAATAGCCAAGTCTAAGTGGCATGTAGGTGGAGATCCCACTTACACGTGGTGGAATTCTCCTCTTCCATGTAGGCATTCTAGAAGAATCTTTCCCAATTATGCACCTCTTCCATGTAGGCATTCTAGAAGAATCTTTTCCAATTATGCACCTACACACACTCCTCCACATGCCTTCCACACTCCCCAACTTGTAGCCTTATGGTGAATACCATATTAATAATACAATTAAAATCCATGTGAGCATGAAGGCCCACTTTTATTTTCCACATCACTAGCCTATCTACCATACCAAAGCATTTATCAAGCATACTTGTGGCATTTACAATGTGTGCACCCTAAATCAAGTAAAACCATTATATTTGAAGATAGAATGCTGTTATCGGGGTAGCCGACAAGCCGCCGCATCACCACACCATTATTCCATTGTGGGCGCTGCAATCTTCTTGGACAAGCTTCCACCTTATTACCATTGCGAAGCCATCAAAATATGCACAAAATTAAAAATGAAAGATATCAATTTTTCATGTCATATCTTTCTCCCCTAGCAGATCCTCCATGCTTGTCTTGGGGGTCTGCTGGCCATGGTGCTCGAGGAGAGAATATCTTTAGCCGGTACTCATTGGCACGTCCGAGAACCTCCTCGCCACTTGTATCCTCTAGAAGATAGGTGTTATTTTTGAACTTTTGCTTTATCCTGAAGGAGCGTTCCCAGCGTCAAAGAAGCTTCTTATCTAGCCATTTCTCCACACGGCCATCATACCTCATGACTAAGCTTCCTTGCTTGAGTTCTGACTTATTCTTATTCCTTGTGAGAGTGTCATGTCTTGCCTTGCGCCGTTGTTGTGCAGCCTCCAAATTTCGAAGTGCCTGAAGTCACATCTCATCCAAGGTCTCCAGTTGTACTAGGCGTTGGGCATGTGTTTCTTCTTCATTATTCAAGCGTGCAAAATATGTGCGAAGGCTTGTGATTTCCAATTCTATTGGCAAAATAGCCTCCATTCCATAAACTAACTGAAAAGGCGTGAAACCAAGAGAGAGTTTGTAAGTTGTCCTATAGGCCCATAGGACCTCTGGCAAATGCACATGCCACTTTCTCTTCATAGTATCCACTATCTTAGACAAAGATCCACAAAGTAGTCCATTAGTTTTTTCTACTAAACCATTACATTGGGGATAATAGAGAGTTGACATAGCATGCTTTATTTTTAATTTTTGCACCAAAGCTTCAATCAAGTCATTCCTGAAAGACCTCTCCCCATCCATAAGGCTTTCTAATGGAGGTTCTATGCAAACCACATCTTGACAGTGTGCGATACATACTTTGGTATTTGAGGGCCACTATTGAGTATTCATTATTTTATGGATCAGGTGTATCATTGGAGCTATATGGATACAAAGATGCAGATTAGGTAGGCAACATCTCAGATAAGAGATCCACTAGTGGATTTATATTTTCATTGGGGAGTGCTACTGTGACATGGAGAAGCAAGAAACAACCCACAGTTGCCTTGTTGAGTACATAGGAGTTGTGACGGTGGTAGCGTGTGAGGTAGATTGGTTACGTAAGCTACTTGCTAATTTGGGGTTCCATGTGGAGACAAAGGTTGTCATATATTGTGACAACCTTAGCAATATACAATTGGCCAAGAACCTAGTTTTCCATGTGCGTATGAAAAACATTGAGGTACATTCTTGGCAGGCGACATCGACTTGGCCTATGTCAGAGCACATGATCAAGTCAGTGACATCTTCCCAAAGGCGTTGGGAGCTAAGAAGCTCTGCATATTTCAAGATATGCTTGGAGTTCATGAGCTAGAGTTGAGATTTAGAGGGAGTGTTGAGATGCCAAGCTCAACATGAGCTGACACTCATGAGGCACCTGCATGACTGTTTGACATTTACATCTCACTGGTGGGTTTCGTAGCTGGCATTGACATATCCTCGCCAGAAATTCTACAACTATACCACATCAACTAGTCCAGACCTATCCACTCCAGTTAACGTGCTCACATTAAGTTCCACTTGTATATACTCTAGTATATGTGTTAGTAACTTTATCTCCTTTGTAGACCTCTTTTTGTTGAAGAAGAAAAAGAAAAATTTTCAGCCTCTCACCTTGTGTATTCTCTTCTAGTGTACGTGAGAGTGTGTGTGTGCTTGTAAGAGCTCAAGCTCGCTTCTCCCCTACATCTTTTCAACCCTCCTCCATCTCTCATCACAATCTTCATCTCTCCACCTTCCCTCCAACAATGACATTGTAGAAGGCAAATGCCACATAGCTTTCCACTCTTATTCTCTCATCACAATCAGAGTAACCTCTAATGGAGCATAATTAGGGTAATTACGAGGAAAAAATCGATGATGTTCATCATACACCACTTTCTTTAGTAGATGTGCTTATTTGGATACAAGTGATGGACCAAAAATTGGACATGCATTATATCCTGCAGTTGTGAGACCTACGAAATTAGCATGTAAGAATTGAAAGTTAATAGACATTGCAATACATTAGAGTTATAAATGAATCATTTGTACATGCTTAGATAAGAATTAATTTATGAGTACGACGTACCTTAGCAGTCTGTATAGCCCGAAAAATCATGTAGAGTACACATCAACATACCCTTGACCATTGCATTGTGGTATGGAATTGGATGAGAAACATCATGCACCCTTATGCCTCTCCATAATTTCTCAAGCTCATCAATCAAGGGCTCAAGGTATACATATTCACCTTGTGCTTCTTGGGTACAATAAGTGCAAGCATCACATGAACCTTCTTAATGGATATCCATGGAGGAATATTGTAATTCACAACAACAATAGGACATGTGGACCATGATGTAGACCTCAATCCGAATGGGTTTACCGCATCCATACCCAATCCAAGCCATAAATTATGGGGCTCACCCTTGAGCTCTAGACATCCATCCTCAATGTGAGCCCAAGCCAGTGAATCAACGGGAATCCTCATCATTCCATCGACGGTTGAATGCAAGGTATAATAGGAAAGTGCCTCAATACCTTTTGCAAAATTTGTGCACCTTGTAAATCCTTCCTATAATAATCCTCTCCACAAATTGGACACTACATGACATTGGCAAAGGCACCCATGAATAGTACACAATCATTACGAAATGCATGAATTCGAGTGTAATCCGTACGGAGCCTGGAAAGTATTTTTCGAGCACTTCTTCTTGTGGGAATCACTAAGCTTGGAAAGTATTTTTCGAGCATCACTTCTTCTTGCGGGCATCAAAATGTTTGTTGGGAGAATCTTCTTTAATAATCGAAGTAGGCTTTCCACACTATTATCGCTCCATCCATATGTTATTTGTAAGTTGAGGATTTTCAAGCATGCTTGTAAATTTAAGTACTTTTCACTCTCATACAATGGTGTGTTAGCCTCCTTGTGTAACACATCCTCTTTGTCGAATGTTCTAAAGTTAGGTAGTATCTCTTCCTCACCCTCAGTTTGAAAAAAGTTATTGATCATCTCCTCCATGACATCCTCTTCCTCTATCTCATGTGGAGGAAATCCTAGGTCTTCCAAATGTACTGAACATGCTCCACTTTCCAAGTGCTCCTTACGATGCTTGTACTCCTTCCTCAAGTTTCCCTCAATGACAAAATAATGAGGCATATTGTGTAGTAGTTGTGCATGAATGTCCATGCCCTCCTCAATCTAATGAACCATATTTAAAAATGACACTCAACATTACATATGGCAAACCATGAGTTTACATTTCATCTCATAAGTTTATATACTAACCAAGGAATTGGCTTGCATCATCAAGTTGGCTGGCATTGGTTCAAACGATTCCCATTTTCTAATATGCTCTAATGTCACTCAACATTCACATAAACAAACATTCTTGCATCTTGCACATGAACAAGGGATTCTTCTTCGTACACCCTAGACCTCCAATTAATGGTGAACCATCACGAAGACATCTATCTTCGTGAACCATCACGAAGACATCTATACTAGGCACAAAAAGAGTGTAATTAAATTATTGATTATGAATACATGCACTAAGTCTAGTAGTGTCAATGGAATATGCATAGGTTTGCTCTTTGGAGTTTACCCAGCATCGTTATAAACGTTAGTACTATTAACATTGCTTCAAGCGCTACTATAAGCACCATTAAAGCACCACTAGAATTAACTTTTTGAACATGCGACGCCACCAACACCTATCTTTCTCTCCCCCCAAAAATTCCCTCCACTCCTCTCCTTGAGTTCCTACACCGACTCCTCCCTTCCATCAATCTAGTACTCTTTATATTCCTCTTCCCTCCACTCCTCTCCTTGAGTTCCTACATCGACTCCTCCCTTCCATCAATCTAGCTCCCCTCGCATACATTTGTACTCTTTATATTCCTCTTCATCATACTATTTCTCTTCATTACAAAATGGCTATGGTGTAGTCTCTTGAAGGTATTTTTCTATTATGTTTAATGCATTTGTTTAGGGTTCTAATGCATTTGTTTAGGGTTCTTCTTATTCTTCCCCTTCCCCTTGCTATTCCTCTTTATTTTCCTATCCATCACTCTACAAGTGATGGTGTGACCTAATGATTAGGGTTTTTTCTATTATACTTAACCTAATGATTAATAAGAAATATATAGAGATTAAGATTAATTGCATAGAGTACTAACCTTCTCCTTTTTCTTCTTCTCCTTATCCATTTTGTGTCTATGCTTAATGTGTATTGGTATTTTGTATGTTTCTTGTGTTAGGTAGGTAGAGTTCATTAAATGTGTTGCTAATCACTCTTTTACCTTTCTATGTTTTGTAGGTCTAACACTAATCATATCTTAAATAGCTAGACAATATAGAGGTAAGCTCTCTTTTCCTTGTATTTTTTAGGGTTTTGTATCTATGAATTAAGCTTTTAGGGCTTTGTATTACTAATTACTTTGTTTAATCTTTTATTTTGTAGGTCTTCTAATCCTCTCCTTCAACTTCACCAAAAAGAGGCAAGCACTCTAATCATTTATGCTTTTCATCTACCTATTATTGCTCCCTTGGGTGCCGGGGTTTAGGATTAGATTAGGCTTAAGTATTCATGCATATAGCTTAAGCTTAATGTATAGATTAAGCTCTATGCATAGATCTTAACACATAGAATAAGTTCTATGTATAGATCTTAATGCATAGAGCTTAATCTATGCATAAAACTTAATGCATAGATTAATCTCTATGCATAGAGCTTAATGCATGGAATAATCTCTATGCATAGAGCTTAATGCATGCATTAAACTCTATGAATAGAGAGTAATCTATGCATTAAGCTCTCAATGCATATATTAAGTTCTATGCATGCATTAAGCTCTATGAATAGAGAGTAATCTATGCATTAAGCTCACTATGCATAGATTAAGCTCTATATATATATCTTAATGCATAGATTAAGCTCTATGCATAGAACTTAATTAAGCTTTATTTAGTACAGCGCTTAATCTATACATGCATCAAGCTTAATCTATATATTAAGATCTATTCTTAGAGCTTTATGCATGAGTTAGAGCTTAATGAATAGATCTTAATCTATACATTAGGCATAATATATGCATAGAGCTTAATCTATACATTAAGCTTAATATATGCATAGAGATTAATATATGAATTAAGCTTAATATATGCATCGAGCTTAATCTATGCATAGAGATTAATCTATTCATTAAGCTTAATCTATGCATAGAGATTATAGAGCACATTAAGCTCAATCTATGCATAGAGATTAATCTATGCATAGATCTTAAAGCTTTTTAATGCTAAATCTATGCATAAACCTTTTTTGATGTGCAATTCTATGCATGGATGGAGAGTATAAGCTTTTTTAATGTTTGTACTCTCTTATGCATACAACATATATTTATTATGCTCTCTTTTTCTATGCATAGGTATTCTCTCTACTCATAGAGTTTACATGTGTGTAGACATATTAATCACAATGCTTGCAAAACCTCCTTATGTTAGAGTTCAGTGAGAAAGCAACATTACATGCTAATGTAAGGAGGACATGCAAGTATTGTGAAGTGGGATCCTCTCACATATTAGAGCATTCATAGGCTCTATGAATGCATGCATATAGATATATCATAGATGCAATACTAAAAACGTCTTTTTCCTCATAAATGTGTTACTTTTTTTTGCATGTTATGTTTTTTAGGTCTTGCATTGTTGTTCCCTCCTTGTACATAGAGTGATTTGAGTATCAATCCATCTCTTGAGGTACTCTCCAATGTTCTAATTATTCTCATTTATTTGCTTTGCACCCTTGGGTACCAGGGTTTTAGTTTTTCTAATCTCTTAGGTTTAGAGCATAATCCATAGAGATATGGGGCATTTTTGTAAGCCATTTAGAATGTTGGTTAAGTCAAGTTAGGAGTGGTTATTCACGAGTAGGTGGTTATAGTGGAGGGGAAGCCCTTGATCTTTTCACTATCATTCTCTTGTAAAAGAGAAGTTGCCTTTGGATTTAATAGTGGGGAGCATGTGGAAAGTCCTTAGAAGCTATCATATCCAAAAAGGGAAACTATCCACCCTGCTTGTTGAAGCAGTAATCTAGAAGGTCTCAATAAAGTTCTAATATCACATGAGAAGTAGAGGAGTAGTATAGGAGTTCTAATGCATTCTTGTGTTATTTAAGTTTGAGCATCCATAAGGTATAAGAGTTCTAATACATTCTTGTGTTATTTAAGTTTGAGTATGCCTCCGTTTTTATAATGTAGACATTTGGGAGATGATGCAGACTCGAGAAGCCCAACACACCGTCGTTCATTGTCCATCGTGCCAATGCTCGAGAGATAACGCATCTCTCACAGTTAGCCGCTAGTTTGTCACATCATCAGTATGGGAGAGAGAGGGTGTGGAACATTTTTTCTCCACCCTCTCTTCCTTCCAAAGATAACCCCACACTAATGGGCGGTACTCCGATGGGTGGTTCTACTCCTGGGTTGTTACACCTCCTATACCCATGTCCACTCCCATTGGAGAATCTCATCTGGACGTGGAGGTTGACCAAGACACTCCACTCTCTTCTGTGGTACCTAGTCCACGACCTCGTACCATGATCTCGTCAGATAGGAGGTCTCCATCTTCTCGTTATTCTAGTGGGGGTCATCGTTCTGTTGGGGGTGGATGCAGGGGTTGTTTTGGGGGAAGTAATAGATCTGCTCCCAATTTTCCATTAGCAAAGGATGTGTCAGCATAGCAGGTGGTGGATCCAAATGTTTATGACCCAAAGATACTTCCTTACCGTGTGAGGAGGATAGATGGGTCGATCATTGAGGATAGAAAGGGGAAGTATGTCATAGCACACATGCATCACCTTATAAATATTGAGTTCAAAAAAAATTGGGGCATTGACTAGAGAACTCAACACAATGCAAAGAAGCTATACATTCTAAATGTATTGAAGATAGAGTTTCATGTGCCCCACCCCAACTTACAATTTAATAAACTTAAGATGTTGGATTATATGCAAGCTCATGTGAGTCACATGAAATCATTGATTGCCAAGGCTGTTAAGCATGGTGGCATAATGCTGCTAGGAGCATTAGAAAAGTATTGGAAGAAGGCAATAAAGATGTACAAGGAAAATCTCAATCTATTGAAGTAACAAAGAGAAGCAACTCGAGTACGCATGCATAAAAGAGGGGCTTCTCATCTTGGATCAAGTGGAAGGCCATCTTTGCTCGCTCAATTTGTAAGTATTTGAACTCTCAACATTTTGTATTCAAAACTTTGGTTTCTAAATTAAATCTTATATAAATTGTTCTTTTTTTAATGTGTGTTTAACGTAGGAAAATGTGGTGGGCCGTTATCCTTCTCATGAGGAGTACGACTTTGCTTATCGCAATGGAATCTCGACCACATTTGAATAGTTGCGAGACAACAATAGGGTGTCTCTTTGAACTATGAAGCTATGCTAGTAAGTTTATATTATTTTGGTTTTAGAAGCTTTAAGAAATTTATCTTATTTGTGTTTTAAGGTTACTTAATCTTGTGTGATACCAGGAAGATGATGAAGAGGCAATAGGTGAGGAGGAGGAGGGTGATGAGAAGGAGGAGGATGAGGATGAGGACGAGGATGAGTAGAGACCGGCCTATTGTGTCTAATGTTGTGTATCTCCATACTCAATATAGCTCACCTGTTATGGTATTTTGGATATAACTCGCCTTTTTATGGCGTTTGGGATTTAATACAATTAATATTTTGGGAGTTACTATGTTTCAAATGTCGATATGTCTATTTGTACAAATTAGAGTTGTCTTCAATATAATGAATTAAATTATTTTTTTGGGTCAGATTAGGGCATTAGCCCTAATCTACCCAAAAAAATTCACAGTGCCGCTGAATGGCAAAAATAGCAATGCTAACATTTTTTTAAAGCACATCAGTGAGCATAAAAATAGTGACGCTAATGTTTTTTATTGTCTCTGAGCGGCAAAAATAGCAACATTAATTTTTTTATTACTATTGTTGGAGCGACAGAAATAATGAAGCTAATTTTGTTTTACAGTGTTGTTGTGAGCAGCAAAAATAGTGTGGGATATAGCAATAGTTATAGCGCCCAAAAAATAGCGACACTTATAGCGGCGCTTATGCTCTGACACTTTTCCAAATCCTTTTATAAAAGCCATGCTATAACTGCCACTAATCCCTGTTTTTGTTATACTGCATCACACTTTATCTTTGATCTCAATAAAGGGCTAGATCTAGATCCCATAGCTTTCAACTACTACCACTTATAGTAGTATCTCCTAGGTCACTTTCATATTGCCACTTTTGGAAAACACCTATAATGGATTACCCCCTTGACGTACACAAGTACTTGATCATCAAACAACTATACTTTCAGATGGACGAGAAATCATTCAGTATCCACATCTAAATGATAAGGAACCAAGGTACAGCTCATTTTATTTGCCAACTCTAGAGAGATGGCATCCTCGGAACTGTCCATGTCAAAGAGGACAATGAGCTCATGTCCCCTCGTAGTGCCATAGGCACGATGAAAGCCTTCTTCTGTACCTCAGCCTCACCTTCCTACTTATCATCAAATACCACTGGTGGCACCAAATTCAAAGCGAGCAATAGTTGAACGGCATCAGAGAATGATGATGGAGGTGTGGATGTGGATGCTATGGTTTCTATTGTGGAAGTGAGTGCCTTTTCAGTTTGTAACCCAACCCATTTAGAGTTTTCTCAAAGCCCAAAACATGGTGGAGAGCTAGTCACTCTTTGTAATAATTTCCTATTATAATCTTCTTGATTTTCCAATTACTCATCATTGTCCAATTCATGTGTGTTAGAGAGCACGCATAAGAGTCTAGGTCAAGTTGCTTCTTTTGGATGGACAAGCATAAAATGTCTGACTATCCTTTGCATAGAGGAGGGAAGAGTACATTATCTCAAAATTCCATGGAAGAAAATGAGGAGCATATCCTATGATCAATGTAGACATGCGTTGGTGAATCTTTCTTCCATTAGAGATAGAGTCTGTAGGAAACTTAGGCAAAATTTGGTGCCTTGTCCAAAGTCTCCTTAGTCCACATAGGACTTCTAAAAGGATTCTTGTCTATTATGCATACTTCCACACTCCTCCACATGCTCTCCACATGCCTCCACAAGCATGGTGTAAGAGAGGGTAGAGCAGAGAAATATTTCACTTGGTGGAGTACCACACACACTCATAATGGAGTGATCACAACACTATAAAGCATTTGTGCCTAAAGTAACACTCTATTAGTGAGACAGAATTTGGGTGTCATTATGCGACTCTCCCTACAAGAAAGTGTTCCTTTAGCAAAACAAATAGTGTCTCTAGAATTATTTCACTATAAGTAGCTCCTCTAGCAAGAAGATTCCCATCTAATAACATGGTATATTGTAGCAACTATACTTCAAATGTTTCATTTATGCATTATGCTCTATGTCGACTCACCTTTTTCTAGGGTTGCCTACATATGCACCCTCTTAGATCTCTCTGTAGCAGCTTGTTTTTGCACACACTAGGGTATCCTACTTTGTTGCTTTGCTACACATAACATTGCCCATATCCCTAGCTATAGGTCTTTCTGCTACCACATTATTGATTTTCAGGGATTTTATATTCACGTGATCACAAAAAATTTTTTGTTAATAACATGTGTGAGCATGTTATTAACATGTTCACATGTTAACATGTTCACAAAAAGCCGGTGGCAAGCGACCTGGTAACCGAGAAAAATCCCGCCGGGCTTTTGCATACCCCGGCGGGCCCGCCGGGCTTTTCTGTACCCCGGCGGGTCCCGGAGGGGTCGTCACATATCCCGGCGGGGTACAATTTTCTATATATATAGGCCCGGGGGGCCCTTTGGGATTTCATTGCTGACAGCATACACAGGTAATAAAAACTTGTGTGTGTGTGTGTGTGTATGTGGGTGTGTTCGTGCGGGCAGCCGCCCACTGTCGCAATGCGCGGCAGGATGTGGGTGGTCCGCCACACGATGGATGTGTGTGTGGGTGAGTTCATGCGGGCAGCCGCCCATTGTCGCAATGCGCGGCAGGATTTGGGTGGCCCGCCACACGACTGGTGTGTGTGTGTAAGGCCATTCTTCGGAATGGTGCTTACCCTGGGGCACTTAGTCGGTAACGCGGCTAGTCTGTGTCCTATGGTAAGTATGGCACGCCGTAGCGGTACTAGTCGGTAACGCGGCAAGCATAGTATCGTTATGGCGATGTCACCTTCCCTTCCCTTCCCTTTGTCAAATGCGGACATATGGTCGGTAACGCGGCCAGTGTATGTTCGTATCTTATTGAAATTCCCATAGAATCGGGCGGCATTTTGTCGTTAACACGGCAAGTTGGTGTCGTCCGCTAGTGCATAAAATGTTTTTTGCATATTGCGGCATTTGATCGTTAACGCGGTCGAAAAAGTGTCGTAAATTTGCTTGCGTATTTCGGCATATGATCGTTAACGCGGTCGAATAAATGTCGTAAATTTGTTTGATTTGACTTGTATTGTTTTTATTGTGTTTGATCCATGCGATACTTGGTTGCTAACGCGGCATTAGTATTTCAAGGATCAAAGTTTACATCATATTGTCTAAACGTTTTATTTTATAATATCGTGATTCATAACTCGAAAAATATGAATCTCTCTCTTCTTACCCCCCTCTCTCTCTCATGATACACTTCACAACTCTTTCTCTATCTCTCTCATGATTCACTTCACAACACGATAGATGTGTAGATAATGATTTTTTTTTATTTTTCTTAAAATACACATAATGTTTAATAATTTCTTTTTTCTCCCTCTATTTACTTAAAAATTAAAACAATACATTATTTTTCTCTTTAGGAACTCACAAAAACATTAAAAATGACATTTAATGTTTCTTTTCTCTATCTGTCACAACTCTCTCTTCCTCTCCTCTCTCTCTCTCTCTCTCATGATACACTTCACAATTCTCTCTCTCTCTCTCTCGCAATGATACACTTCACAACTCTTTCTCTCTCTCTCTCTCTCTCATGATACACTTCACATCTCTCTCTATCACGATAGGTATGTAGATGAGGAGTGCTTTAGGATTACAAAACATTATTTTTCTCTCTTTAGGAACTCACAAAACTATAAAAAATGTCATTTAATTTTTCCTCTCTCTATCTGTCACACCTCTCTCTTCCTTCCCCTCTCTCTCTCTCTCTCTCATTCGATAATGTATACACTTCGTAAGTAATAATGCGCTTGTTGCGGTTGTCCCACGTTCGATAATGTATTGCATGATGTTGAGTTCAGTAATATTGTTTGATATATTCTGTTTTTGATTGATCATTGATAAGTAATGATACACTTATTGCTGTTTTCTCACGTTTGATGATGTATTGGATGATGTTGAGTTCATTAAAATTATTTGATATTCTGTTTTTGTATGAACATTGACGATATTGATATACTTGTTGCTGTTCTCTCACGTTTGCTTGATGTTTATTTCAGTAATGTTTGATATTCTGTTTTTTTGTTTGTTTAGTGACATTTGCTAGATTTACGAAGACGATCAACATGCTTTCTCCCGAAGAGCGCAAAATTGTTCTGCGAGCAATTCGCGTTGAAGCGGTCATCACGGTATCACAATGTACTGATGATGTCGTCAAAAAGATCAACGAGTCTGAGATACTCATGCGAGATCTCATAGACCAAATATGGGAAAATGCACAGCGTCGGCTTCGAAGCGGAGGCAACGTTGAGCTGCTAGATAGACAGAAGATAGCAGATTTCAACCATCAGCACATAACACGAACCATTTTGGGGAGCATGCGAGTAGCGTGCAGTGATCTTAGAGATGCTGCCCCGCCTGAAGCCAACATGCAACGTCTACAGTTATGGGACGTTGTATGGAGCGAGCAAAGGGCCAAGAGCAAGCGCATGAAGGCGTTGGATGCAGAGTCCCTCCCCAAAAGAGTGCGAATTGCCCAGGACGTTGCTGCAACGTCCAGTCATGCAGATGCAAGTGGTACAGGTGTCATTAATCGTACCATCTACAATTCTATGTGCACACATCTTATTGGCATCCCACACGAAGCTCTTCACGAAGGACGAACAATTGGCTCCGGTGTGTTTGGAACAGTAAAAGAGTATGCAATTAAAGGTATATCATTTTTACCGGAGCACATCACTTTTTGCGGAAAGCACTACAAAGGAGAAGGCAGCGCGAAGTTCGAGAGCTTCCAAGCAGAGCAGGGTATGCAAGTGCTACATCCATCGATTGTCCGATGCATTGCCTTTACAAAAGAGGCTCCTTGGATCACAATTTTCCCGTACTATAATGGCGGCGCTCTTGGTGATACTCTTCTGAAGGTTCCCTTCAGATTCAGTTAGTTCACCAGAGCCATTTTTCGTTTGGATCGAGGATGGAGACAACCCCCGCCTGATAATATCCCTTTAGGTCATCTAGAACTTTCAAAAATAAAAGAGGTAGTAATAAATATGCCACATATTATGCATGCCCTGGTGGAAGAGGTAGCGGCAGCACATATGGCAGGTATTGTACATACCGACCTACATCCTTTTAATGTAGTGTTGGATTATACAAAAGAGCTAAAGCCACACATAGGTATTATCGATTGGGGGTTGCTGCTGAGAGCGCCCAAAAAACGGGTGTCTCTCAATTTTGTTTTTGAAGCAGACAAGAACCCGGAGAAGGTGGCACAGGCAGTCTCCTACGCAGACAGAGAGCGAAATAAACGGCCGTGGATAGCCCCAGAGCTTTATGATCCATTTTTGGCAGATGCATACACTCCTGCATCTGACGTTTTTGCCTTGGGATATTTATTACAAACTTTATATGACTTCTGGAAGAAAGTGCAAGAGTTGTGGATGGATAATAGTTCCCATGACAAAGTTACCATGGATACTATTATTCATAGAGTCAAAAATTGGATGTTCCTGCCTAATCGCGATGAGCGAAAATCAATTTTGCAAGTAGTTGAATTTTTTAGATCACTAAATACTGACCCTACGAGGGCACAACGTCCTCTTGTAGAGCTATCGGTGGCATTCACCCCAACTTTGTAATAATACAGTACCAAGGGATTAAGTTTCAGGAATGGCATTTTGGTTCTCTCTTCAAAATTTGATGTGTCCAATGTTTCAAAATTTTGTTTCTCTCTTCATTGAGTCTTTGCAACATCTCTCTCCTCCTGTGGTGTTTAAGTTTATGTTTCCTCTTCAAAATTCGATGTGCGAGCATTGTTTGAAGTGTTTTTGGAGTCAAGTGGATACACTTCATCGAGTCTTTGCAATACATATCTCCTCTCGTGGTGTTTGCTTTAAGATTTTGAGATTATGGTCAATTTATCTTACGTTGATCTTTACAGTTCATTAAAATCCTAAAGTCATTTACGTTCATGCAGATATGGAGCAGGCGCAAGCGAACGAGCATCAGGAGTTAGCCAAGAAGGCTTACGAGCGAATGAAGGCCCTATCACATGGCCTGACAGCCCGCGAAGCGACACGAACAGCATGCAGGTTATCCAAATGGACTAATCCAACTTATGCCCAGTGGAAAGACATAAACAAACGCGTGACTACAGAGATGATAAAGGAAATATGGCCATGTCCAGATGGCGAAATTAAGAAGGGAAGATGGAAGATTTCTCGGTGCACCCACAACGATATCAAAACTAATGCCGAGCGCATTTTCTTGGAGGTGTACGGACGTCCTCTCCATAACGCCGACGCTCCACTGTATTTTGCTAAAATGTTATATGCTCAATTTATCTTACAAACTCCAGTGGACTTCGCCTCCAGAGAGGCCACTGTCAACACCCACGACATTCGTGAAGAGACAGTGACATTTACACGAGAAGAACTTGCACTCATGGTGGAGGGCGCTGGACTGGAGTTAAACCAGGTTAAAGAAAGCTTGGGGGCCCAATTTAGCAGAGAAGGAGAAAGAAGCTGACCGATTAACTCAAGCGTCAACTCCTCCCCCGGCCAATAGAGGGATTCAAGAGCAGCTAACAAAGATCAGCCAAGATGTACAGAGCATCTCTTCACGTATTGCTTCTGTGCGCCAAGGAAACCACATCTCTCATTTTTTGATACATCCTGATCTTGTGGGAGTTTCTGCTGAGGCTACAAGTTCCTCCACCCCCCAATGTCCTGTATGTTATAAAGTATTCGATGGGTGGAGCGGCCAGTATATACTACCATGTGGACACTACTACCACTTAATATGTTTAGTGAGACAAATGCAAAATACTTCTACATGTGCATTGTGCAGTGTCCCAATAAATCAAGGTATTTATACAGTGTTCGGCATGGCTAGCGAATATAAACCACCAGGACCTTTAGATGCAACTCCGAGTGCAATTCGTAATTTATTTCAAGATGAGAGTTAAGAAAAACAAATCCTACTTTTGTATTGATAATTTCTTCAAATATGATCATTTGTACAAGTACTTTTTATTAAATTAATGAAGTGACTTCTTCCTCTATGTCAATATCTTGCTCCAAAATTCTTTCACCGTTTACTCTCTCGTCTGCTAAATTAAGTTCATCTAAGTAAATGTCTAAATTGTCTTCTATCTCAAGGGTGGTGCACAACGTACGTCCAACATCAAAGTTCTCGTCTACTACATCATCACAATTGTACATCCATCTGGGCATATCTTCTTCATACTCTTCGCTTTCAATGTCTCGCAAGATCTTTTCATTGCAGTACATGTAAACAAGATTATCTGCTCGATCTGCAAGAAGTCGATTGCGAATAGTACTATGAATATATTTATACATGCTCCAGTTCCTTTCTGAGCCTGAGTTTGAAGAGCACTGACTTAGAACCTTCATCGCAAGGTTGCGCAATAAAGCATAATGCTCACCACCATTCATCATCCACCACTTCCATGCAGGTTGCTCTTTGGCCATTTGTTGAACAAGGGAGTTGGAAAATAAACCTTCTTTCAACCGAAATGAGGTCATCTCCTTTATGCACTGTACACGATCATCATCATTATTATAGAAAGTGTTTACCACTTTATAAAAATCTTGCACCACCTCAACGTTGGACATCAAATCCATATTCCAATATTCAGGATCTAACATGTAAGCAGCACTGTGTAGTGGCGAGTGCGCTCCAATCCATCTAGCATGAAAGTACTTCAACAGAACTTTTCTTTGTCTACTAGAGAATGGTACACGTCATTGCTTTTCCACCACTGAATGCTCTAATTTCTCAGGACACTCCAAACTCCGCTGGACAGTCCACCATTGCATCCATGCTTTTCCGAGATTAGGCGCTCTTTGATCAAGACTTCGTACAACATACATAACAGGCATCATTACATGGTATGCATCCATCACACTGTTCCACCAACTTCTTCTCGTAAGCGCTCCCTTCAAGACTTTGATTTTCTCTTTCACTTTTTCAAGTTGAGTGTTCTCCCAGTCATGAAATGCCATGCATGTAAATGTTTCACAAACTGCATCTTTATTTCTAAGAAGAGACTCAAAAGTGTAAAAGTGAGTGCAAAACCTAGTCTCCGCTGGAAGCTTTAACATAACTGACATGCGAGGTCGAAACATATCTAAAACTCTCTGTCTCTTGAGCATGAATTTCACAAGCTGGCGAGCAGTGTCGACGATCGAGGCAAACCATTTGGTATCATCAGATTTATACCAATCTTTTAATACAAGATTCAAACTATGAGTATTACATCCTACCGGAAAAATATGTGGATATTGTCGCTGTAGGATTCTGGATGCATTTTTACAATTTTTTGCATTGTCCATGACGACTTGGACTACATTCTTGGCACCCACTTCCTCTATCACAGAGCTAATGACTTGAGCAATGTAAGCCCCAGTTTTGATTGAACCAGCTGAATCCACGGCACGGATGAAAGTCTCACCTCTAGGTGAAATAACCATTACATTAATTAATGGTTTTCTTTGCACATTAGACCATCCATCACTTACTATACTACATCCAGAAAGCTCTATATTGCTAAGAATTATTCTTTGTACACGTTCTTTTACTGACGCATAACATTTCTCTAATAGATCATTTTGCATAGCATGGTACGTAGGCGGTGAAAACCCTGGTCCAAACTCACCAATTTTCTTCCATGCTCTCTTCCAGTGGTCACTGTCCACGATCATCATAGCACTCCCAGAAATGTAAATCGCTTCAGCGAGGACGAGTTGTGCATCATCGAGTCGACCTTGACGTAGGCTTTCTTGCAATGAAGTTTGACGCATGGGTATATTTCCTACGTCAAAGTTTCGCTTGCAAGAAGATGCACTGGGTAGATTACTTTCTGGTTGCACATTGCCGTTCGGGGTACAAGTAGGTGATGTAGCGGGAGTTTGATGATTAGAACAACAGTGTTCTTGCTGCCTTGATACATTAACGGTAGGAGTGTCATGTTTTCTTGAATCTTTCTTTTGCATTTCTTCTCTTATGCGTTTGGCCACTATAGGTGCAGAGGGGTGGGTACATGACTTTTTCTTCGGTCCGCCTAAAAAGTGTTCTCTTAGTCGAGGAGCCCCACCTGATTTTACTGCATGGCATAGCTTGCACTCCCAATCTATGAATCGATCACCAACGTTAATTGCATATTGCCACTCTATCCCAGGTGCCTTTTTTTTCCTACTATTTGAAATTTGGACTCTATTGGAGGTACCACTGGATCCAACATTGTCCTCCATCTCAACAGATAACCTATTCAACCAAGCGTATAACAATGAATACACAAATGAAAAAACAACAAATCACTCACGTATAACAAAAACATACATTAGCAAACAAATTACTTCGAAACTATCTTGACAAATTCAAAAGATCATCACATAACACAAAACTACTTCAAACTATCTTGCAAGGTCTTACTACAAAACTACTTCGAAACTATCATGCACATTGCACTCCCAATGAAGGATGCCTTTTGTACCCAATTAAGGATACTTTACACAATCAAAGATCTATACTTGCCCAATACTCTAGTATAGGACAATAGACCTTCTTTAACATTCACAAAAAAAATCAAAGATCTATGCTTGCCCAATACTCTAGTATAGGACAATAGACCCTTGTCTACTCTAAACTATATCAAGTATCAAGAACCAATACAAGCCCCTAAGCAGGACTCTTGGCTCCATCAAACCATTCATAAAGCAGAATGAGGTAGATTACGTACGTGGCTCAAATGCAAAGCTGAATGACTCCAAATTTGTCCCTAAATCTCCGCAAGTATTAGCTACGAACCACACCCTGCCCCCAGTTCAAAGAACTAAGGACGAGTGGCTCAATAGCCTTAGGAGTGCCTACAAGGAAAGACGACAGCCCCTAAAATAAGGACGTTCTTCCCAAGAGGACACTTCTAGCAACTCGAGAGCTCTACAAGTACTTTGAGGAGAGATATCACGCCCCCAAAACAAGGACTATCTTCCCAAAAGTTGTACGATGGGTGTCGGGCAGTGTTTATATACAGAATAGTACCCCGCCGGCATTTCTTCTTTTTCCCGGCGGGCCCGCCGGGCTTTCATCTTTCCCGGCGGGCCCACCGGGAAAACTACATATCCCGGCGGGCCCGCCGGGAAAGGTGAAAGCCCGGAGGTGTTACTGGAGTAGTGGGTTCCGACAGGTCATTTCTCAGGTCATGTGAATATACATTGTGATCACAAGTTTTAATATGTTAACACTAGGTTTTGTTAACGTGATCACGAAATTGTGAAGACGTTAATGAAATCCCTGTTGATTTTTCTTAGAAAGATCTTAGTAGATACAAGTTTCTTGTTGCGGGTGGGCAGTTTTTAAGGATGCCATGGCCTCCATGGCTACGGAAAATCACATTAGAGACGTCATTGACTCTATGTAAAGGAGACTGATCACTATGAAGATGGAGGTACCTTTCACCATTCAAGAGCCAAATGTAGTTTTTGAGACACCTTCTAGTCATGGAGGGCATCTCAATGCACAAAGGAATGTATTTATGAAGATATGGGAAAATACTTGAATGAACAATTGGGGAGTCTATAAATCACATGGCCAATATGATGATTTATACACTACGGAGGCATCAAGAGTAATAGAGACTCAATGGACATTACAGTGCCGAAGAATTTATTGAATGCCGCGGAATAAAATTAAATGAACTGCCTTGCATTGAGAACTTTAACCTTAATGCTAAGGTTAGAAGTAATACACTAAGGGTGGCAGCGTACGTGGAAAAGAAATGTATTTCTTTTATTTGGAAATTTCTAGATAGTATGGAAGAGAAATGCGAGCGCAGCTTTTGCAAATGGAAATTTCCGGAAGGATAGCTGCAAAAGGTGGTGTAAGCACGATTTCCCCGCGGGAAAAAGAGGGAAAGACCGGAGGCAGACGGCGGCGAGAACCGGTGAGGAAAAAAAGTTCTGTAGAAAAAGGGAACAGTGTCCAATCGACCAGTTTTTTTTATTTCAAGAATACATACACTGTTTGTGCCTTGTAGGTGTTAGATTTGGAGGAAATCTTGAGTACTATAAAGGGAGATACTCTTTGTTTTTTTTTCACGACCTTCATCAAACAGTCGGCGGCGTGCAGCTTGCGACTAGTGAAATAAAACAAGAGATTCCACGCATGTTCTCCTTCAGTTAAGTAATTTTTTTTAATTTCCTTAAAAATTACTCTCACTCTATACGATTTGAGAGAATCGTTTATCCCATATATCAAAAAGAATTTGGAAATGAATAGAAAGACTTTGGGAAAAAGCTAAAGAACTTGGAGCTCGGAGATTTGTGAAAAATACATTGAAGTCGAGGGTAATTGGCCTTACTTTCTACTCAAATGAATTTTGGAAATTACGAGTATGTAAAGCTATGCCGAATGCTATCTTTTGCTTGTGAGATGTTAGAATATTAAGGCAGGTTTTCAGGTGAAAAAGAGCATCTTGATATAATGGTTTTGATGGCACTGGATGTAAAGGATGTAACTGGTCACATGTATATTGGAAAAATTGGAAGGCCTTGTTATGCCTACATGTGAATGGTTCAAAGGGTTTCGAGAAAAAAGTCAGTGAGTAAAGGAACAAACACTTGGTATGTAATTTTGTTCAATCATCAGGATGAATTCAAGGATGTATTGAGGTAAATCGACACATGTAATTGTCATTGGAAATAGTGATGATCAATACTCCTTGGGAAATTTTGTGCGTGAGTTTCCTTGTTAGACTTGACATTCACTCTCACAGCTAGAAGTCTCGTACTTTCCTGGCTGTACCGCACACATCACGACAACTTTTTGGTGAACCCGACGTGAAACTGCTGGGGTGAGAGTGTGGTGAAATATACAGTTAAGCTATGGCTGAGAATTCTGAGGGTCAGGGGGTTCATTTTGACCCCGGAGTTATGCAGATGTTTCAGATGTTTACCATGTACATGCAACAGCAACAAGCTGCTGAGAGGGGACAAATTTCCACGACCAAAGCATTACAATCAATTGTGAAAAAGGTGGATCAATTTGATGGGAAGGACATTACAAAGTACCTGCGCAATTATATAAAGGAGATGGAGCTAAACAGGGTGACTGAGGAAGATATGGTTCGAAGTTTCGAGCTGGTATGTGTTCCTGAAATAAGAGAGCGCATAAGAGGATTGCAGATAGCACATGGTGGCAGAAATTGGGAGGAGTTCAAGCTTGCTTTAAAGGATGAATATTTCATGGAGGATTCTGAGCGAGTGACCAAACGAACTTTCTTGGAATGGGTCACAAAACCTAAAATGAGAATTTCTGCCACATAATTGCTAAGAGAGTTTGAGAAGCGCTATGCCCAGCTGTCAAGGATAGAGCGTGCAACTTTGGATAGAGAGAAAACAGAGCTCTTCTTGCAAGCAGCTGGGAAAGATCTCCAGGAGAAATTGGAAATCCTCCTTGAGGATAAGGATACAGAGCAGGGATTAAAGAGTGATTGGAATGATGTTGAGGATGCAGTCACTATGTTAGCAAAGCGGCAGCGGAGGAGGGATAAAATGGTGATGGGCTCTGCAACCCCCATAACTGCTGTCACCCCTGAGAATCTATCCAAACCAGCTGCTACAATTCCAAAGATAGATGGGCCGATGGATGAGCTTATCAAGGGTATGCGTGACTTAAAATTGAAGATGTCCAGGATTGAAGAAAAAGGTCTACCATTGGGGCAGGCTTCTATGCAAAGGCCTCAAAGCAAAGAAGGGTTTACATATAGATGCATATGGTGTGATGACCCAGAGCATGCAAAGAAGGATTGTGCTAGCTATAAAGAAGCTCTTAAAAATCAACTTGTGTTTTTCAAAGATGGGAAAATCCATCTTACAGAGACTGGTCTTCCATTGAGTACAAACTTTGGGAAAGGAGGGATGAAAAAGCTGGTAGAGGATATGGCTGCTAGTCATGCCATTTCTATGGTTGAGGCAGCAACCTATGGATTAAAGGTTGGTCAACTAAAGCAGGGATTTGAGAATGATGAGGATTATGAGAATGAGGATTTTTGGCCATTAACAATGGAATTAATTGCGTCAAAGAAAGTGTCAAAGCAAGCTTTGCATGAGGCAGGTGATTGTATACGTCTTGAGACTGGCTGGGAGGAGCCTGTGGATTCTTTATCCATTCATGCCTATATTGCCAAATGCCAAAATAATGAGGCACAGGTAGAGGAGAAGCGTAAAAGGGAAAATGAGGAAGGAGGGCCATCAAAAAGAGTTACACGTGGAAGTGAAAAGAAGGATCCTGGGCCATCACATATGCCTCCACAGCATAGCAGACCTCCACAGGATGTTTCAATGGAAGAACTGCCAGCAAAAATGAAGGAGAAGAGTAAAGGGAAAAGTCCACTCTACAAGCTTCAATCTGATATTGAAGTTGCAACAGATCTCAAAAAGGTACTTGAAGAAAGGATTCTAAACAGCAGGGTGGAATTCACACTAGGGGAAGTCTTGGGGATTGCAAAGAAAGAATTTCATGATGAGATAATTGATATTATACGAAGAAAAAGGCAGTCCATAATTGAATCTATTCCATCACAAGGGGAGGCAAGCACTTCCAAGACTCATGGAGTACAGGTACAGAAAAAGGAAGAGAGAGAAAATGTGGTGGAATGTAATCACTCTGCTGATGGAGCATGACAAGTGCGCTTTGTGGAAGAGGATGATGAAAAAGAAGTTCTTACAAAGAGTCATTACTCCAGGAGCCATTGGGCAAGAGCAACCACTGAAACCCTTGTCAAGATAGGTAATTTGGAAGAGCCATATGTCGATCTAATTGATCATGGGTCTGAAATAAATCTTATGGCTAAAAATCTCTACAACAAATGTAAGTGGCCAATGGATGTGGATCATGGGTGGATGATTAAAGCAGCTAATAACTCATCTGGAGAGCTTTATGCAGCATGTCCAAATGTAAGGGTAACTATAGGGGATGTGAAGGATGATCAGAATTTCTTTGTTCAGGAGATGTCATCGTATCCCCTTACATTACAGCTGTAAGGATGGAAACAAAGGTTTTGGATGATGGTTCAGCATATGCAAGAATAAGGAGTAAAGATGGCAAAAAAGCTGTTCAGTTTTTGACAATTTGCATTAACCATGAAAGGAATCGTGAGTCTCTTCGGGCACAGTCACTCCCAAAGATAAACAGAGAGTTCATGAATTACAGGGAGATGAGGGATTTTGGCCAGGTGCCATTGTAAAGTGGGATTCCAATGGTACAAGGGGAAATGAGTTCTCGCAGGACTCAATCAATGTAAATAGCTTTTCAGCAAATTTTCAGGGATTCTCCAGCTATGGGTCACTGGTTTCTGTAAAAAGCAAGGATTTGAAGCATGGCATGCGAAAACATATACAAAATGAACAAAAAAGTTTTGAGCAGTGTGGTCTTTTGGGGAAGAATGAGTTTATTTCAGGGGTGCTTGATGAGGTGTCATTTGTAGATACTATGGATGTGCTTTTTGATATGGGAAGAGCATGCTTACAGGGTGGAAATGAAATGATAAAGGTGTCATCTGTGGAGATGTATGATATAATCCAGGAATTTGAGGGGGTGGAATGTAAAAACATGAATTGTGAGATGGATGCTCATGTTGATACAAAGTACAAAACGGTTGCAAAGAAGGTGAAACCAGTTGCCTTGCCCTTGCCACCGGGAAGCAAGGAGAAGATAGATGAAGCTTCTATGCAGCCAAATCTTAGAGATCCGAAGAAAATTGGGCATAAATTTACTCAAGAAACTCTAAAAGAGCTGAAGATTGGTGAGAAGGATTTTCTGTTGCCAGTTGAAAGGGAATGCTTTGAGGAGATGCTTGTAAAACATGGGAAAGCTTTTGCTTTTCAGCCGCATGAGATAGGCTGTGTTGATCCAAGTGTAACAGCACCAATGGTGATCTTTACTGTTCCACATGTGCCCTGGAACCTGCGGCCAATTCCAGTACCAAAGGCTCTCTTGCCAAAGTTGATGGAATTACTAAAGGAAAAGATCAGGATGGGAATCTTGGAGCCTTCATGTGCCCCATATTCCAACAGATGGTTTACTGTACCAAAGAAAAATGGGACATTGCGCTTTATTCAAGACATGCAACCTGTAAACAAAGTCACAATCAGGAATGTGGGAGCAGGTCCAATTGTGGATGAGTTTGCAGAAGCATTTGCAGGGAAAGCTATATACTCTATGGGCGATCTGTATTCGGGATATGATCAGTTCTAGCTGGATATACAAAGCAGGGACTTGACCACAATGAGAACTCCTTTGGGATTAGTAAGGATGTGTACCTTACCACAGGGAGCCACTAACTCAGTGGCACATATGATGAATGGAATGAATAAAGTCTTACGAGACTTCATACCACAAAAAACTATGCCATTTTTGGATGATGTGCCAATAAAGGGCTGTGATGAGAAAGACAAAGATGGGGATTTGGATTCAAAAGGGTGCCGCAAGTTTGTGGCAAATCATATAAAGGATTGTGACATGATTCTATCCAGGCTTGAAGAAGTGAATCTTACTTTATCTGGGCTGAAATCAGTGTTTGGAGTTGGTGAAGTGCGAATAGTGGGACATCTTTGTAGTACTAGTGGACGCCGACCTTGTCCAGCCAAAATAGATGCAATACAAAGAATGAAAGAGACATGCATTAATGTTACAGAGCTCAGGAGATTTCTTGGAGCATGTGTCGTTTATGTTATTTGGATCCCACATTATGCACATGTAGCAGATCCTCTTTATCAACTTTTGAGGAAAAATCAAAAATTTCTGTGGAGTGCAGTACATATTAAAGCTATGCGGAAGCTGAAATATTTGCTCCAATCATCACCCACTTTGAGAAAGGCAGATTATGAGTGTGGCAAGCCTGTGATTGTTACAGTTGATACTAGTCCTACTGGGATAGGATGGGCAGTAGGGCAAGATGATGAGGATGATCATAGGTATGTAATTAGATTTGGAGCAAAGGTATTAAGCTTTCGGCAACGAAAGTATCCACAGATCAAGAGAGAATTATGGGGGATAGTCACTGCTCTAAAATGTGAAAAAGAATATCTTATTGGGGCATCTGTACTTGTGGAAACTGATTGCTTGCCACTTCTTGGGATGATAGCAAGTTGTACCACTCCAGATATTGCTATGCTTAGGTGGATTGCTTATATCAAGTCACTAAATCCTGAGTTTGAGCATATTGCGGGAAAAGATAATCCAGTTTGCAGATATGCTATCAAGAGCCAGGTATGAAGATGAGAAAGAGATGATTAGTGACATTGATGATGTGGGTACAAAGTTCTATACTACAGCATATGCAAAAGGGGATCATATTTGCCTATCAAATGCACTTGAGTCTTTTATTGAGGAAATATATGAAGGAGATTGGTTGCTTATTGGTCAATATTTGAGTACTCTGACAAGGCAAGAAAATTGGTCTGACTCAGAATTTAAGAGGATTCGTAGAAAAGCATATGGTTATTTCCTAAAGGATGGGTATCTCTGGAAGCATCCTAAGCAGAGGAATGCTATGCCACAGAGAGTCATATGTGATAAAGAGACTCAAGGAAAGCTTGTGAAAGAATTCCATGAGAGTCTCTGGGCTGGGCATAGAAGTGTGTGGGCCACCTTTACCAAAATAAAGGAAAAATATTGGTGGAGAGGAATGTACAAGGATATTTCCCAATATGTGGAAACATGCATAGTATGCCAAATGTACTCAAATGTGCGGCATCGTGATGGCTTGCAACCAACCTACCCACCTGCCATGCACTACAAATGGGTAGTGGATCTAGTTACAATGCCTTTGGGAATTTGGCAGATGCGGTATATAGCACTTGCAAGAGAAGATTTGACAAATCAGGTAGAAGGGCGTGCTCTTAGAACAAAGAGTATGGAAACAGTATGTAAATTTCTCTTGGAAGATGTGATCTGCCGATATGGTTGTGTTGGGAAAATAACAGCTGATAGGGGTGAGCTAGATGTTGAAGAAGCAAGGGAATTCTTCTCTAGAATTGGTATCAAACTGTCCCTAACATGTGCTTACAATCCTGAGGGCAATGGAAAAAGTGAGCGAGGACATCCTCCAATCATTAAAGCTTTGGCTAAGGCATGTAGAGAAAGAATGAGAGAGTGGTCAAAGTTGCTACCATATGCCTTGTGGGCTGACCGTACAACTCATAGCTCAGTGACAGGATACATGCCTGCAGAATTAATGCATGGTCAGAAGCCAGTGATGCCAGTTGAAGAAGTAATTCTAACTTGGAATGTATTGCCCTGGGTGGAAGGATTGAGCAGAGATGACCTCCTTGCATTGCGAATAAGACAGTTAGAGAGGAGGCCTGGAGATATAGAGCTTGCTAAAGCTCGCTTGAAAGATGCAAGGTTGAAAAATAAAGAAAGATTTGATAGTAGACACAGACTCCGGCCAAAATCTATTGAAGAAGGTGATTGGGTTCTAATGTATGATAGTAACCTTGACAACCAATTCACCGTTCAAAGAAAATTTGCAAAAAGATGGTTTGGCCCTTACATTGTCAAGCATGTGCATGGAAATGCCACGTATACTCTGTGTGAGCTTGATGGAACAGAAATAAAGAATCTTGTGGCAGGCAAAAGGATCAAGATATTTAAAAGAAGGCATGATAGTGATCCTTTTGATTCACAGGAGACTCAGGATGAGAGGCTTGACAGTGGCAGTATGGATATGGTTGAAGAGGAAGAGGATGATCTTCCTGACAATGCAGAAGATGAAGACGACATCCAGCTATATGTAGATCTTGATGATGATTTGGCACATACCAGAGGATGTGCAGGTTTAGAGGGGGTGGATGTCGTGCCATGGCACGTCTATGGTGTGAAATCGTGCATGTGAGGCCATCAAATACACATCTAGATGCATGAGGTTATGTGCCATGACGAGTCATTATATGATGCCATGTACATATGTTCATATTGTAAATGAGGTTCAATAAGACAAGCTGGGGCTGGAGCCAGATCTAGGAGTTTCTGTATATGAGTGTGGAGGGTGATGGTTCTGCTGTTACTTAGAGCCCATGGGTAAGTTAGAAACATCCAGTTATATATGATGATATGAGTGGCACGCCAAAGGGATAAGTTAATGATGTTAATGGCTTCCCATGTGCATAATGTGTGGTAGCTTTTAAATGGTATCGATTGGGTCAAATCAGTGAATACCTCTTATGGAATGCAAACATGAGGACATCTCAATGCACAAAGGAATGTATTTATGAAGATATGGGAAAATACTTGAATGAACAATTGGGGAGTCTATAAATCACATGGCCAATATGATAATTTATACACTACGGAGGCATCAAGAGTAATAGAGACTCAATGGACATTACAGTGCCGAAGAATTTATTGAATGCCGGGGAATAAAATTAAATGAACTGCCTTGCATTGAGAACTTTAACCTTAATGCTAAGGTTAGAAGTAATACACTAAGGGTGGCAGCGTACGTGGAAAAGAAATGTATTTCTTTTATTTGGAAATTTCTAGATAGTATGGAAGAGAAATGCGAGCGCAGCTTTTGCAAATGGAAATTTCCGGATGGATAGCTGCAAAAGGTGGTGTAAGCACGATTTCCCCGTGGGAAAAAGAGCGAAAGACCGGAGGCAGACGGCGGCGAGAACCGGTGAGGAAAAAAATTTCTGCAGAAAAAGGGAACAGTGTCCAATCGACCAGTTTTTTTTATTTCAAGAATACATACACTGTTTGTGCCTTGTAGGTGTTAGATTTGGAGGAAATCTTGAGTACTATAAAGGGAGATACTCTTTGTTTTTTTTTCACGACCTTCATCAAACAGTCGGCGGCGTGCAGCTTGCGACTAGTGAAATAAAACAAGAGATTCCACGCATGTTCTCCTTCAGTTAAGTAAATTTTTTTAATTTCCTTAAAAATTACTCTCACTCTATACGATTTGAGAGAATCGTTTATCCCATATATCAAAAAGAATTTGGAAATGAATAGAAAGACTTTGGGAAAAAGCTAAAGAACTTGGAGCTCGGAGATTTGTGAAAAATACATTGAAGTCGAGGGTAATTGGCCTTACTTTCTACTCAAATGAATTTTGGAAATTACGAGTATGTTAAAGCTATGCCGAATGCTATCTTTTGCTTGTGAGATATTAGAATATTAAGACAGGTTTTCAGGTGAAAAAGAGCATCTTGATATAATGGTTTTGATGGCACTGGATGTAAAGGATGTAACTGGTCACATGTATATTGGAAAAATTGGAAGGCCTTGTTATGCCTACATGTGAATGGTTCAAAGGGTTTCGAGAAAAAAGTCAGTGAGTAAAGGAACAAACACTTAGTATGCAATTTTGTTCAATCATCAGGATGAATTCAAGGATGTATTGAGGTAAATCGACACATGTAATTGTCATTGGAAATAGTGATGATCAATACTCCTTGGGAAATTTTGTGCGTGAGTTTCCTTGTTAGACTTGACATTCACTCTCACAGCTAGAAGTCTCGTACTTTCCTGGCTGTACCGCACACATCACGACAACGTCTCATAGGATTCAATCAACCTTGAATAATGAATGGTAGAGCATGCTACAAAATAAAGTATTAAGTGATAATTAGACTAGCACACACAAGAAAACGCGAAATGTAGGCTCGAGTTAGTGCTTCATTGTGCTCAACCTAGAAGAAATTGTGCCAAGGATAATTAGAATAGTAAGTGATAATTAGACTAGCACACACAAGAAAATGAGAAATGTAGGCTCGAGTTAGTGCCTCATTGTGCTTAACCTCCAAGATATTGTGCCAATCATGGGACTTTAGTCCCACTAACTTGTCGTTATTTGAGGTGAAAAGTTTCCAAAATGATGTTGCATATCTAGTTGGTGTTCAAAATTGATTTACTCTTTCTAAGATGCTCGCATGCTCTTGGTTCAAAAGAACCCATGGAGAATGAAGATAAAAGATTCCAGTTCCTTCTGAGTTTTGTTGAGACCACATATTTGATTTACTTTTGAACTTGTAAAGATCATTTCTAACCTACAAGTGAGTCCTTCTTTTATGTGAAGATGCCTCTAGAGGGAGTTTGCAATATTCTTAAACATGTGCATAGGATCCAATAGGTGAACAATTCTCAACTTAATCCAATACTCTAGTCTATAGAATATCAACTTTTTGGGCTTTATTCCTATTGATTCCCCCTTTGGATTCTTTTGTCTATAAAGTTCAAATGCATTCCATGCTAAACTCCAGTTGTGTGGAGTCACATGAGAGAGGGGTGGGGTTTAATTCTATGTTTCGCCATTAAAATAAACTTTAGTGCCTCCGGACTCCTAACAGGTGATTCATGGGTCCAAACCTCCTATAAAACAAATGTACACACATCTTCAAGTTCTCACTCCATTGCAAATCAAGTTATGATCTATAAGTAGGATAAGCATGATGGCCTTTTCTAGCAAGATTTGTCATTCATGTTTTGCTTGATTATCAAGACATATAATAAGCGAGACAATGAATCTATGCATGTCGGGTAAATGTTTCAGTCCATACTTGAGTGAAAAGCCTCGGTAGTTATGAATGGTCCATGTGTGAGTATGCCTCATGGGAAGGAAGTTTTGATGTTGGACTGATTTAGATCTATCATGCATCTCGAAACCCCACCACAAAGATCTTGGAGCTCTTGATAAGAGGTGCCAAGTACATCTTCATGTTTGATACTTAGTGCTTTCCAAACATGTAAATGAAAGAAGACAAGTTAATCTTGCACCATAATATATCCTAATACATTAAGGAAGAAGAGATCTATAAGAACAATTACCAACCAAGAATCAAAAGACCAAGAACCAAGTTCTCCTTTTTAATGCCATAAAGGGTAGAATACTATAGTCAATCAATACAACATATCAGGTTGACCATTTGTATGGCTATATGGAGAAAGGGTTGATCCCATCAGGTTCTAGTCCAATTCATAGATTTTAGGGTTCCTCTTTGACGATTGGCAATTCTTGCTTGATTTGTTGAAAAACTTCACAATCTTCTAGGACTCACAACATCCCATTAGTGCTTTGATTTTTTATATGTCACTCCATATATTCTACGATAGATGGACATCAGAACATAAACTTCAAATGAGGTTTAAGAGGGAAATGTCATAGGACCTTTCTTGGCACTTTGCCATTTGTAGACATTGTGACGCATACGCTCTAAGTTATTTTCCAGGAACTCTTGCATAAGAGACCTTCCCATACATGTGTGCTTCCCAGTCCTCCTCACAATTCTTGTATTTCCATGCACATATTTTTGTGCACCATTCTCAAACTGCTCCCAATATTTGTAAAATGATGTTTTTGGTACTCCATGTATCTCATACCATGCTCTGCAACATACCTCCACACCATTCACCCTAAACTTGTAGCTTGTCTTTCCATGCATGTCACGATGCAAAGCCATAGATAACATGTCATACACATAGTTTGTAAGGAGAAGGATGCACCAAGGGCATAGAGCTCTACAAGAAATCAAGTTTTATCAGAGGAACACTGAGTTGCTAATAAGAAGAGCCCCTTTCACTCACACAGTCAAGGAGATTCTCCAACAATATAGAACAAAGTTCCATGTGCAGGGGATTACCCTTGAAGCATTGAAAGAAGCCACCGAGGCTTACCTTGTTGGGGTTTTCGAAGACACCAACCTCCTTGCAATACATGCAAAGAGGATTACCATTTCTGCCAAACTTAGACATACAACTAGCTCGGCGTATTCTAGGCGAGTGCGATATGATCTAGAGATCTTAGATGTTAACCTCCTTTTTAAAGAGCAACTCTTTTGTTTCAAACCCCCCTTTGTAACAAGCCTGTCTGGCTTTCATTTGTAACCTTCAGATATTAAAAATTTTAATTTTCACTTACAATGTCTTGGTGTCATCATGTTTGTTTAACATGGAGTGTCTATCATGTGCCAGTTTGTCACCCAAGGCATTACAATTGAAATTTTGTGTTTGTTGAAGTGTGTGTGAGTACTTGTTGGTAATATATGGAGGAAAGCTACACTTGGATTTTTTTTTATTTTGTTGTTTTCTTGACCGATTCTACCATCGTGAGTTAGTAGTTGGTGACACTTGTTTTTTTGTTTTTTATAAAAATCCCAAAAATAAGGAGCCATTGGTTGTGTGGGTGACTTGCATTACATTCCTTTTGCTAGACATAATCATTATGGATTCATTGGGCAAGGAAATCGCACTCCAAATCACTATGTTGGTTCGACTAACAAAATGCGTGAAAGTGTAGGAAAGCATTTCACAGCGTTATATGTACTTGCATTTTACACGTGAAAGTGTAAGAAAGCATTTCACAGCGTTAAATGTACTTGCATTTTACACGTGAAAGTGTAGGAAAGCATTTCATCCAAAGGCTCGTTGAAAGGGGAAAAGGTAAATCCTCCTTCTCATTCCAAGCAACAAAATAGAAGATGGAGACCCAAAACTGTAGCTCTTCAATAGATAAGAAAGTATCAAAAGTCAAACAATTGCTTGATTTCATGCTATAAAACATAGTCTGCCATTTCACAGAGAACTACCATTTCACGATGTGAAAAGGAAACATTTGCTTGATTTCATGCTGTAAAACATAGTCTGCCATTTCACAGAGAACTACCATTTCACGATGTGAAAAGGATTGTCCACGGATTGAAGGATTGTTAAACCAGAGGTAAGAGAGAGTCATAAATGTATTATAGTAGTCTCCCTGACTCAAAATATTGCAATTCTAACCTAAAATTTCAAGGCGTGAAATACAAGCTGTTCACAATGTAAAACACATCTCACGATGTGAGATGTAGTTCACGACGTAAAACATCAGTCCGCCGACACATACCCGAGCAAAAGAGTTGGAGTAGTGAGTTCTCCTACTGAACTTTTTTCTCTCATGCACTTGAGGTGAGGAAAACGTATTGGAGATGATCCTATCCCTGACGACAGTGCATCCAACTACCTAGGATCTTCCTACCAAAAAAGCATTGGTTCAAGTCACTCAACTAGTAAATGCATTTCACGCTATGAAAGGCTTTCTTGCACTTTCATGGGATAAGACTTTTCCATTTCCTTCTGTCAGTCATGTCAGGAGGATAAGATGCACTAACTTTAGTAAGGAAATCCCAAGATTTCTAGCAAAAAGGGGGGTAGGATTTCACGTGTAAAATGCAAGTACATTTAACGCTGTGAAATGCTTTCCTACACTTTCACGTGTAAAATGTAAAATATAGGGACCACTCTGTTTAACTTGTTCTTTACATTAGACGCTATTTTGTGGATAGAAATTTCTAAAACTACACTTGGAGTGGCTACACAATTGGAATAAACTAGCCATGAGTTCTCCAAATGACTTGATGAGTTGGAGAAGTTGGACGAGGATAGGAGATTAGTTGTCATGGGCATATACAGTGAGAAATGTAGGCAAAGTGGTGGCAGGATACTCATGTGAAAAACGGCCATTTTCAGAAAGGGGATTAAGTTCTCCCTTTACACACTAAAGTGTTGAGATATCGAGCTCATCTAGTGAGGCAGTGGACACTGATGACCCGCCTGGGGGATAGGCCCCACACTTGCACCACTGGCATGGTTGGTGAGATCATGGGTGATATGCGGCCAGTGGGATGACAGGCTGTGTGACAGCCATTCTAGAGACTGGCATAGTTATAGCGCCAGCTCATTTTAGTTGGGTTCACACTATAGAGAACCATACTATGTATTTGGTTGAGTACTGTTAGGAGTTTTTCTGAAAGGCATTTTTGGGCTTGTGTACATACGTGTGCATGGCAGGTGTGAAGAGGTTGGCTTTGAATGCATTGCCAAATGCTCTGGGTGAATGGTTTGTTTTTGGGCTTGTTGTTGCAGGCCTATCCGAAACGTGGTCCGCTGAAGGTGGTATCAGCTACTTGGCCTTGTTTGTGTGCGCGTCCCTAAAAAATAGAGTGGACACTAAGTTGCATTTGAAGGTGTGTGAAAGAAGGTGGGCAATTAATGGTTGGACAACCAATTTAATATGTGCATAAGTTAGATAGCATTATGGCCATTTTCTAGGCCTTACAAAAAATGATAAATAATGATCCACGTGGCTTGCAATAAAAAAGACCACATGGAGGCTTGTGTTGTTGCCAACACGTTGGCCAGCATAGCAATGGAGACGAGTAGAAGGTTGGCGAGCTGGCAGATGAAAAACAAAAACTGGGGGAGCCGCTTGTCGAAGAGGAGGCCCTGGTGATTCAGCGAAAAGGAGGTGTGGCCGCCTTGGGTCAACCAGAGGGGCTCTGGAGTGCAGCATGAAGTGCAGAGGGTGACTCTGACGGGCGTGAAGAGTGGATTGGTCACCGTCCAGAAGGAGGTCGCCTTGCGAAGGCGCTGCAGAGATAGTGTAAAGGAGGAGCCACCTTGGTGTGAAGGCTGGTCATCAGTGAGAGAGACGGGCTGTCTGTACAAGCTGGAGGTAGCCGCGGTGGTTAGCGACCAGAGGGACAGTCGCCAGGAGATGCTTGCTGGGGATTCTGCAGACACGGACGGCGAGGGACTGTGGGGAGAGCCAACGCTCGGGTAAGTGAAGGCCTAGTTGGTAATTTGACAAAAGGAGCAGCGAAGAGAAGGTTGCTGCTTTATGGGAGAAAGCGTCGGCGAGCTGAAAAGGTGGCCGCTTTGAAAAATAAGCACTGGAGTGATCGTGTAGAATTGGAGCCGCCTTGTACTTGAAGACGGGTGGCGCTGGGGAGATTCTGCAGAGATCTTGAGGTAGCAAAAGCTGCAGGCGACTGGTGGAGCAGTCGCCTTCTACGAGTGTAGAGAAGGCTGCCTAGCAGTGAGTAGCTGGGCGTGTGCAGCGGCGGCTGGGAGAGAGCCTGAGAAGAGCTGGCTACAGAAGACAGAGAGCAGCCGCACAGCAGTGCATGAGAGTTAGTGGGAGCGCCTGGTTAGCGTAGCTGCTGGAAGTAGAGTAGAGAGAGCCGCCTTGGTACTGTTGCAGATAAGGGTGATGGTAAGGTTTTGCTTGGGCTAGCTGTGGCTCTTGAAGACGGACGGGGGACACCGACGTGTGGAAGGTGACCGCTTTTGGAGTGCAGGATAGTGAGGCTGGTAGGCCATGTTTGAAGTTGCTGGCACCAGAGAGGGCTGACTGCGTGAAAGGAACCGTCTCAAGAAGGCTGTGGTGACTGAAGCAGAGCAAAGGAGCCGCCTCTGGCAACTGTGAGACTAGGGGTTGGTGCAGCTGCTGCGGTGACAGAGGGTCTTTCAGGTTTGTGTGTGGCGAAGGTTGTAGCTGAAGGTGATTGTGGCTGCTGCTGTTGAAGATAAGGTGGCAACGTCGACAGGCTTGAAGTGTAGAGGCCAGTAGCATGCATGCAGAGAAGAAGCTGGTGTGAGGGTGGCCACCTTCAGGATGCAAAAGGAGACCACCAGCCGAAGGAAGTGTAGAGGCAAGCCGAGTGGAGCCAGCTGATTTGTGAAAGAGGGATCTTCTTTTTTGCATTATTTGTGGATAAGTGTGCGGGTTTTCATTATCTTGTGGAATACAGGGTTTTTGAGGTATCTCTATGTGGTGTTTTGAGAGATTTCTGTTTCCACCATTGTGCTGGTGGTGTCCCTTGTGTTTATTGTGTCTTCCAAGGCTGCTGGGTAGGTAGCTGTAGAGGCATTTCTTCTTTTCCCAGCCTCCCGACAGCTTTTTGGTGCCCCCCACTGAGGATCTTTCTTCAGGTCCCTTCAGTTTACAGGTTGCAACCATGGCGTTTGCTTATCCTGAATTTCACGACGTGATAAGAATGAGTATGTAGAGGATTTCCTGGAGCAAATGGAAGGGGCATGTATTACCAACCATGTGGATAATCCGGATCAAATTTTAAGGCTCGTCCAGATCTTTTTGAAGGGCACAGCGGGTACATGGCTTCAAGGGTTTGAAGCAAAAGGAATGATTGGTAGCTCATTTGGAATGACGATGGTGGAAAACCTGAGAGAAGCCCTTACAAAGGAGTTTCAGAGAAGAGAAGATCCCAATGACGTTTGGCAGGAGCTCCAACAGTTGAAGCAAGGTGAAAGCCAGAGTGTGGCAAGTTATGTTACAATTTTCAGTGAGCTATGGACAAGATGGTGTTTAGCTCTTGAAACAGAAGTTTCCCCCAATTTTATGAAGAAGATGCAATTCATAGCAGGTTTGAAGAAAAGTTTGTTGGTAAAAGTGGACTTGAAGCAACCTTCTACTTATGAAGAGGCGGTGAGAATTGCGGAAGAGAAAGAATGGAAGCTAAAGAAAATGGCAGATTATGGGATGATCAAGGAAGATGAAGTGGTCAAGAATGGTTGTCTTGATGTGAATATGGTCCAGGTTGATTTTGTGCAACAAATACCTACTATGTACCAACAAATTGGTAGGGGAATGTACCAGGTAAATCCTAATGTAGTCGCCAAGGATTTTGGGCAGTTTAATGAGAGCACTGTGAAGTCTATAGCGGTGGATGTTATGCCGGCTTATGGTTATGAGAATTACCAAATTTCTGATAATGTTTCCACTAGTCAGGGTGTGTTAAGTGATGTTATTTATGCTTCTAAAGTTCAAGCACAGAAAGGTCTTGCAGAGAATAAGGTTTTGCCAATCATAGGCAGGGATTTAGATGTCAACAGATGCTTCCCTTGGCTTAAAGAGCCAGTTCAGGAACCTAAGGGGAGGAGGGGAGAGACAGAAGATAGTCAACAAGAAGAGGATGGAGTGGAAGAGCAAGTTGACGAAGAGATTGAAGGGGATGGACTGCAAATGGAGGATCTAGCAGGATTTGACACGAGGGGTGAAACAAGGGAAAATCTTGAGCCTCAAGAAGAACCAAAGGTGGTTGGCAATGAGGAAGTAGAGGACAAGATGATGCTTGAAGCACCTTCGGAAATGAGTCTCTCTTTCGAAGAAGACAGTGGAAGTGGAAAGCTGGTCACGGATGATCCTGTGAGTGAGAGAAATGCTTATCTGTTGGATTCTAGGAATTTTCTTATTGAACCGGTTGAAGAAGAACTAATGCTTGAGAAACCAGGCATGTGGGAGCCAGAGTCAAGTGAATTTGGGGTTATGAGGTCTGGGAATGCTATGCTGGAAAAAGACGGAAATATTTCCACAACAGTGAATGCTTATGAGCTAGGTAATCAAAGGCCCAAGGATTTGGGTTGTAAAATGTTGATGCATATGCTTTTGACTATGGCTGTAAAGTTGGCAAGTGAGGCCCAAGTATGTTTGGGATTGACCCAAGGAGAAGAAGATGTGGATGATGAGCTGGACTGTGTGTGGATGATCTGTTGAAATTGGTTTCCTTGGAGAAGGTAACAAATGCTTGCATACCAATTGTTCAGGAAGGGAGTGGTGGTATGACTGATGATGAGTTAGATGCTATTCTAGATGATGACGTGATGGATTTTGCATGTGCGGATGCTGATCATAAGGTGTGTGTTCCTTGTCATGCCCAAGAGAATGGGTCGGTTGTTAGTAGTGAGAATGCATGTGAGGCTATTGTTGTTGGTCAGGGGAACCAAGATGCTTTGCCTGGGAGTTTAGAGAGCTTGGACTTGGTAGAGATGCTTGTGCAAGATGTGGAGAATCTTGAAGGATCACCAATGGTCTTGAAGCTGGAGAAACTACAGGGAAGTGACAATGATGAGTCTACAGTGCATGAAGTTGCTGTGTTTGATGTTGATGGGCTGAAGGGAAATGGGTATATGGTGGACACACCACATGTTGATGCTCAGCATATGGATGAGTGGTTTGGCTATAGTCTTGGTCTGGCAGTCTGTCCAGAGGGAGAGTTGGAAGCCAATGATGCAAGTTGCAAATTGGATGATCATGAGGTGGGAGTTGAAGATCAGGTGTTTGTTAAATCAGTATATGATTATGAGTGGGATTCAGATGTGTCAGAGGGGAGTAGAGGTGAGAAATGGATGTTTCCATCACAAGACCATGTGAGCTGGTATGGAGAAGGAAATGCAGTAGAATATATTGATGATATCATATATAAAGAGCCCAGGGGGTTGCTGAAAGTGGAAGACCATAATAGGGTGTATCAATGGTTATTTGACAGAGGAAAATGCTTGAAGGATTGGAAGGTAGATGCACCGAGATTTATTTTTGATCCTGGTGGATAGCTAATGGAATTTATCTTTTTGTTGCTGAGCATAAATGCTCTAGCAGGCTGGGGGGGTTGGCAAAGTATGTTAGGAGTTTTTCTGAAAGGCGTTTTTGGGCTTGTGTACATACGTGTGCATGGCAGGTGTGAAGAGGTTGGCTTTGAATGCGTTGCCAGATGCTCTGGGTGAATGGTTTGTTTTTGGGCTTGTTTTGCAGGCCTATCCGGAACGTGGTCCGCTGAAGGTGGTATCAGCTACTTGGCCTTGTTTGTGTGCACGTCCCTAAAAAATAGAGTGGGCACTAAGTTGCATTTGAAGGTGTGTGAAAGAAGGTGGGCAATTAATGGTTGGACAGCCAATTTAATATGTGCATAAGTTAGATCTTCATGGTGTGAAAAGCATTATGGCCATTTTCTAGGCCTTACAAAAAATGATAAATAATGATCCACGTGGCCTGCAATAAAAAAGACCACATGGAGGCTTGTGTTATTGCCAACACGTTGGCCAGCATAGCAATGGAAACGAGTAGAAGGTTGGCGAGCTGGCGGATGAAAAACAAAAACTGGGGGGAGCCGCTTGTCGAAGAGGAGGCCCTGGTGATTCAGCGAAAAGGAGGTGTGGCTGCCTTGGGTCGACCAGAGGGGCTCTGGAGTGCAACATGAAGTGCAAAGGGTGACTCTGACGGGTGTGAAGAGTGGATTGGTCGCCGTCCAGAATGAGGTCGCCTTGCGAAGGCGCTGCAGAGATAGTGTAAAGGAGGAGCCACCTTGGTGTGAAGGCTGGTCATCAGTGAGAGAGACGGGCTGTCTGTACAAGCTGGAGGCAGCCGCGGTGGTTAGCGACCAGAGGGACAGTCGCGAGGAGATGCTTGCTGGGGATTCTGTAGACACGGACGGCGAGGGACTATGGGGAGAGCCAACGCTCGGGTAAGTGAAGGCCTGGTTGGTAATTCGACAAAAGGAGCAACGAAGAGAAGGTTGCTGCTTTATGGGAGAAAGCGTCGGCGAGCTGAAAAGGTGGTCGCTTCAGAAAATAAGCGCTGGAGTGATCGTGTAGAACTGGAGCCACCTTGTACTTGAAGACGGGTGGCGCTGGGGAGATTCTGTAGAGATCTTGAGGTAGCAAAAGCTGCAGGCGACTGGTGGAGCAGCAGCCGCCTTCTATGAGTGTAGAGAAGGCCGCCTAGCAGTGAGCAGCTGGGCGTGTGCAGCGGCGGCTGGGAGAGAGCCTGAGAAGAGCTGGCTACAGAAGACAGAGAGCAGGCGCACAGCAGTGCATGAGAGTTAGTGGGAGCGCCTGGTTAGCGTAGCTGCTGGAAGCAGAGTAGAGAGAGCCGCCTTGGTACTGTTGCAGATAAGGGTGATGGTAAGGTTTTGCTTGGGCTAGCTATGGCTGTTGAAGACGGACGGGGGACACCGACGTGTGGAAGGTGACCGCTTTTGGAGTGCAGGATAGTGAGGCTGGTAGGCCACGTTTGAAGTTGCTGGCACCAGAGAGGGCTGACTGCGTGAAAGGAACCGTCTCAAGAAGGCTGTGGTGACTGAAGCAGAGCAAAGGAGCCGCCTCTGGCAACTGTGAGACTAGGGGTTGGTGCAGCTACTGCGCTGACAGAGGGTCTTTCAGGTTTGTGTGTGGCGAAGGTTGTAGCTGAAGGTGATTGTGGCTTCTGCTGTTGAAGATAAGGTGGCAACGTCAACAGGCTTGAAGTGTAGAGGCCGGTAGCATGCATGCAGAGAAGAAGCTGGTGTGAGGGTGGCCACCTTCAGGATGCAAAAGGAGACCACCAGCCAAAGGAAGTGTAGAGGCAAGCCGAGTGGAGCCAGCTGATTTGTGAAAGAGGGATCTTCTTTTTTGCATTATTTGTGGATAAGTGTGCGGGTTTTCATTATCTTGTGGAATACATGGTTTTTGAGGTATCTCTGTGTGGTGTTTTGAGAGATTTCTGTTTCCACCATTGTGCTGGTGGTGCCCCTTGTGTTTATTGTGTCTTCCAAGGCTGCTGGTAGGTAGCTGTAGAGGCATTTCTTATTTTACCAGCCTCCCAACAAGTACCTCTTCATATTGTGTGTATTCTTATCTTTGTATATATGGTGTGTTGAGTGTTGTGTAAAGAAGAAGAAGATTTCCAGCCTCTCACCTTGTGTGTTTTCTTTTAGGGTTTTGTGAGTGTGTGTGCACTTGTTGCAAGAGCTCAAGCTCTCTTCTTCCCTGCATCTTTTTATGGTATCAGAGCCTGGTTCATGCTAAGGGCTGAGCTGCAAGCAAGAGAAGCACAGGAAGCGGTACGAGGGTAAGAGCTTCATCTACTCTTCCCTATTTGTGTTGGCGACTACACCCTTGTCCGGGAGCTCTACGGGAGGCACCGACAAACAATCTCTGATTGTTGAGGAGCTTTCTTTGTGGGAGTAAAGCTATAGGGTAACTATATTTTCCTATTGGGACAGCATTTTTTTGGGGCTGAAAATGCATTTCGGGCGCGTTAGGACCTCCGTTTTTTAGAAAGCAGGCGATTTCGAGCACTGCGCGAGTAAGTCATCGATTACTAGGACTACATAGAAGGTGAGCATGAAGAGGCCCGCGGAGATACCGAAGATCAATCCGGCTGCCTACATGTAAGATTCCTCCCCTGCCTTCGAGGTATACAGGAGTAAGAATCTCCCTTTTTGATCTTATAATTATTCCCTCTCTAAAATAAAAGAAAGATTCTGTTTAAAAAAAGGAAGACCCTTTCCCTAGAATACTTCTCAGGAGTCACACTGTTTTAAGGATTCAGAACAATGAGTTCAGAAGTGAGAATCGATGTTTTGGATATCAAGGTTTTGGTCTTCATTCGAGTACGGCCCAAAAGAAGTTCTTTATCTCTTGGGGAGTATATGAAGTTATCCCCCAGATATTGTGAGCCTTATATCTGAATTCAATGAAAGTAGGTGACTTAGCCTACAAGCTTCTTTTATCTCTTCATCTCAAAATTCTTAATGCCTTCTATAGAAAAATGTGTCAAACCCAAATCATGGAAAGACGGTAAAACTTCAGTGGCAAGTTACCGTTGGCTTCTAAGTTACGCTAGCTCCTTCCTTTATATAAGTCGTAACTTTTACTTGTCGCTCACAGTAATCTTACTTCCATCGATCTCCTTTCTTTCTTAATCTCCTTCATGGCTTGGCAACAAGAACTAGTTTTATCCATAATGATTCCTCACCTTCAAGACGCAAGTGAATCTGTGAAGAAGGATTTTATAGAGCAGTATGAGCGCTCACTTTTCCCTGACTTGGGAACTTCTGTAGCGCAAACCAAATGGCGGACCTATCAAAACATAACTAGGGTAACACCCTGGGGTCAGCAGCACTTTCGTAACAATGTCCGCTTGGCCATGGTTATTGAAGCTTTGGGTTTGGGTCCCCGATACTACTGCGTCATGAGATCAAGGCATCCTGGGTTTTCTGAGCGGGTCTTCTTACTGGCGTGTTTTCTTCCTCATGTGAAGATATGCCTTTACCCCGTTTTTGGCTTGCCTCTTAGAGGTCCTTTTGTTAGAACACCTCATACCACTGAGATAGGCGCAGCAATAACCCACAGAATCATTCCCATAGATGAGTTACCTTATACTTGTGCAGCTTGTGAGGACTGCTTTTGTGACCATATGATGGACGGGCTTATGGAAGTGTAAAGAGTTCCTCTATCTTTACTGTATAAGTTCCGAGAATGAATAAAGTTTAAATCTTGTTCGTATTTTGAATCTTGCTCTCTTTAAGACTTATCTTGGTGGTTAATCTTGATTAAAATTTTTCTCTAAGTCTCATATTCGTGCATCTTGCGAAATTATCCCAGTTTGCGAGATGAGGACATCTCGCATTTTTTTAAGTGGGGTAGAATGTAAGATTCCTCCCCCACCCCCCTTTTGATGTCTAGTATCTTCCCCTGTAATCAACCCTCTTCAGAAATATAAAGACCCTGTTGCTAACTATTTTAGCCTAGAGAGAGAAAAATTATTCTAGAGAGAGAATATTCAGATTTTGAATATTTTTGGATAGAAAAATATCTCTTATAATTCAGATGAGTTCCCTTGAAACAGAAATTCAAAAAGAATTTTCCAATGTGCAATTGGAATTAATTGGAAATAGGTATAAAGAACCTTAGTCTAAGGGTCTAGATTTTCAGAAATCTTTAGACTATGGTCCAATTAAGGTTCCTATGGACCAATAGCATCAATCCATGTGTAGGGAGGAGATAAATCCAACTTGTAAAAAGAAAATACCCAAAAATGAGTAAATGCTCACATGAGGTGAAGAGTTGAAAATGTACAAGGATTATTAGTAAAAAATTATGAGCAATATTAAAAATATGACATATGTAAGGAAGGGGAATTCTTTAAAGGAGGTGCATATTTCACATAAGATGAAGAGTTGAAAATGTACAAGGATTATTAGTAAAAAACTATGAGCAATATTAAAAATATGACATATGTAAGGAAGGGGAATTCTTTAAAGGAGGTGCATATTTCACATAAGATGAAGAGTTGAAAATGTACAAGGATTATTAGTAAAAAACTATGAGCAATATTAAAAATATGACATATGTAAGGAAGGGGAATTCTTTAAAGGAGGTGCATATTTCACATAAGATGAAGAGTTGAAAATGTACAAGGATTATTAGTAAAAAAACTATGAGCAATATTAAAATGATTCCATTATGACACATATGTAAGGAAGAGGAGTTCTTTAAAGGAGGTGCATATTTCACATGCTTGAATGAGTTTTAAACTCATAAAAATTGAGATATTTCATCTCTCCTCTCTCCTCATTCAAGTCTAGTTCCAAAAAGTTAGCTTAACTGACCTAAAAATGGTCAAATATTGACCAAACTGATTTAGAAAATTCTAGAATCAGTTTGTTTGGTTAGGAGCTCAATTTTTCCTATAAATAGAAGCCTCCCCCTTGTTGAAAAAGATATAGTGTTTATGCATCGTTACTCTACTCCACCTAAGCCAGAAACTGTGAATTCATTTAATAATTCACTAGTTTTTGGAGCTTCCCTCTTTCTTCAATCCCCATTAGTGGCTCCATCAACATACTTAACCAATTGATTGGTTGGGGGCCTCTACCGTGAACAAAGAATCAAGCAAGTTGTAAGGTAATTAGTGAATATTGATCTTTCTATAATTTCTCAATGTTTCTCTCTTCTCAACCCCTCTCAAGCTTGAGAAGTTTAATTGGTATGGTTTTTTTTTAATGCTATTGAAGTTTGAATAGTAGTGAAGAGTTACATAATGCTATTGAAGTAAATTTTCATTTATGTTTAAATTCTAATGATTTTTATGTAAATTCTCTCTCTCACTCAAGAAATGGTCATACTCATGAACCGTTCTCAATCCAAACCAAGCTTTTCATAAAGCTTTTCCTTAACCCAAGATTAAGCTATGCTTGAGGCCAAATTAATGGCTTTTTTCTATGCTTTTAGTTTATGTATATTAATGATTCAATCCATTATGGATTGATAATCCAATTAGAGATTATTTTAATTATTTTCTTAATGATAAGCATTATCCCTTAGAAAAATTGAGATTTATCAGTCATAGCAGCGGAGCTATGGTAAAATTTTTATAAAAATTATGCATAAAATAATCTCATTCAAAGCATAAAAAGAGGACTTCCTACCATATTCTAGGAATTATCATCCTAGATTAATTGAAAGAATTTCATTACAATCATGGAGAAATTGAATTTTAATATTATGCATAATGGATAAATTTTTATATCAAAAGTGTTATTTTTATCATTTTTAATTTTCATGCATAGAAGTATGCATAAAGGAAAATTTTTATATCAAAAGTGTTACTTTTATCATTTTTAATTTTCATGCATAGAAGTATGCATAAAGGAAATTTTTTTATATCAAAAGTGTTACTTTTATCATTTTTAATTTTCATGCATAGAAGTATGCATAAAAGATAATTTTTTTTATTAAGTGTTACTTTTACCATTTTTAATTTTCATGCATAGAAGTATGCATAAAGGAAAATTTTTATATCAAAAGTGTTACTTTTATCATTTTTAATTTTCATGCATAGAAGTATGCATAAAGGATAATTTTTTTTAATATCAAAAGTGATACTTTTATCATATTGGATTTCATGTATAGAGGTATGGATAAAAGATGATTATTTTAATGTAAAAAGTGTTACTTTTGTCACAATTGAATTTCATGCATAGAGGTATGCATAAAAGTTGATTATTTTATTATAAAAGTGTAGCTTTTATCATAATTGGATTTCATGCATGGAGGTATTCATAAAAGATATTCTTTTTATACTAAAAGTGTGATTTTCATCATAAATGGATTTTATGCATAACTTAGATGCATAAGAGAAATTCTTTTATTCTAAAAGTGTAATTCCTACCAAATTGACTTTATGCATAAGAAGATGCATTTTAAAAAAAATGATTTTTAATTCAAAAGTGTCATTCTCATCTAAATTGAATTTATGCATAGGAAGATGCATAAAAGATTGATTTTTCTTCGGAAGTATTAATCTCCTTAAATGGAATTTATGCATAAGTAAATGTGTAAAGAAATCTTATATTAAATATAAGAGTTCTCTTGTATTCTATAAATAGATATGAGATGTGATAGGATGTGATAAGAGGTGTATAAGAGATGATAAGAGGTGATAAGATGAATTAAGATGTGATAAGATGTGTATGGGATGAGGTAAGAAGTGTATGTGATAGGATAAGATGCATATGGGTTGTGATAGGACGAGAATGGATGTGAAGTAAAAGATTAGATGTGAAGGCATATGGGGTTACATGAATGGGAATGTGGAAATGGATGTATGTATGTGGATGTGTAGATGTGGAAATGGATGTATGTATGTATGTGGATGTGTAGATGTGGAGATGGGAGTATGGATGTATGAATGTGAAAATAGATATATGAACGTGAAAATGGATGTATGCATGAAGATGTATATGCATAGATGTGAATGTGGATATAGATGTAGATGTGGATGTATAGATGTGAATGGGAATGTGGATGTGAATGTGGATGTAGATGTGGATGTAGATGTGGATGTATAGATGTGAATGGGAATGTGGATATGGATGTATGTATGTATGTGGATGTAGATGTGGATGTATAGATGTGAATGGGAATGTGGATGTGGATGTATATGAATGTGGATGTATAGATGTGAATGGAAATGTGGATGTGGATGTATGTATGTATGTGGATGTAGATGTGGATGTATAGATGTGAATGAGAATGTGGATGTGGATGTATGTATGTATGTGGATGTAGATGTGGATGTATAGATGTGAATGAGAATGTGGATGTGGATGTATGTATGTATGTGGATGTGGATGTATGTATGTATGTGGATGTGGATGTATGAATGAGGACGTGATAATGGATGTATGCATGTAGATGTGGATATATGGATGTGAATATGAATGTGGATGTGGATGTGGATGTATGGATGTGGATATGGATGTGTATGTATGAATGTAGATAAGGGATGTGGATGTATAAATGAGGATGTGAAAATGGAGGTATGCATGTAGATGTGGATGTATGGATGTGAATGTGGATGTGGATGTGGATGTATAAATGAGGATGTGAATGTGGATGTGGATGTGGATGTGGATGTTGGATGTGGATTGAGATGAAAACCCTTGAAAGACTAGGTTTTGTGGAAACAGGAGGGGATGATACTACTCATCCAATTACCCATGTTGGAGATGTGCCATTATCTATGTAGGATGGCAAAGTGAAGTACCTTGCAGATGTACTTCATGTTCCGAACATAACAAAGAATATGGTTTCAGTTGGCCAGATGATTGAGCAAGGTTTGCAGGTTCGGTTTAATCCTGATGGTTGTTATGTTGAAGACTTTAAAGACAAGTGCAGGTTGGTTGCAAAAGGCAACAGAGTGGGCAGAATGTTTACATTGAATGTAAACATGCCTGAAGTGAGTGCTGCGATGTTTGCAAATGGTTCAGGAATTGTTGCAGACATAGACATTTGGCATAAAAGAATTGGACATGTGAATGTGCAGAGAATGAAGTCTATGCAGAGACTAAAGGAATTGTGAGACAGGGCTGCCAAAGTTTAAAGTTGAAGGCATGCAAAAAATATGTGAAGCATGCCAATTTGGAAAACAAACAAAGCATGTATTTCCATGTGACAGAAATGTGAGCAGAAATGCACTAGATGTTGTGCATTCAGATGTATGGGGTCCTACAAAGACCATGTCTATGGGAGGCTGTAGGTATTATGTGACATTTATTGATAACCACACAAGGAAAGTGTGGGTATACTTCATGAAGGAGAAGAATGAGGTGTTCACTCGTTTTCAAAATTTTAGAGTTATGGTTGAAAAGCAAACAGGGAAATATGTAAAGTGCCTAAGGTCAGATGGAGGGGGAGAGTACTTCTCCAATGAGTTCTTTGAATTTTTGAAGAAGAATGGTATTCGGAGATAGTTTACATGTGCAGATACAATCCACAGCAAAATGTAGTTGCTGAGCAGAAAAACAGGCACATTGTTGAGATTGCACACGCATTGATGGGAGAGAAGAATATGCCGCATAGCTATTGGGCTGAGGCTGTTTCTACAACAGTTAACATCATGAATAGGACTCCAACTGTAGCCATACATGATCTAACTCCAGAGGAGAGGTTTACAAGCAAAAAACCTGATTTGTCTCATCTAAAAGTCTTTGGGGTGCATTGCATATGTGCATGTGCCAGATGAGCTGAGAACTAAGCTGGATCCAAAAGCTGAAAAATGTGCGTTTATTGGATATTCCCTTGAGCAAAAGAGATACAGGTGTTATAACCCTACTACACGTGAGTTGAGGGTAAGCAGGGATGTTGTTTTTTATGAGATGAGTAGCTAGTATGCTGCTGAAAAAGAAGCTGTTGGGGCTGATGTGAGTGGAAATGTGGTTGCACAGAATGCAAGTCAGCAATCATAGTCTTTGAGTGGACCAGGAGAGTCCTCATCTAGTGGTTCAGTTGATAGACCATGGAGTGGCAGGCTGCGTCATAATACCAGTCCCACAAATGTGATTAGTACATCACATAAAGGCAAAGAGAAAGTGGTTGAGCCCCTCAGTATGCTTGACATTTCTGTAGGGCATTCTCATGTTGATGGAGAGTCTAGTGGCTCACAGATGAGCCTTGATGAGGATCTTGGGATACCAGCTATGAGAACACCTGGTGTAAAGAAGGCTATGGAAGCCATGAATGTAAAGCTATGAAGATCTGGGAGAGTGAAGAATCTTGTGCAGAGGTTTACCTATGATAGTTATGTGGCACATCACTATGCATACATGGCAAAAGTTGTACAGGTTGTAGAGCCCACATGCATTGATGAGGCTGTTGGAAATGTGTGTTGGGAGAAAGCTATGGATGAGGAGATGGATGCACTATATGGAAATGAGACTTGGAATTTAGTGCAATTTCCTGAAGGCAAGCAAGCCATTGGATACAAGTGGGTGTACAAAGTAAAACAAAACAGTGATGGAAGCATAAGCTGGTACAAGGCTAGATTGGTAGCCAAAGGATATGTGCAGACATATGGCATTGATTATGAGAAAACTTACTGTTGCCAAGATGGCAACAGTGAGAGTTGTGATAGCAGTGGCTGCGTCAAAGCAATGGTCTTTACATCAGATCGATGTAAAGAATGCATTCTTGCATTCTTGCATGGGGATTTACAGGAAGAGGCATATATGTTGCAGCCACCTGGTTAATGAGGATGTGAGTCACCCTAAGCATGTTTGCAGGTTGAAGAAAGCCTTGTATGGCTTAAAACAAGCACCAAGAGCATGGTCTGACAAGATTGAATATCTTATCACTATTGGCTTTCATGTAGCCAATGCAGATTTCTTGCTGTATATGAGACACAGTGATAGAGGGGTTGTGCTTGTTGTCATCTATGTAGATGACCTGATCATTACAGGGGGACCATGATGTAGAGATCTTTGATGTAAAGATCTTGCTTAGACAGAAGTTTGAGATGAAGGATCTGGGGGAGCTCAGATATTTCTTGGGCATTGAGGTGATTAGGTCACCACATGGTATTGGATTACTGTAGAGACAGTATGGCTTGGACATGTTGTCCAAGCCTAGCATGACAGGCTTGCAAGCCTGCAAGCCTATCTCAGTGCCATTGGATCAGAATGGCAAGTTGAGTGCAGATTCAGGAGAGATTTTGGAGGATCCTACTATGTTTAGGCGCATAGTAGGAAGCTTGATCTACATGACGATCACCAAGCCAGATTTGAGCTATGCTATTGGGTTGGTGAGTCAATTTATACAGGTTCCTTAGAAGCCGCATTTGGATGCATTGAGACGCATACTGAGGTATGTGAGGTCTACTTTGCATTGTGGACTATTTTATGAAACTGGGACAGAGATATGTGTACATGGGTACACAGATGCGGATTGGGCTGGTAGTATCTCAGATAGAAGATCTACTAGTGGCTTCATGTTTTCTTTAGGGAGTGCTGCTGCTGTGACTTGGAGCAACAAGAAGCAGCCTACGGTTGCTCTATCCAGCACACAGAGGCCGAGTACAGAGGTGTTGCTATCTATGGTAGCATGTGAGGTAGCTTGGTTGAGAAAGCTACTTGTAGATTTGGGTCTACCAGTGGATAGACAAGTTGTCATTTTCTGTGGATATACAGTTCGCCAGGAACCTAGCCTTTCATGCTCACACGAAGCATATAGAGGTCCACTACCATTTTGTCAGAGAGAAGGTTTTGGTTGGCAGGAGACGTTGACCTTGTTTATGTCAGCACACAGGATCACGTTGCTAACATCTTCACCAAGCATTGGGTACAGAAAAGCTCCATAGATTCAGGGCTTTGCTTGGTGTACATCAGATGGAGCTGGAGCTCGAGGGGGAGTGTTGAGATATCGAGCTCATCTAGTGAGGCGGTGGACACTGATGACCCACCTGGGGGATAGGCCCCACACTTACACCACTGGCATGGTTGGTGAGATCATGGGTGATATGCGGGCAGTGGGATGATAGGCTGTGTGACAACCTATTCTAGAGACTGGCATAGTTATAGCGCTAGCTCATTTTAGATGGGTTCACACTATAGAGAACCATAGTATGTATTTGGTTGAGTACCTCTTCATATTGTGTGTACTCTTATCTTTGTATATGGTGTGTTGAGTGTTGTGTAAAGAAGAAGAAGATTTTCAGCCTCTCACCTTGTGTGTTTTCTTTTAGGGTTTTGTGAGTGTGTGTGTGCTTTGCAAGAGCTCAAGCTCTCTTCTCCCCTGCATCTTTTCATAAAGAAACACCAAAAAATTTGAGAATGCGAGGCTTAGGGCCATTTGTGATCAATAAATTGAGCTCAAGTGGGGTGGTACGTTTAGCGATGCTAGATGGGGAGAAAATGAAAATTTCATTAATAGGCAATTGCCTAACATGAGTCCTTAACTCAAGAAATGTTGAATCAAATGCACGATAACAAAATGAGACAAGAAAAGTAAAAGCTGTTGAAACAACAATCTCAAGAGGGAGCCTTAGATTGAGCACGATAGATCAAAGCAAGGAAGCGTAAGGAAAAAAATGTTGCCACTTTTAATGGTGGGTAGTATGGATGAATATTTTGTTGTCCCTTTTTGTATCCCCTTACATCTACTCCTTGCAAAAATGGCATTTAACGCGAATGCAATAATAGAATCTTGGGTAGACTTAAAATGTTCTTTCATGGCATGTTTGGAATGCTATGGGACAACCATCCCTACTTCCAACTAAGATGGAATTTCATAGCTTCTCAAATTTTGAAGCAATCTTGTTGAGGATGCATCTACCTAAAAATGCGATTCTAGGATGGACAAACGTATACACTATTTTAAGTTATTAATGAGAGAAAGTTTTTCAAAGATGTTATTTTGGGTAGGCAGTGGATGAGGACTACGAATTGTTAAATCTACTGGAATCAAAGGTGCTACATTATAGCGGTAAACTCTTGCACCTTAACACACTTAAGCTCTAGTAAAAATGGAGAATTTCCTCAACGGCTCCATGGAAATAAAAAAGAATATGCTGAACCATTGATTGTTTAACGCTCGGACTCATTTTTGGTTCATATCAACAATCGTTCCGTTAACATCTTGAGTACCCATATCTATTGCTCGCACTTCATCTTTTGATCATGCATGGTTTGTGAAACTAATTCAAGGTATCAAACCCCATGATGCATGCATTAGGCACATTTTGTAGTCATCCATGCACATGAGCATGCATAAAAAGCAGGAAAACATCAATGGACGACTCCAACACAACTCATTCTGGCATCAAACACCGGGCTCTCTCATGCAGCAAATTTGTCCGAGACTACCAAAACTAAGAATCGGGGAGAGAAGCTAGCTTCAAGCTTCCGAGCACCACAAAAATATTTCAAAATGGTTGAAGAATGTGCAAAACATAGCAAAAACATGTATTTTTTTAGATTGTTCTTCAGTGTTTCAGGGATGTTTTGGACCCAAATCTCAAGGTTATTAAAAAAAGTTTTAATGATGAGTGTAAAATACCTAAATTGACATATTTTTATGGGAAAGGTACTAGAATGGCAAGACAAAGTTGAAAACAACAAAAACGAGTCAAATTTTATCGGTTTGAGACTTTTTTTGACTTAGAAAAGGTCATTTTGAAGCAAGCACTTGCACAGACATGTAAAAACACAAGACTTAACATATATTTTGGGAAAAACTTAAAATGTTGAGAAACGGTTAGGTTTGGTCAAAACAATACTTCGGGTGAAAATGGGCTTAAGGCCGAAGTGGTAGGAGACAAGTGTACTTGACGGATGCGTTTAGAGCATGCTAAGTCAAGACTATGTGCTGGAAGGCATGAAAATTAAATTAGAATGTAGGAAATGGCAAGCAGTGGTTCAAAAAATTGGCAAAAAAGCACCCAAATTGCAAAACGCTAGGGTGGATAAAGTCTAAGAGTTGACTAAAACTGAAAAATGATTTCATGCTAGGTGGAAGAATAATTTTGTCATTCTGAAAAGTAGAAGAAGAATTTGAAGAAACGGAGCATACCACCGTGTTTAGGGCATCAAGGCCAATACACTGACGTGTCAAATTGCAAAAAACAGTGAAAATTTCCAAAAACAATTTCATGCTGGGATGAAAATTTATTTCATAATTTTGGACAAGAGGAGCAAAGCCAAAAAAACAAAACACATAAAGCAAAACTGAGCACGTTGCCAGGCCTAATTGCAAAAAATAAAGTAGTTAAAAAAAATAATTCTGGGAACAAACAATTTCATGTTTCTGACCTCATGGCTCGGGATGTTCACTATATGTAAACCCTCTATATCACATGCATTCAAGGCTTGTTTATAAAACCCCTTATCTGTGAATTTTTCACGAATAAAATAGTACTCTAAGCTTGTATGGCTTAAAACAAGCACCAAGAGCATGGTCTGACAAGATTTCTGAATATCTTGTCACTATTGGCTTTCATGTAGCCAATGCAGATTTCTTGCTGTATGTGAGACACTGTGATAGAGGGGTTGTGCTTGTTGTCATCTATGTAGATGACCTGATCATTATGGGGGACCATGATGCAGCTTAGATAGAAGTTTGAGATGAAGGATCTGGGGGAGCTCAGATATTTCTTGGGCATTGAGGTGATTAGGTCACCACATGGTATTGGATTACTGCAGAGACAGTATGGCGGCTTGGACATGTTATCCAAGTATGGTATGACAGGCTGCAAGCCTATCTCAATGCCATTGGATCAGAATGGCAAGTTGAGTGCAGATTCAGGAGAGATTTTGGAAGATCCTACTATGTAGGTGCATAGTAGGAAGCTTGATCTACATGACGATCACCAGGCTAGATTTGAGCTATGCTGTTGGGTTGGTGAGTCAGTTTATGCAAGTTCCTCGAAAGCCGCATTTGGATGCATTGAGACGCATACTGAGGTATGTGAGGTCTACTTTGCATTGTGGACTATTTTATGAAACTGGGACAGAGATATGTGTACATGGGTACACATATGCTGATTGGGCTGGTAGTATCTCATATAGAAGATCTACTAGTGGCTTCATGTTTTCTTTGGAGAGTGCTGCTGTGACTTGGAGCAGCAAGAAGCAGCCTACGGTTGCTCTATCCACCAGTACTACAGAGGCCGAGTACAGAGGTGCTGCTATGGCAGCATGTGAGGTAGATTGGTTGAGAAAGCTACTTGCAGATTTGGGTCTATTAGTGGTGGATAGACAAGTTATCATTTTTTGTGATAACATTAGCAGTATAGAGTTGGCCAGGAATATTAGCAGTATACAGTTGGCCAGGAACCCAGTCTTTCATGCTCACACGAAGCATATAGAGGTCCACTACCATTTTGTCGAAGAGAAGGTCTTGGCAGGAGACGTTGACCTTGTTTATGACAGCACACAGGATTAGGTCGCTGACATCTTCAGCAAAGAATTGGGTACAGAGAAGCTCCGCAGATTCAGGGCTTCGCTTGGTGTACATGAGATGGAGTTGAGCTCGAGGGGGAGTGTTGAGATATCAAGCTCATCTAGTGAGGCAGTGGACACTGATGACCCGCTTGGGGGATAGGCCCCACACTTACACCACTGGCATGGTTGGTGAGATCATGGGTGCTATGCGGCCAGTGGGATGACAGGCTGTGTGTGACAGATATTCTAGAGATTGGCATAGTTATAGCGCCAGCTCATTTTAGTTGCGTTCACACTATAGAGAACCATAGTATGTATTTGGTTAAGTACCTCTTCATATCGTGTGTACTCTTATCTTTGTATATAGTGTGTTGAGTGTTGTCTAAAGAAGAAGAAAATTTTCAGCCTCTCACCTTGTGTGTTTTCTTTTAGGGTTTTTTGAGTGTGTGTGTGCTTGCAAGAGCTCAAGCTCTCTTCTCCCCTGCATCTTTTCATAAAGAAACACCAAAAAAATTTAAGAATGCGAGGCTTAGGGCCATTTGTGATCAATAAATTGAGCTCAAGTGGGGTGGTACGTTTAGCGATGCTGGATGGGGAAAAAATGAAAATTTCATTAATAGCAATTGCCTAAAGAATCAAATGCACGATACCAAAATGAGAAAAGAAAGGCAAAAGCTGTTAAAACAATAATCTCAAGAGGGAGCCTTAGATTGAGCACGACAGATCAAAGCAGGGAAGCTTAAGGAAAAAAATGTTGCCACTTTTAATAGTCGGGTAGTATGGATGAAAATTTTGTTGTCCCTTTTTGTATCCCCTTACATCTACTCCTTGCAAAAATGACATTTAACGCGAATGCAATAATAGAATCTTGGGTAGACTTAAATGTTCTTTCATGGCATGTTTGGAATGCTATGGGACAACCATCCCTACTTCCAACTAAGATGGAATTTCATAACTTCTCAAATTTTGAAGCAATCTTGTTGAGGATGCATCTACCTAAAAATGTAATTCTAGGATGGACAAATGTATACAGTATTTTAAGTTATTAATGAGAGAAAGTTTTTCAAAGATGTTATTTTGGGAAGGCAGTGGATGAGGACTATGAACTGTCAAATCTACTCGAATCAAAGGTGCTACATTATCGCAGTAAACTCTTGCACCTTAACTTAAGCTCTAGTAAAAATGGAGAATTTCCTCAGTGGCTCCACGAAAACAAAAAAAGAATATGCTGAACCATTGATTGTCTAAAGCTCAGACTCATTTTTGGTTCATATCAACAATCGTTCCGTTAACATCTTGAGTACCCATATCTATTGCTCGCACTTCATCTTTTGATCATGCATGGTTTGTGAAACTAATTCAAGGTATCAAACCCCATGATGCATGCATTAGGCACATTTTGTAGTCATCCATGCACATGAGCATGCATAAAAAGCAGGAAAACATCAATGGACGACTCCAACACAACTCATTCTGGCATCAAACACCGGGCTCTCTCATGCAGCAAATTTGTCCGAGACTACCAAAACTAAGAATCGGGGAGAGAAGCTAGCTTCAAGCTTCCGAGCACAACAAAAATATTTCAAAATGGTTGAAGAATGTGCAAAACATAGCAAAAACATGTATTTTTTTAGATTGTTCTTCAGTGTTTCAGGGATGTTTTGGACCCAAATCTCAAGGTTATTAAAAAAAGTTTTAATGATGAGTGTAAAATACCTAAATTGACATATTTTTATGGGAAAGGTACTAGAATGGCAAGACAAAGTTGAAAACAACAAAAACGAGTCAAATTTTATCGGTTTGAGACTTTTTTTGACTTAGAAAAGGTCATTTTGAAGCAAGCACTTGCACAGACATGTAAAAACACAAGACTTAACATATATTTTGGGAAAAACTTAAAATGTTGAGAAACGGTTAGGTTTGGTCAAAACAATACTTCGGGTGAAAATGGGCTTAAGGCCGAAGTGGTAGGAGACAAGCGTACTTGACGGATGTGTTCAGAGCATGCCAAGTCAAGACTATGTGTGCTGGAAGGCATGAAAATCAAGACTATGTGTGCTAGAAGGCATGAAAATCAAATTAGAATGTAGGAAATGGCAAGCAGTGGTTCAAAAAATTGGCAAAAAAGCACCCAAATTGCAAACGCTAGGGTGGATAAAGTCTAAGAATTGACCAAAATTGAAAAATGATTTCATGCCAGGTGGAAGAATAATTTTGTCATTCTGAAAAGTAGAAGAATTTGAAGAAACGAAGCATACCACCGTGTTTAGGGCATCAAGGCCAATGCACTAACATGTCAAATTGCAAAAAATAGTGAAAATTTGCAAAAACAATTTCATGCTGGGATGAAATTTTATTTCATAATTTTGGACAAGAGGAGCAAAGCCAAAAAAACAAAACACATAAAGCAAAACTGAGCACGTTGCCAAGCCTAATTGCAAAAAATAAAGTAGTAAAAAAAAACAATTCTGGGAACAAACAATTTCATGTTTCTGACCTCATGGCTCGGGGTGTTCACTATATGTAAACCCTCTATATCACATGCGTTCAAGGCTTGTTTATAAAACCCCTATCTGTGAATTTTTCACGAATAAAATAGTACTCTAAGCTTAGCAAGCTCCAAGCATCCTTGCTTAAGCCTATACTCTGGTAATCCATTCCATGATTAATAGAGTATTGCTATGGCTTCTCTCACTTGTTCAATGATTCAATCAATGTGTGCATTTGTGTTAATCTTTGCTTGATTAGATTAAGTAGTTGGTTTAATGCTTAAGTGCTTTTTTGATTTGTGGATTGAATGCATGTTTGCTCGATTAAGACAAGGTGTGGGCCTGATTAGCAACTTCTATTGCTTGCATTAGGGATATGGGTGACATTGAATGTATGCATGGATAGGCATTAAGAAAAGAATGCTTACATTAAGTGCTAATTAGCTTGTGCTTGTTGTGATTAGACTTAAGATATCAAGTGTTTATTGAGTGCTTGTGCTAATCCTAACCTTATCCTCATTTGTGCGCAACCATTAGTGAAGATAGAGTGAAGGGTAGAGCTTGTGAGTATCAATAGATGCTTGTGGGTTCACATAAGCATTCATTGCATACATTAATCATTGGTTTTCAGTCTTGTTGAGTGAAGTGAGGGTGAGTGGGTCATCGTCCTCATTGCTAATTGGCTCGATTGAGAGTGTGTTAAACAGATAGAGTATTCAAGAGTCTTGCCCATATGGTTGGCTAGAGATTCCTTCACCTTGACACGGTGAGGTATCCTCCATGAGCTAGCCGGGTTGAGCGCTCCAAAGAAACATCTTCATTAGAGTGTCGGATAGAGTTACTATTCTATGGCAACCCCAACAATGGCGCCACTGCCAGGGAGCTATAGCCTAAGCTAGCAAGTCTCGAGCTAAGCATTGGGTAATTAGAGCGCTCCATTGGTTGGAAAACCATTGGATAGGGCTTGGATTGGGTGTTGGATCCCAAGGACAAGGTTAGATTAGTCCCATTGTAGATAACGTATTGAGAAATATAGAGTTGTGAGTACTCTAAAACTGTCAAAACCCGTGAGCGATTGAGTGTCTCCCGCATTCCAATAGATTATGATAGCTTAGAAATTAGGTATTAGTGTCAATTTTATCATGTTTGTTAAGTGTAGCTTAATAACTAGTTCATGTATGTTCTAGGATTTAGCATTTAGGCATCATTTTCTTCTATTTTTTAGAGTGGAAAATAGGATAAACAGGTCATTTAAGCTAATCAAGTGCATGCATTGTGTTGTGCAGTTGCAAGTTTGGGGAGTGAAGAGCAGGGAATATTATTTTTCATTATTGCTAAGCATTATGCTAGTTATAAATAGGTCTGTAAGTCAGATTCTGCTCTCTAAATACCCAATTCAACAGTGGTAACAAAGTTGCATACTAACCCCAAAACTACCTCAGAGACTGTAGGGTACAAGCCCAGCCTCCTGTGGACCAGCTTTTGTGGGTTTGGAGCATCACTGATGACCACTGTTGATGGAGTGAGTTTCAGAGCTGTCAGCTAACTTTTTGTCAAAGCCAGGGGTACCAAGGACCCTTAAGTTTGGCACTAAGGTGGTGTATGTCCGAGAGAACTTGCACGGGGCTAAGATATATAGTGATCCATTGAACCAAATGCCTGTGAAGATTGATGAGGACATTCCATCCCCCATAGAGGCTTAAGTGTGGGTCAACTTCCAAGGTGACCAATACATGAGTCTCGTCGGGATAATATATGTACTCACTCCTATGTTTGAGTTCATGGACTCTCTGTAGGTCTAATACATCAACCCCCAGGGGGTAGAGCTCAGATAGAACCTCTACATGGAGGAACAAGATGGAATGGAGAAAGGCCAAGTCCAAGCGTAAGCTTTTCACCATCTGCACCTCCCTTGATGGCCCCAGAGAGAAGAGTGGACAAAGGAAAGGAGCTGGAGGTAAGCTTTGCACCATCTGCACCTCCCTTGATGGGCCCAGAGAGAAGAGTGGACAAAGGAATGGAGCCGGAGGTACGCTCTGCACCGTCTGCACCTTTTGATACTGCAATATACCATATGCTTGTCAAAAGAATTTACACAGACAAGGAGTATGTTGCATTGTATGTTAATCCAACAGGAATTGTCTATAAAACTATGTTTTGCATGGAAATTTGTATCCCCCTGAAAAAGTGTTGCATGTTTATGGCAAGGACGATAGGATGATTGGGGAAACAAATATGTGAGTGTGAGTGAGGATGCATTGTGGTACTACACATGGCAGGGTCAACCGATCTTTTATCCACCCGGGAGTGTATGCACCCCTACCATGAATGGGACAACTGCCAAACCTGTATAATGTCTCAACACCTCGATATATGGAAGGCAAGGCATTTCACCTGCCTTTGAGAAACTAAATTTGAAAGCAAAACGTGGGATGAGAGAGCATAGCTGGGAAATGGGGTCACCAGGGTATTCTTATGTCCGCCGAAACAGGCAGGCCTTATGTTGGAGATAGTGGAGGCTACATGGCAGAATGAGGGCCGAGATCGCCTCACGAGACCAGATTAGTAAACGTTTTGGGAACAAGAAAATCCACCCGACAACTCTCCAGAAATTCTGTAAACGTTTTGATGGGACAGGAGATCCCTACGAGCGTATGCGTAATGCATTATGGCTATGCGTTAATGGCTACTAGTGCATAGTGGTTATGCGTTATGGCTATGCGGGTATTGGTAAAGCATTATGCGCTATATGTATGCGTATATAGCTCTGCATTAATGCCTAATGCGATATGGCTATGCATTAATTCCTAATGCATAATGGTTATGTGTTATGGCTATGCGTAATGCGTTAATACATAATGCCATTTGCTAATGATCATGCCTAAAGAGTTAAAGCTATGAACTAATGCTTATGCCTAAAGTTTTATTCCATATGCATTATGAGCATCTCCGTATGGCTAATACACATGCACTAAGCATTGTGGCCCTAATGCATTATGCACATGCTAATGCATAAGCGTTATTCCATTACGCTATGAATTAGGTTTTATGTGCTATGCGCATTACCATATGCGCTATGGGTATTTCCTAATGTGTTTAACACTATGCTCTATACACTATGTGTAATGCATTATGTGCATGCCTCATGCATTATGCACTAGATGTATGCATAATGCATTAGGGATAAGCCTTAGTGCTTAATGCGTTATGGCTATGCATAATGCATTAATGCCTAATGCCATGCGCTAATGCTTATGCCTAAAGCATTATGTCGTATGCATTATGGCTAATGTGTATGCACTAAGCATTATGGCCTATGCGTTAATGGTATGGGCTAATGCTTATGCCTAAAGCGTTATATCGTATGCATTATGGCTAATGTGTATGCACTAAGCATTATGGCCTATGCGTAAGCATATGTGCTAGACCTAATGCATTATACGTTACGCGTCACCTAAAGTGTTATGGCTTATGTGTTACTTAAAACGTTATAGCTTATGCATTACTCAAAGAGTTATGTCCTAAAGTGTGTTTGTTTAATGCATTTCCTGAAGCGGTTATGCGTTAGTGTGTTTGCCTAAAGCATTTATGTGTTATGTAAAGCATAATGGTGTATGCATTACCTAAAGGGCTTATGTGTTGGTGTTTTTGCCTAAAGCGCTTATGAACTACCCAATGCGCTAAGTGTATGCCTAATGCATTATGCGTTAATAAGCTATAGCTATGTGCTAGGCATATGCGCTATTCACTTTACCTAATGTGCTATGCGTATTCAAATGGATTATGGCTAATCTCTATGAACTAAGCATTATGGCTTATGCTTAATCATTATACGCTATGCCTAATGCGTTATGTGCTTTACCTAATATGCTATGCATTACATTAGGAACCATTTGGAATCAAAAGGGGACTTGTAAGAAATTAATAAAAAAAGAATGGGCTAGCCAATGGGATTGCTCGGATAATAAATTCATGTAACATGAATCTTTTGTACACTTTCTCTCTTTAAAACTTACAAGATCTCTCCAAAAGAATAAAAAAGAAGACTAAAGCTTAAAATAATAGAGGGATTGAGTTAATGCACCTAGTGGTCCTCATACAAGTCACCAAACTTCTATTTTTCAATTTGACCACCAATCCCCCCCTCCTAGTTCAACCTTCTCAATCATTCTCCTATATTCAAAATTTCACAAAACAAACTCCCCCCTTTCTCACTTTCATCTTCTTTTTAGGCAAGATTCAAAATCACCATATCTCTTGCTCTAATGCTTATTTCTGAAAGATAATTTATATTCTTAATACTCTTTAGCAAAGATATGTACTGGTAAAATTTCAGCCTCATAGGAGCATCCTGTGCAAAGTTATTGAATTTAGCTCTGTAGAGTCCTTGTAAGTCTAGGATTCCAATTTTTCACATATTTTCCTCTTGTTCTTGTTCATTATCTAATTGAATAGGTTACTCTTATATTGTTTTCTTGTTGCTGGTTTTGCAGGAGTACTTGGGTATTTTAGGGTTCAGCTCATATGCACCAGTAACCATAGAGTACGCATTATCTTAACGCGTGAATATAACTTGTATTTTTTGGCTAATGTGTCTCATTAGTCGGGTATTTCTATTTCTAATCATTGCACATTTTGTTGACGGATTTGTAGAGTTGATAGTGAGGGAGTGCTTGGATAATTGCATTTGGACCAATGACAACACAGAGTAAGTTTGCTGCTTATACCCATTTCAATGCTTGGGTAATCTCATTATCTTACTTTTTGAGCCAGTATTTTAGTGCTTTGGTGTTTTTAGGCTATGTGTCTCATTGGCGAGGCATTTCTTTTTTTAATGGTGCAAATTGTGTTGCAGAAAAATGGTTGAGTGCAGAAAATCCATATGCTCTATTAATGGTGTTGAAGTTCCTAACACCAAGGATTAGAATGGTGAATGGGTGAAGGAAGTGTACATCAAGCTTGATTGAGTGCTGATGCAGCTCAGTAGAATATGAGTGTTTTGGGTCAAGAAGACGGAAGTGAATGATTGGAGCAAGCATTGGAAGGGACGCATCTTGGAATTTTGTCGTGCCTTTGGTAACCAAATTGAAGCTTTAGTCCAACATGCCTACATGCACAAGGATGTGTTTCCACATCCCAAAGTGCCTAGACGAAATAGTAAGTATTGTGTTCTACTTGATGTTTTATATTGTTGATTAAGCTTCATTTTTAAGTGATTATGATTTATTGATTTGTATGTATGTGTTTGTCTGCATGCAGCCATATATCTTTCTTTTGTCCATGAGTGATAAAGTGTGGAGTCATTTACAAGTAAATGCATTGTTTTACATAGGGAGGTGGGTGAAATAATGTATGCAGGCATACTTGCAAGCACAGTGGCAAAACATGCCATATAGTTTTATGATGCTCATTATGAAGTGCCAAAGGGCACAAAGGAGAAGGGGGTAGTGTAGCCCATTCTAGTTCCTTCAATAAATCAAATGGATTGTCCATGCTTGTACCAATTCATGGTGGGATCTTATAGGCACAAGATTGTGTTTGTCTGAAGGGTGCCATGAAGTTCTCCATTGGCACCAGGTGGGTTTATCTAAGCTGGGCCATGCTATTTAAGTTATTTTCTGAAATGTTTGCATCATGTCCAAGCTTGCGCAGAACCAAATATCTCTGCACTTGCAAGCTCATTAGTCCACAATGGCTAAGTGACCTACTAGGAGAGTCGTGGGACAAGCAGGTGTGCTATGATCTCGGAGAAGAAGGTGTGCTATGATCCTACTCAAATAGTTGAATGTCGGGCCTCACCTCGACATGTATCATCCAAGTATAGCAAATATTGCACTAGTTAATGTCTTAATCAATGCTAGTTTTGTATTGTTTGCATCTCAAACGCGTTCTCTTGATGCTATAATAACACCTTTTTTGGAAAAAGAAATTTGATAGAAGTTGTCTGTTAATTGTTAGCTTGTCCATGTTTGTGATTTTTATAGGTACTACATTAATCTCAACAAACATTATGCTTGTGCTTTGCATACCATCTCGCTGGAGAATGCACAGTGGGGACTCGTTTAGCGATGGATGTAGATTTTAAAGATGATAGACTTTACTTGCTTTAACCTTCATACACTGACCTTGTTTTGTGCGTAAGGAGGTGGTGCAACTATATGGAGAACCCCATTTGTTTAACTTTATCTTGGATAACCGTAAGAATAGAGAGAAGAATAGCAATGTGTGTGTGTGTGTATGTGTGAGCAACAAAGATCTCTCTGTGTGTGTATTTATGTGTGTATGTGTGTATGTGTGAGCAACAAAGATCTCTCTCTGTGTGTGTATTTATGTGTGTGTGTGTATATGTGTGTGAGAAGTAATAGCCCCACAATTAAAACAGTTACCCAAGGTGTTAGTGTTCAACAAGAACTAGTTTCAAAGTTATTAGTAAACTTGGTTGAAGAATACCACTAATGTATAAAAAAGCTAGAGTACTAAAAAACTTTGAAAATATTAAGCGAGAGAGAGAGAGAGAGAGAGAGAGAGAGAATGTAGACTTTCCAAAGTACTAAGCACCTGTAACCCCTCTATAGAGAGATCAGCTCTAAAAGAGAGTCTTACACTTGCCAATAGAAATTTTAAGCATTATGACTCAAACAATGGAAGTCTTATATTTAAATTGTCACAAAGGGTACCCTTAATTAAAGGATTAAATCTAGGCTCCCAATACTTTAAATCTAGGCAGCCTCTAGAATTTTCCTTTTAAATGGGTCAATTATAAGCTTTTGTATTAAAGAACCTTATACGAAGTAAATTATTGTATGAAAATAAAGCTATGAAAAAACTTTATGATGAAGAAGACCATGATCAGCAAGTAGAGACTTTAAGTGGAAGAATTGCCAACACGGGCCACCATTCAGGTAGCAGCTTGTAACTTGCTTAATAGCAAGATCCACACCAAGAGAGGGAGGGCAGGCTGCATAGCTACTGCATGCAGGGGAATACCTCTTGCCTCACCTTCTTCACGGTAGGCTGCTTTGCCATCGCCTTTTAAGAGCTTCGGATGAAGGGATAGCACAACCCTTGGCTCATCATACTTGTAGAAGCATTCGTACAAGCCATCCCAAGCGGTAAAAATAAAGAGAGCAAGCACTAAGAAGCATCACCCAAAAGCTAACGAGCAAGAAAGAAGAGAGCGATAGCCAGCGAATAGGGGGCTTGCCAGCACAGAAGAAGATGAGGGTCAAGCAGTAAACGGTGCCAAAATTAACGGAAATGGTGGCTACCAAGGGTAGCCCTCTTGCTAGGTATGGACACATATAAGGTTGCACAAAAAATTAGACGACACGCCTCTTAAAATAGTGGATAACATGTATCTAACCACCACCTGTCAACCATGCTATAATTAAGGTATCTATATAATCACGTAACAATGGCGGTGCCAGCAAAGAATAAGGGACTCGGGAGGTAGCACACACGTGGACATTTAATCATCCACTATGAAAGGCAACTTCAACTTTAAAGTGAATAAGTGATTAATAGCCAAGTGAGAGGGCCATCAATCTCATCTTAAACTAAGGCAGGCCGAACCATGTCAGTTACGTTAAAGGTGTACATAGTGGTAAAAAGCAGAAGAAGTTTTAAGAGACCATGTGTTCCAAGGTTTTAAACCTCCCATCAAAGCAAGCCATCCATCGCCAACAAGAGATTAGGGGATGCCCCTATTACTACTATGGAAAGAGTATTATCACCACATATGGCCAGCTCATTTTTTCGGGCCAAAGAATATAGAGAAATAAATGACAATAATTAGACTTGTTGAGATGTGCTTCCCACATAAGAATAATCTAACAAAATTCATATCATAAATGGTAATGTGTGTGTGTGAGAGAGAGAGAGAGAGAGCAACAAATATGTGTGTGTGTGTGTGTGTGTGAGAGAGAGAGAGAGAGAGAGAGAGAAACAAAGCTGTGTGTGTGTGCGTGCGCACGTGCACTGCAAGGCTGGCCACATGGTGAACGACGTGGTCATCATTCACAAGTCTTGCTCACCTGAGGGTGCCACTAGCCTCATGAAGATCAAGGCACTCACCAAGGTTGGGGCTTTTAAGACCATCCCCACCAATTTAAGCTTCAACAAGGTTGTGCTTATACGCCAGTCCAAGCTTCTTTACCTTTTTGCTTAGTTGTGATCCAGAAGCTTCCATTGGCTTGTGGGCATGGGTTTGGTGGTGACACCTCAAGTGCTATTGAGGGAAATTGAGGGCAAGCCCACTATCTTCCCCGGCCAAAAAGGATGACTCTAGCAGTTCCCCTGGGCCAAGCAAGAGACCTAGATATGATTAGGCAATACGTATCTTCACCCTTTGTACTCAAAGCACGTTTACATGCTTCATCTTTGTAATCAAAGCGACATTTTTTGCTTCACCTTTTTGTAATCGAAGCCATGTACTTATTTTCTTAATTAATAAAAACTCTTTTGCTTTCTCTTTACACTTTTGTACAATTGCTTGTTTATGCTTGTATACTTCAAACAAATTAACTTCAATAACAATGAAAAATGTAAAAAATAATACAAGATAGAAATTGTTTTCCATTCCATTGCTATATAAATGAGTACAAAAGGGCTCAATAGAGCTTCATTACAAAAAGTCTATGTAGAGAGCTTCATTACAAAAGTTCTATGTAGAGAGCTAGCTAGAGTGTAGGCTAGTGTAAAGGGGGTGGGGGTACAAGCCACCTATGTCCTATCCCTGCATACACAAAGACGTTGTTGAAATGTAGAGAGAAAGAGACGAGACAAGAGACACATCATGTACGCTCCCAAAGACTGATTCATATTGAGGACAAGATACATATATATAGGTGAGACCAAGTTAGGTAGAGTGAGCCATATATAGAGCTCCAACACCCCCACTCAAACAAGGGTCTCTAGCTATGGATGAAAAAACCCTTGGGGAGTACAAGGGAAAAACCCAAGCCCCTATACAAATGTGAAAATATGAACCAGAAGTAATGATGTGAAAGTGCATTGTGCATCTATGTACAAATATACAAAAGGACCAAGAGGTCATAGTGAGCAATTGTGGAATGTGCAAAGTGCATGGTGTCTAGAAGATTACAACGATATATGTACAAAGCTACCATAAGAGTAAAGAGCCTAATCTAGAAAGAGTGAGCCCGAGGCAACTCCAAGCTCTGAGCGCAAGAGAATGAAGCGTGACTCATTGAGACCTTTGGTAAGAATATCTGCAATCATCTGGTCACTTGGACAATGTTCAATCATGATAGTGCCTTTGCGTACTTCGTATCGAACATAATGGTAATGCACAGCAATATGTTTTGACTTGTTATGTTGGACATAGTCTTTTGCAAGACTAATAGCACTCTGATTATCACACCGCAAGGGTGTACTAGAAAGAGGAGAATGGCCGATATCTGTCAACACTTGTCGAAGCCAAATGAGTTCACGAGCTGCAAGTGATGCCGCAACATATTCAGATTCGGTTGTAGAAACTGCAACACAACGTTGTTTCTTGCTGGTCCAAGAAATAAGACAACCATTAATGAAGAAACAATTGCCACTAGTAGATCGCATAGATAAATGTGAGCTGGCCCAATCTGCATCTGTGTAACCCAAAAGAGAAAGAGATGGAATGGAGTCGGATGTGAATTGTCGTTGATAAACCAAACCATAATCTATAGTGCCTTTCAAGTATTTCAACACGCGCTTTGCTGAAGACCAATGCTTAAGAGAAGGACATGCAAGGTGTTGCCCGAGATAGTTAGCAATAAACAAAATGTCAGGACGAGTGTTCAAACCAACAACTTGAAGACATCCAACCAAATTAGCATATGGTTGATTTGTAACAAGCTGGCCACCACCATCAGAAGTGTTTTTCATGGAACTCGCAAGACAAGGAGTAGTTGCTGAATGTGCAGATTCCAAACCAAACTTCTTAATAGTATCTTCAATAAACTTTGACTGTCGAAGTAACAAAATACCTTTACTGCGATCCCTTTGAATCTAAATGCCAAGACACGAGTGAAGCTCTCCAAGATCCACCATATCAAATGCCGAAGATAACAACTGCTTACTTTGGTGTAGAAATCCCAAATCATTGGAAACAAGGATTGTATCATCCACATAAAGGGCAAGGATTACAAAACTACCATTTTGGTGTTTGGTAAATAAGTTGGGATCAGAAGAGCAAGAGAGAAAACCATGGGAGGTAAGAAAAAGATCAAACTTGATGTACCAGGCCCGTGAAGCTTGTTTAAGACCATATAAAGCCCTATGAAGACGAGCAACAAGATCTTCCTTCCCTGCAATAACAAATCCTTCTGGCTGCTCCATGTAAATTTCTTCATTCAAATCTCCATTCAAGAAAGCTGTGCGCACGTCCATCTGATGAATTTCTAAGTCAAATTGAACAGCAAATGCCAATAAAACCCGAATACTAGTAATGCGAACAACTGGTGAAAAGGTTTCGTGATAATCAACGCCAGCAACTTGAGAATAACCTTTGGCAACTAAACGTGCCTTGAATTTGTCAAAGGATCCATCTGCTTTAAATTTTGTCTTATATACCCACTTACACTTAATGGCAGTACGGCCAGGAGGTAGCTCAGTGAGTATCCATGTACCTTTAGAGATAAGAGAATCATACTCTGCTTCCATAGCCTCTTGCCATTGATCCTTTTGTGGAGAACATATAGCATCACTGTACGTGGCTGGATCTTCAGAAGTAGAGAAAACATTAGCCTCAAAATCTTCATCATAAACATGACAAGAACCATGCTCAAAATCAATAGGCAGATCAATAAAAATGTCAACATCATCAATGACAGCATTCGGAATCAATGGTTGTGAAGAGGAAAGTTGCTCTTTAGATGGTTGTGAAGAGGAAATTTGCTCTATAGAAGAAGATTCATCATCACACAAGAATGGAAAAGCTTGAAGCAAAGATTTAGTATCATCAGAATCATCCATGGACCATGTACCACCCATAAGCTGTTCATTGAAAATAGCATCACGATTCACAAGCACTTTCTTGGAGGACGGGTCATAGAATTTGTAGCCTTTGGAAGTGTCAGAATACCCAATAAAAATAACTTTAAGGCCAGGAGCATCAAGCTTTGCTCGTGTTTCTTTAGGAACATGAATGTAAGCAATACATCCAAAGGTTCGAAAATGAGATACAGAAGGAATTTCACCTGTCCATGCTGTGATAGGTATCTTACCAGAAGGAGCAGTAGTAGGAAGATGATTCTGAACAAAGACTACTGTCAAGAGAGCTTCACTCCAGAAGACACGAGATAACCCAGAATGAATCAGCATACATCGTATAGCATTGATAATAGTGCGATTCTTACGTTCAGCAACACCGTTCTGTTGAGGTGAATATGGAATTGTATGTTCATGATGAATACCATGGTCCGTACAATAACTCTCAAACTCACGAGACACATATTCTCCACCATTATCGCTGCGAAGTTTCTTGAGGCGACGTCCAGTTTGAAGTTCGGCAGCCTTGTGAAATTGCTTAAAAACAGATAACGCCTCAGATTTTTGTTGAAGCAAGAAAACAACTGTATACCGTGAGTAATCATCAATAAACGTAATGAAATAACGATGTTGTGTTCTCGATGGAGGCAAAGGTCCACAAATGTCGGTATGAACAAGATCCAACAAATCATGAGAATGAACTGAATTCGAGAGAGGAAAGGGTTTACGATTGTGTTTGCCAAGAGCACAAAACTCACAGATTCCCATATGAGGATCAGCTTTAAGATCCATTCCGCGTACAAGACCTTGACGATGAAGATTAAGAAGCTTTGAGAAATCAGCATGAACAAAGCGATGATGCCATATCTTGCAATCATGATCCCCTGGAGCAGTGACAACATTTGCTACAGCATCATTAAGAGAGAGCTCAAACAAATTGCCATTACGAGAAGCAGTTGCAATAATCTGTCCATCTTTCTCAATGCGGCATTTGGTGTGGTCGAATCCAACAAACAAACCAAGATCAACAAGTCTTGCAACTGAAAGAAGATTACGTTGAAGTTCTGGGACATGTAAAACCCCTCGTAAAACTCGAGTTGAAGAAGATAAGGTGCCAAGATATAAATCTCCAATGCCCTTGACTTGGCAAGTTGTATCATCAGCAAGATAAACAACACGCTTAACAGGTAAAGAATGATAGTTATGTAGCCACTTAGATTCATATGTCATATTTCCTGTAGCACCAGAATCAATAATGAAAAGTGAACCATCACGAACATGAAGTATTCTGTCTGGGGGAACTGAACATAAAACACAACTTGTTTCAGGCATAACATTATCATGATGCTCGGCTGCATATGCTCGATTTCGATCTACATCAAATCGACGCTTAAAGCACATGGAAGAGGGATGATCAGATTTTCCACAGTAATCACAAGAAGAAGAATCTCTAGATAAACGTGGTTGTTTTGTGGTAATGTTGTGTTCTTCATCATATTGACGTGCCCAACAGTCATCTTCAGTATGACCATTCCTATTGCAGTAAGAACAATGCTTGTTAGGAAATTTGAGACGAGAGAAACTACCACCACGACGACCACCTCTACGGTTGCCTCGTTGAAAAGAACGCCTTCGCACATTAAAGGCCCGTTCCAACTGTTGTGACTCAGGCTCCTCTTGTTGTGAAAACATAACTGCATCATGACCAACACTACGTCGTTGTTGACGTTGAGAATACTCAATCAAAGATATGCAAGTTTGGTCAAAATCAAGACCGTCCTTGTTAGAAAGAATGGTAACAATGTTGTCATAAGACGGATCCTTTATCGTATCAAGAAGAATTGTAATAAGTTGCTTTCGTGGAACAGGATCACCCGCAGCAGCAGCAAGTTGATTAATAATAGATTTGAAAGAATCAATATGTCCCGTCATAGCAGTACCAACTTCATACTGTAACTTTGAAAGCAAACCTCTCAAATAAAGTGTTTCTGTAATAGACTTTTTCTGAAAATTTGCTATAAGATACTCCCATACGTCATGGGAAGTAGGAAAGTCATACACATCAAGCATGAGAGAATCACTAAGAGCAGAAAGAATATACCGACGAGCTGCTTTATCACGCCTCTGCCAATCCATATAAGCAAGACGCCATGCATCAAAAACAGGGCCTTCCGTGATAAGAACGTTGTCAGAATTCGGAATAATAGGCTGAGACGGACATAGAGAATTGCCAATAACAACATCTGAGAGCTCATCGCCTTCAAGAATTAACAGCATCTTTGCTTTCCAACCGGGAAACCCTTGGCCTTGAAAAGAAGGAATAGAACGTTGGCCAGAAGGAAAACCATTGACGAGAACAGTCATAGCCATATCTATCTGTGAGAAGACGTATAAGATAAAATCACAAAATCTGCACACCATAGACAAGGACGACTGCAAGAGATAAGAGACGTCAATAAGAAAAGAGTCCTCAAAATAGCGAGACGTGGGACGCAAGATTCATTGGTAGACGCTGGATGAAAAAGCTAGATTGGTCGCTTTGCTAAAAATAGCAAAATCCGAGACGTGGGACGCAAGATTCATTGGTAGACGCTTGACGAAAAAGCTAGATTTGGCGGTTTGCTAAAAACACTTGACGAAGAAGCTAGATTTGGGCGGGTTGCTAAAAACGCTTGACGAAGACGAAACCTGTGTGAGACACTTGATGAAGACGAAACCTGTGTGCTCACACAAAGAACCTGTTTTGCTGTTTTACAGATGCAGTTTGCCTGAACTGTCATAACTTTTGACTCACAACTCCGTTTGACAAACTTTTTTGATAGGATTCACCAGCACAATACAATCTACGCACCTGCACCTGGTTTAGGTTTTAAGGACGCGATTAAGAAACAACTCTAATTACAACAAGTTAAGCTATAAAATCATGTAGACAACACATAATCAAAGAACAATCTTGTAAGACATGAAATTATAATCATGAATTTAACAAGAAGACATAGATGCTTCCCTCATAGATGTACGCTCTGATACCATGTTGAAATGTAGAGAGAAAGAGACGAGACAAGAGACACATCATGTACGCTCCCAAAGACTGATTCATATTGAGGACAAGATACATATATATAGGTGAGACCAAGTTAGGTAGAGTGAGCCATATATAGAGCTCCAACAGACGTCACACAAGGCACATATCCTTGTGGGTGATGGTGATATGCTCGACATGGATTGCAAGCCAATCCTCCTACCATTGAGTGCACTCTCCACCACAAGATCATGATGTACTTCTCTGACTGGTCATTGGAAGGGGGCACGTGGGATGAGAACATGGAAAGTCTTCTGGTATCCTCGGATCTCTTGAAGAGCCACTCTGCCAGGCCTCCATTGGTGCTTAGGTTCCCTTAGAGGAGCCGAGAGTGCAAGCCGTGAAGCCCCACCTCTTGGGCTGCTGAGGAAGAAGAGCCAAGCATCTTAGGCCTAGTTTTAAGGGGATGAGGCTGCGAAGAAGTATGTTTTACACAAATGTTTATAGTAATGAATAAAACAAAACTAAAAATTTAACTTATGTATATCAAAATTGGTCCACTTCACATTGGGCCGCCATCTCATAAAACTTACAAAATCCAAAATTTGATGTACAAAAGCATGGATGCTCCACAAACCAAAATTTGATGTACAAAACCAAAATTTGAAGTACAAAAGCTTAAAAATTATCATTTTACACAAAAACACTCAAAATAAAATTTCATTAAATAGATGATACAATCGCTTTCATTACAATACAACCAAAATGATAGGCAACAATAGTGAATTGGGCAAGCACTGGCGACAGTTGGCTAATTTAACAAACTACATATTGGCAATACAAAAAGATGCTAGAAGTCCGCAATATAATAATTCCTAATAAATCTAGCCTTCTTGGAGAAGCACACAATCAAGGCATGTTGTTATCCAACTCAAACGCATTGGCATTGTTGCGAAAACTTCAGACTATATGCAAATCCTTATTAGTCAAGGTTATGCGCTTGCAATGGATGGCAACATATTGCCCGTCATGCATCAAATTCACTAAATATGCTTCTGCTTCTACTGACTGTATGGCAAGTAAAACTGCAACACTCTAACGAGATGAGGAATGAAACCTTGAATATTCTTCCACCAACTCATATTCGGTTTATTGTATATATCCTACTTAACTTCTCTGCAAACACAAGCAAATATTGCCCTTGGAATCAGCAATTGTTTGACTTTTGATACTTTCTTATCTCCTGAAGAGCTACAATTTTGGGTCTCCATCTTCTATTTTGTTGCTTGGAATGAGAAGGAGGATTTACCTTTTCCCCTTTCAATGGGCCTTTGGATGAATCCTTACCAGCTTTCTTTGCAGCACAGCTGGTCCTTTGGATGGTTGAGATGGGTACTCCTTACATGTTTGTTAATTTCTCAAAGCAAGCTCTACCATAAGCTTCTTTTGACAAAATTAAGTTATTCCTAATTGTTTTACCATGTGGGGTGATTAAAAACTATGCATGCTTCTTGAATTATTCAACACTTGAAATACATTATTCACAATCTTGATAGGAATATTAATTTTTGAATCTTGGTTTTTGGCCTTACCTGCATGAATAGTAGCATTGACATGTGCATATTCTTCAGTCTCCTCAGCCACAGTTGCAGCAACTTTTCTCTTGCTCCACGAGCATTTTCATTACTTGAAAATCCACGTACATTCTCTTGCACATTTTGCCTTGTTTTTCGATCTCTTGTATTTAATCTCTCACGCACCTCACGTGATGCTGGCTTGTTTTTGCACTCATTAGATTTATGACTCTATTCTAAACAACGGAAACATAGGCCTTCATGCCATGCCTTTTTTATCATCTCTGGAAACAAATATGTGACCCATGTGCATTCTCTTATTTTGCATAAAATTTACCTTCTCATCATAAAATGGATTTGTGAGCCATCTTGTGACTATACAACAAAATTGCAAAAGCTTTTTTAAAGAAAATAAACTTATGTCTGTATCATAGGAAAAAAAATATATCAAATACCCAAGACCTGCAACATCCGCAATTAAGTGCGGATTGCCCAACCTATGCTCTGATACCAACTGTGAGACGGTCCCATATTCTAAATCATATAACTTAATCTAAAAAATAATTAAACTCACTTAACCTTGCTATTTCTACCTAGCAATACATTCAAATCAACCTTCTCAAATAGCAAACAAGTATGCATGCCATATCCAAGATTCTTATCACATAAGCGAAGAATCATGTAATCTCAAATAAATATTCATATGATATAAATCTCTATCAATTACAGCATAACATCTCAATTAATCACAATGTATGTGTCTATCTCAAGATTCTACCATGATGACCATGCTCGACAACATGGTTAGCCCTAATGACCAAAATCCAGCCAATCTAGGGCTTTCTTCGATGCTCGTCCACCCAACCTCCACACTGGACATCGCGGCTATCCCGAGTATGCCTCTTTCTGAATCTCGTCCTCTCTGGGTTTTACCACATGGTTCCCAGAGGGCATAAATCTCGTTCTTTATTTGGCATTCCCTATCTAAGGACGGCCCGCCCGAATCTCAAAATCTCATATCCAGTCTCATCATACACATGCATATCAATCATTCATACGCGTGCATCTCAATCATTCATCTCAAAACAAAGCAATCAGAACTCATACATATCATCTCACGCTCATCTCTACTCCATAATGTTTTTTTTAAGGCATGCATATTCAAATCAATCACAATCAATTTCAAGTATAAAATAAGCTTTTAATTTAAATAGTCTTTAACTTCTCTTTATCTTTTAAGTCACACGGGAATCCTTGTTTTTAACATAATCAATTATCATGTTCTAACGAGCGAGGTTATCCCTACTCACTATAGCTAAGTCTTAACTATTCTTATGCGTTAGTCCATCTGGTCTATATAGATAAGATAGCAATTTCTAAGGCAAAGCCTAATAATAACTGGTGTCTTTGGGAGAGTAATATCTTCCAATCCATTTGGAATTAAAGAAAAGTCAAAACTACAGAGTTTTAGGACTTCTAATGCTCTATAAAGCATGTCTCAGGTGTCCCACTTTGCACTCGAATAACTCAGAAACGAAAGGGATTTGCCTTTCTAGCGTCTCAGACACTCTTGTAAAGTTTTCTATCGTCAAAACTTTTATCTTTATGCAAAAATATGATTCTAAATACATGGAGAGATAAATTCTTCGCAAAACAGCCCCTAATGAAGGTTATATCTAAAATCTAGTCACAAACTACTCAAATATTCCATCTTCTAATTCTTTAACTCCAAAAGTGTTTATTCTATGAGTCGGCGGACTAAGGAAATCAACAATAGTTCTTGGCGAGACCCCCCCTCTCCTCTTCTCATGGTGTTCCCCCATCATTGCCATGGTTAAGCCATACAATGACTCAGATTCTCTCATATACACGCTTATCAATTTATTTATTTAATCTCAAAAGAATTTAAAGCAAAATAATAGAAAGAGTGATTGTGTACTTCCCCGATATATTTTTTGATGTCTTCATTGATTGAGAATCCATGTCTACTCTCCAAAAGTTGTGGAAGAGCTGTTTGTAGATTTGGCAACTCTCTCAGATCTGCTGTTAAGACTGCCACCTACAACAGGTATAACGTCGCGTACAATTATCAGAACTAAGTCATGTGGGTACTTAAAATTACTAGAACATGTGCAGTCTATAGCTCTACATGGGCGAAATCGTCCAAAATCAGCTATGTGAAAGTCGACTCCAAAAATAGGTCACGTTTTACTTTTTTATCAAATTTCAATTTGCATGTCCATCTACACACTTAAAGGCTTCCTTTGAGAATAACTAATTGAAAACTCAATCTTTAATTTTCACTTAATTTTAAGACTTAGAATCTTTACTGCTGAAAAACTGCTAAAAACTTGCTGGAATTCATACTAAAATTTGTAATATTCAAAACTTAGGATTATCTTTAATCATACTTGGTTAATCTCGGAGGTATGTTACATTCTTATTCTCCCCCAACCCCTTTCTTCATGTTTTAAACTTCTCTCTCTCTCTCTCTCTCTCTCTCTCTCCTAATATAATAGATGTCTTCCTCTCTATAACACACACAATCACAACCTAACCTACCTCTCCTAACACACACAATCACAACCTAACCTACCTATTATAATAGATGTCTTCCTCTCTATAACACACACATCACAACCTAACCTTCCTCTCCTAACACCACAGATATGCATAGACATCCCTCACATACTTCAAACACATACCCATGAATACAACCTTTTTTCCCTCCCCTTAGGAAAAAATTTGAATCTCTCTCTCTCTCTCTCTCTCTCTCTCTCTCTCTCTAGTTTTTCTATTCTATAAAAAATTCATGAGATCTCTCTCTATCTCTCTCTCTCTCTCTCCCGATATTTATTTTGTCATTTTTTCTTGTCTTTCCATCTCTCTTAGCTCTTATTTTCTCAGCTAGCACTGCCCTAAAAGAAGATGAAGGAGGAACCCAAAATACTCTAATGATTAACAAGTCTTTAAAAGGTATATTTTGGCCCACAAGGTAGGCTTCTTTTTACATTTTAAAATTTTCTTCTCTCCATATGCCCATTTGTAGCTAGGTTTTTTTCAACAGTAAAAAAAAAGATTTTCTCTCTCTCTCTCCCTCCTTGCACAAAAGAACTAGCATTTTACTCTCCTTATCTCCATTCTCTCTCTCTCTCTCTCTCTCTCTCTCTCTCTCCCTTGCTAGCATTGAAAGAAAGAAAATGTATATTCTCTCACTCTCTCTCTCTCTCTCTCTCTATATATATATATATATATATATATATAGGTCATCCCACACACCCTTCCCACATTTTATATTTAAGCAAAAATAACAAAAAAACCACAAGCTCCTCTATTTTGCACTTTTACACAAAATAAATCTATATCTTTGATTCTCAAGCAACCCAAAAAATTGTTTTGTTTTCTCTCTCTCTCTCTCTCTCTCTCTCTCTCTCTCACACACACACACACACACACACACACACACACACACACACTGCAGCTATCAAGTTGAGGGTAGCTAAAAATTATACAACTCTCTTAATTGGGACATAATATAATAAAAAAATACTCTTAAATATGCCACTTGATATGATTGATTAGCATTCCTTAAAATCAACCTTAAAAACAATTGTTTGACAAATATCATTTAAGAGAATAAGTATAACAAAAACATGGAAACCCTATCTATTAGTGATGCAACTATCTTGTGACATGAAACTATAAAACTAACTCAGACAACTTAAATAAATATAAAAGTTACCTCTAAGCTTTGTCTATATTATGAAAAGATGCAGGGGGGAAGAGAGCTTGAGCTTTTGCAAGCACACACACACACTCACAAACCCTAATAGAGAACACACAAGGTGAGAGGCTGAAAATCTTCTTCTTTTCTACTCAACACTCAACACACCATATATAAGAATAAGAGTACACACAATATGAAAGGTACTCAACCAAATACATACACGGGTTCTCTATAGTGTGAACCCGACTAAATGAGCTGGCGCTATAACTATGCCAGTCTCTAGAGTGGCTGTCACACAGCCTGTCATCCCACTGGCCGCATATCACCCAAGATCTCACCAACCATGCCAGTGGTGTAAGTGTGGGGCCTATCCCCCAGGCGGGTCATCAGTGTCCACCGCCTCACTAGAGCTCGATATCTCAACACTCCCCCTCGAGCTCAACTCCATCTCATGTACACCAAGCGAAGCCCTGAATCTGCGGAGCTTCTCTGTACCCAATGCTTTGGTGAAGATGTCAGCTACCTGATCCTCTGTGCTGACATAAACAAGGTCAAGGTCTCCTGCCAAGACCTTCTCTCTCACGAAGTGGTAGTGGACCTCTATGTGCTTCGTACGAGCATGAAAGACTGGGTTCCTGGCCAACTGTATACTACTAATGTTGTCACAGAAAATGACAACTTGTCTATCCACTGATAGACCCAAATCTCCAAGTAGCTTCCTCAACCAAGCTACCTCACATGCTGCCATAGCAGCTCCTCTGTACTCGGCCTCTGTACTCGATAGAGCAACCGTAGGTTGCTTCTTGCTGCTCCAAGTCACAGCAGCACTCCCCAAAGAAAACATGAATCCACTGGTAGATCTTCTATCTGAGATACTACCAGCCCAATCAGCATCTGTGTACCCATGTACACATATCTCTGTCCCAGTCTCATAGAATAGTCCACAATGCAAAGTAGACCTCACATACCTCAGTATGCGTCTCACTGCATCCAAATGCGGTTTCCGTGGAACCTGCATGAACTGACTCACCAACCCAACAGCATAGCTCAAATCTGGTCTGGTGATCGTCATGTAGATCAAACTTCCTACTATGCGTCTATACATAGTAGGATCCTCCAAGATCTCTCCTGAGTCTGCACTCAATTTGCCATTCTGATCCAATGGCACAGAAATAGGCTTACAGCCTGTCATACCATACTTGGACAACATGTCCAAGCCATACTGTCTCTGCAGTAATCCAATGCCATGTGGTGACCTAATCACCTCAATGCCCAAGAAATATCTGAGCTCCCCCAAATCCTTCATCTCGAACTTCTGTCTAAGCAAGATCTTTACATCAAAGATCTCTGCATCATGGTCCCCCGTAATGATCAAGTCATCTACATAGATGACAACAAGCACAACCCCTCTATCACCATGTCTCACATACAATGAGAAATCTGCATTGGCTACATGAAAGCCAATAGTGACAAGATATTCAGAAATCTTGTCAGACCATGCTCTTGGTGCTTGCTTTAAGCCATACAAGGCTTTCTTCAACCTGCAAACATGCTCGGGGTGACCCACATCCTCATAACCAGGTGGCTGCAACATATACACCTCTTCTTGCAAATCCCCATGCAAGAATGCATTCTTTACATCCATCTGATGTAAAGACCATTGCTTTGATGCAGCCACTGCTATCACAACTCTCACCGTTGCCATCTTGGCAACTGGGCTGAAAGTTTCCTCATAATCAATCCCATATGTCTGCGCATATCCTTTGGCTACTAATCTAGCCTTGTACCTGTTTATGCTTCCATCACTGTTATGTTTAACTTTGTATACCCACTTGCATCCAATGGCTTTCTTGCCTTCAGGCAATTGCACTAAATCCCAAGTTTCATTTCCATATAGTGCATCCATCTCCTCATCCATAGCTTTCTCCCAATTCACATTTCCAACAGCCTCATCAATGCATGTGGGCTCAACGACCTGCACAACCTTTGCCATATATGCATAGTGATGTGCCACATAACCATCATATGTAAATCTCTGCACAGGGTTCTTCACTCTCCCTGATCTTCGTAGCTTTTCATTCATGGCTTCCATAGCCTTCTTTACACCAGGTGTTCTCATAGCTGGGATCCCAAGCTCCTCATCAAGGCTCATATCTGAGCCACTAGACTCTCCATCAACATGAGAATGCCCTGCAGAAATGTCAGGCATACCAAGGGGCTCAACCACTTTCTCTTTTCCTTTTCGTGATGTAGTAATCACATTTGCAGGACTGGTATTATGACGCAGCCTGCCACTCCATGGTCTATCAACAGACCCACTAGATGAGGACTCTCCTGGTCCACTCAAAGACTGTGATTGCTGACTTGCATTTTGTGCAACCACACTTCCACTCACATCAGCCCCAATAGCTTCTTTCCCAGCAGCATACCAGCTGCTCATCTCATCAAAGACAACATCCCTGCTTACCCTCAACTCACGTGTAGCAGGGTTATAACACCTGTATCCCTTTTGCTCAAGGGAATATCCAATAAACACACATTTTTCTGCTTTTGGATCCAGCTTAGTTCTCAGCTCATCTGGCACATGCACATATGCAATGCATCCAAAGACTTTCAGATGAGACAAATCTGGTTTTCTGCCAGTAAACTTCTCCTCTGGAGTTACATCATGTATGGCTGCAGTTGGAGTCCTGTTCATGATGTATACTGCTGTAGAGACAGCCTCAGCCCAATAGCAATGCGGCATATTCTTCTCTTCCATCAATGCTCGCGCAATCTCTGCAATGTGCCTGTTTTTCCGCTCAGCAACTCCATTTTGCTGCGGAGTGTATCTGCAGGTAAACTGTCTCCGAATACCATTCTTCTTCAAGAATTCAGAGAACTCATTGGAGAAGTACTCTCCCCCTCCATCTGACCTTAGGCACTTTACATATTTTCCTGTTTGCTTTTCAACCAAAAACCTGAAATTCTGAAAGTGAGTGAACACCTCACTCTTCTCCTTCATGAAATATACCCACACTTTTCTTGTGTGGTCATCAATGAAAGTGACATAGTACCTGCAGCCTCCCATAGACACTGTCTTCGTAGGACCCCATACATCTGAATGCACAACATCTAGTGCATTTCTGCTCACATATCTGTTACGTGGAAACACATGCTTTGTTTGCTTCCCAAATTGGCATGCTTCACAGATTTTCTGCATACCTTCCACTTTAAATTTTGGCAGCCCTGTCACAATTCCTTTTGTCTGCATAGACTTCAATCTCTGCACATTCACATGACCAATCCTTTTATGCCATATGTCTGTGTCTGCAACAACTCCTGAACCATTTGCAAACATTGCAGCACTCATTTCAGGCATGTCTACATCCAACGTAAACATTCTGCCCACTCTGTTGCCTTTTGCAACCAACCTGCACTTGTCTTTAAAATCTTCAACATAACATCCATCAGGGTTAAACCGAACCTGCAAACCCTGCTCAATCATCTGGCCAACCGAAACCAGATTCTTTGTTATGTTCGGTACATGAAGTACATCTGCAAGGTACTTCACTTTGCCATCCTGCATAGACAATGGCACATCTCCAACGTGGGCGATTGGATGAGCAGTGTCATCCCCTGTTTCCACAAAACCTGGTCTTTCCGGGTTTTTCATCTCCTTGAACCACTCTCCATGACTCGTCATGTGGTTCGAAGCGCCTGAATCCACATACCATACATTATCCTTTTGTGCTGCATCAACATTTTCAGACATGGCATTCACAACATGCTGCATAACAAACAACCTTTCATTATCCTCATTATTTCTGCTTGAGGATGCATAGTTGTTTTGCTGCACTTTCCCATTTTGCATGTCAGCCTGCTTCTTATAACATTCTGACTGCACATGTCCTGGCTTACCACAATAGTAGCATTCACGTGCATCATTGTATTGCCTTTGCCAATTTCCACGGCCTCTTTGACTCCCCCTGCCTCTGAATTTGCCTCTTCCACCTGCGTGTTGTTGTTGTTGTTGATTCTGGGACTGTTGTTGTTGTTGCTGCTGCTGGCCATAATTCTGATTACCTGTTCGGCCACCTCCTTGACCGCGTCCACGGCCTCCTCTACCTCGTCCTCTTCCTGAACTCGTGTAGAAAGCCTGTTGCTCTGAACTGTTTTTACTTTGTGAAGACTGTTGGTCTTCACCCAAGTTCTTCTCTTCGATAATCAGCATAGACACCAAATCTGTAAAGTTGGGAATGTTTTCCCGAGTCTGAATAGACGTCTTGAACGCCTTATATTGTGGCCCGAGACCACGTAGACAGACTTCCACCTTGTCATCATCATCTACTGACACACCAATAGATGCAAGGGATTCCACAATACCCTTTATCTTCAATGCATAGTCATTCACAGACATGCTCTTTTTCTCCACAGTATGAAGCTCATTCTTCAACTGTATCTTACGTGCCTTGGTATTTGTTTCATAAAGCTTTACCAAGGTGTCCCACGCCTCCTTGGGGGACTTGGCATCCTGAATGTGCCCAATCATGGTGTCCTGTATACTAATGGAAAGCCAATACATAACCTTCCTGGCTCCCTGGTTCCAGTCTTTAAACTCTTTCACATCTGCAGCAGTCGGATTTATATCCGGTATCTCCGGTGCCTCTTCATGCTCACCTTCTATGTAGTCCCAATAGCCTTTTCCCATCAGGAAATTTGTTAACCTGAACCTCCAAGCATGGAAGTTATTCTTATCCAGCTTCTCAGCCACAATCTGTGTTATGCCATCATTAGACATCTTGCCAAACACACAATTTTACCAGAACCTGCACTCTGGTTTTTCTGCACAAATGCTGTAATTTCTGCACAGCGGTACTGCAGTACTCTCAAATGTCACAACCAGTGACTTCAATGCACATACATACACCCAGTGGCAACTGTAGACCTCTTTGCAGCACCCACAGTGTCTGCACAGTCAATCTGTCTTCCTGCAGTACTTAAAACAGAGTTCTGCAGAGAATCGATGACTTACCCGCAGTGCTCGAAATAGCCTGCTTTCTGAAAAACGGAGGTCCAGACGCGCCCGAAATGCGTTTTCGGCCCGGAATTTCAGTCCAAAGGACTGTATAGTTGTCCTGTAGCTTCACTCCCGCGAAGAAAGCTCCTCAATCGGAGATCGTTTGCCGGTGCCTCCCGTAGAGCTCCCGACAAGGGTGTAGTCACCAACACAATAGGGAAGAGTAGTTGAAGCTCTTACCCTCGTACCGCTTCCTGTGGTTCTCTTGCTTGCAGCTCAGCCCTTAGCACGAACCAGGCTCTGATACCATGAAAAGATGCAGGGGGGAAGAGAGCTTGAGCTTTTGCAAGCACACACACACACTCACAAACCCTAATAGAGAACACACAAGGTGAGAGGCTGAAAATCTTCTTCTTTTCTACTCAACACTCAACACACCATATATAAGAATAAGAGTACACACAATATGAAAGGTACTCAACCAAATACATACACGGGTTCTCTATAGTGTGAACCCGACTAAATGAGCTGGCGCTATAACTATGCCAGTCTCTAGAGTGGCTGTCACACAGCCTGTCATCCCACTGGCCGCATATCACCCAAGATCTCACCAACCATGCCAGTGGTGTAAGTGTGGGGCCTATCCCCCAGGCGGGTCATCAGTGTCCACCGCCTCACTAGAGCTCGATATCTCAACATATTAGAGAACTCCATCACGTGATGTAGAGTGACAAGTTTCTTGTTTTTTATGGCTTCGTCTCATCAGCAACTTTCTCAAACTTGGTAGTTTGTTTCAATTAGATGTCTAGAAAAATTATCATCCAAAAATTCTTTTTTACAAATTTCTTTTGATGATGAAAGCATATTTCACAAACTTGCTATCAAATAAATTGACATCCACAAAATTACTACCCACAAAAATTGCTATCCAAAAAATTGCTATAGCCATAAAAATGCTAAGATTGCCCCGCACTACTCCTCCGTCGTGGAGCACAAACCCTCTCGCAAGTAGCATGGATGTTCTAGCGCCTCCTATTTTGACCACGATTGACCCTCCATAAGCCCTGGTACCCTCGTGTACTTGTGCAAAAAAGCTCGTATGACATATCACAGATAAGGACCGTCCATACCAATAATACAATGCATAGCATATCCATGTGATAATGTGCCAATAATTTTGCACATTGTTTTCATGCTTAGATGACGTGACTAGTTGAATAAGGAAGCCCGCCTAGAGACTAGGCGTGTGCTATTTGCTGACATAGTAGCTCTAGTGAGGATGAATCTCTCCGTATCCACCATCGCGAAATGTGGTTGGAGCAAAAAATCAAATGTATGTGTGATCGATGTCGAGGAAACATGCATTAGGGAAAAAGGGAGCTCATTTTGGAGCCCTGTAAGAAATTCACTATTTTTTGATTTATTTCTTTCCTAAAAGACCTCAAAAATAGTAAAATACGGAAACGTGGCTCAGAACTGTCAGTAAGGACTACAGAACTGTCAGTTCAGAAAGGAATAAGATAATCTTTTGTCTAACTAACACGATTTTGCATTAAATATCTCCTTAGTTTTTTTTTTGTTTTCTCGAAGATTTCGCATCTCTTTTGATGACGTGTGCATGCCTCTCATAAAGAATCCATCACTGAACTTGATGATTGCACTTTTTCAAAATATTTACATGGATACCGCCACACTTCCACGATTCATGTTACAAAAAGACTATGAGATTGACAAGCATATTGAAGAAATATTTCATGGTGGTAAAGGAACCACTGTGTATTACCCTTAGAACAATATATTTGTAGATCTACAACAACTTCAAAGAAGAATGGTCGAGTTTTATGGAATAACATTTGAGGAGTGCAAAGGCATTTTGAAATTTGTTATCAAACTGGATGAGTGTGAGGTTGTAAAGGAAAAGAAAATGGAAAGGATTACTATTACATTGATGAATGGAGCACTTGATACATCATTGAATTACTGAAGCGAGTTCAAAGTATTTTAGTGTACAGTCGGAGAAACACATATGGTGGTTAGGCTCGTTCCAGGTATGATCATTTCTTGTTTCGTACTTGATTTTAGTCATTGTTTTCAAATCTTTTATAGTAAGACTTTTGTTTTCTATAATCAGAGGTAAAGACAGAAGACCATGAAACACTAGATTGGGTGTTTCACCACACGAAAATACCAAGAATAAATAAAAGACAAGTGCGAGGAGAGAATCTCCATGTTGCAGGATAAGGTGATTTTCAAGTAGAGTGGCACATGGCGGGGGATCTTAAAACACTTAAGTGCATGTATAACGTTAGTAAAGGAGGCAACTCAAAGTCTCCTTGTCTTTACTACAAAGAATCAGCTCAAGTAATGGATTCCAAATGGTGGAAGAGAGCACCTTATAGAGATAAAGTTGACCCTGACTTCAAGGCCATTCTTGACATTCCACTATGTAATGTTCACATATGCACATTGCATGGTCTATGTCGAATTATTGAGAAATTGGTATTTTTGTATATTGGATTTGCTTGGAAACTCCGTCCTGAAAAAAATAGAAAGGATGCTCTTCAAGCATTGGAAAAAGTGTTATTCGATATAGGTCTGCATGCAGGTGATGTTCATATCACAAAGGATTTTAAAAAGTTTACCAAAGGCAAGGAGGTATCAATCAACTCTCTATTGGTGGTGTTAAGGCAAGAAGATTCTTGTCTCGACCCAAACACAGTAGTAAGCAAGTAAGGCAAGGTAGAACAGTTTCAAGGATTAATTATGGATTGTGGAAGCAAGTCCATAATGCTGTGAAAGATCATGAGGCAGATGGGGAAGCACGAAATGTGAAGGCAGAGGTGTGGAGGTCTCTTGATCAACTCTTCATGTTCTGTGACAATGTAACATGGACAAAAAGTGATTACAAGAACTTTGAAGAGGCAATTAAACATTTTGGGAAGTCAATGAAAGACGCGTGGACAGCCTGCAATATAACTCACTACATGGTAAAGTTCTGTCTTCTTCTTTTACTTAAGTGTGATCCTCTTTTTTTTTATAACTTACTATGCATTCTTATGTCTCTGTGAAAACAGCATATCATCTACAACCACCTTCTCTATTTTGTCAAAAAGTATGGATGCCCAGCAATTTGGTCTACCCAAGGCATGGACAAGTCTCACTACATGGCACGTAATGCATTTTTCAGACACACACAACACTACGGAGGGAGTCAAAAGGCAAATAGTCTGAAGGAAGTCTTCCAATGGTTTTACCGAGGCATACTACAGAGGCTGCATGCTAAAAGAAAAGTTGCTAGCTCCAAAGTCAAGCTTGCTTTTACTTTAGCCCAAAAGCAAAGACGAAGACAAACTTTGGACAATTCAATGGCAGCAGAGAGACATAGACAATGGAGGGATTCGAAGATATTTAGAAACCATAAATGGACAAGTAAACATGAATAGCAGTTTGTAACTTATTGGTGTTATGTCCATATGTTTTCAAACTCAATGAATAGATTTTTATTTTGTGGAGCAAGTGACTCTTGGTGTTATGCCTATATGTTTTGAGACTCCATCAAAAGTATTTCTTTTGTGAAACATGTGATCTATATTAACAAGCATCAATACTACCATGAGCTACACACAAAAAATTCAATCAATAGTACTTAATTATGCTAGAGACACTATTGATCCTTACCAATAAGGTACTGAGTATGTACTGAGTGTCAAACACTTTTAGAAGCTATTGAGTGTGGGAAGAGTACTGAAGTGTCATACGGTGATGGACAAATGCAAAAGGGAAAGGTAGAGGATCAAAGTCTTTGTACAAATCAGTTCAACTTCAACATAATGTTTGTGCTATATTTGATGACTAAATCCTATTACTCCCAAGGCCTGCCAGTCGGAACTCTCTTTTTGATCTTGATTGGACTAAATCCTATTACTCCCAAGGCCTGCCAGTCAGAACTCTCTTTTTGATCTTGATTGGACTCTTTTTCTTCCTTGTTGGCTTGATGTCGACTGCCTGTTTATCAATGCTTTCCTCTGTTGCTTGTCTGGGAGGGGTATCCTTGTCTGGGAGGGGTATCCTTGTCTTCAGCTATCTCCACGTGTTCTTCTTCTTGGATTGTGTCGCCTGATGCAATCATGGGTGGCTCTCGAAACCTTATGAGCTTGTGTTTTCTATAGCCCTCCAAACATTTGGGCTCCTTAACACCACATGCTAATGCATAAGAAGTGTAAGACAAAAAGTAAGAGGCCCTAGAGGCCTGCTTATTCACATAATCCCCAAATATATCTATGGCAGACAACCTCTCTATCAAAATGATATTTTCCTTTTGCCATGAAAGATCATGTCCACCTAAAACCCTAGACAAACATTTAAAGAAGTAAACAATGGCTTCTCCATTGTTGCTCAACTACCTATGGTAAATCAAGATCTTAGCACTGCCTAGATCATGAATATAATGAGCTAGGCTTGACATTTTGCCAAACCCAGCTGGCCTGCTTCCACTTGTTCTCTGGAGGAATGTGTCATCCTCAATTTGTAGCTGCCACATATCAAAAGATTGGAGTGAGACAATACACAACTACAAAACATTTAAACACAAGATAAAGTATTTGATTTGAAGTAACAAGATCATACCTTCTCCTCTATGCCAACCTCCTTGTTAAGCCTTGAAGCCTGGGCAATAAGGGAAATGGCATAGTCCTCCCTCAAATTGAACATACACTCTATATCATGGAGGAAGACATAATCTTTACCACCAATCAAGACACCTGGAAGCATGGGCACTGCATAGTTGCTGCTCTGAACATCAAAATCTTCAACTGGCTATGCTGCCCTAAGAGTTTCAGTCCTCAGTTGAACAAGGTCAAGAGCAGCCACTTGCAGCCCCTCATCCTGGAGAGTGATATCTTCTTCCTGCTCTACCATTTCTGTTGCCACAGGAACATCCTCTTTTTTCTCTGCTTCAAATGTGTCTTCTTCTTCAGCCTCCTGCCCTTGCTCTTCTAGAGAGTACTGTTTGAAGACAATGTACATAAGGAATGCCATGGTTTCCTCAAGCACTCTACACTTTCTGGTGTGCAAGTTACAGTTGAATTTATATTCCTCAGACAGGCTGTCAAATCTTCTATTCACATGGTACCTCAGCTTGTCAATGGAGACAATATGATTTATATGCACAAAAACCTTTTCACCTTCCACAATTCTTCCTGCCTTTGTCAGTTGTTTGAAGGTATCCCAATGGTCTGAAAGAAAATCTCTGTGATGCTCCAGTACAACTCATAGTGAACTCTCTGTTGAAAATACTGTGGTATATGTGGAAATTCCTCTGAGCCTTGCATTTGTGAAGAAAGTCAAATAGGAGTAAATCTGGAGATTTGTGCTCTTCTGATTCCTTTTGTTTTGAGAGGGAAGACTCAGTTTTCTGCTCCAGTCTCTTCCTTTTGCCTGAACCAAAATTTATATATCATGAATTCTATATGCTGACATATGCAATCAGGGAATGTATAGGATATCACCAAACAACTCCCTTCATGAGCACACGACTCACCTGGTGATTGCTGTGGTCTAAGTATAGCAGCAGAAAAGTCCAACTTCCTCTTGAAAGGATGGGACTGAGAATCAACTGTTCCAAAGCAAAAACTTTTCTCATTCATCAAGGAAGAAATCCCCAGGGCCAAAGAAAGCAAAACAATGAGGAAGAAGTGAAAACCAAAAGGGACACAGGAATTTGCAAGAAAACGCGATGTAGGGCCATTTGGAAAATGTCAAGTACTCTCCTCGCATTTTGTTGTGCAAATTTTCCATTTTTGTTGATATCCATCTCCAATCAAATGCTAGGATCACCTCACAGATTCCTGGACAGTAGATGATACTAGGAAGAATTCCCCAGGGCCAAAGAAAGCAAAGCAATGAGGAAGAAATGAAAACCAAAAGAAATATAGGAATTTGCAGGAAAACGCGATATAGGGCTATTTGGAAAATGTTAAGCACTCTTCTCGCACTTTGTTGCAAACTTCTAGGTTCTATTGATATCCATCTCCAATCAAATAGATAGCTTCCAGGTCAGTAAGACTCTCTATATCCTTATCTTCTTGTTTAATAGTATAACACACATACTTTTGGGATGTGATGTAGCTTAGATATTAGGATAAATACCACAAGAACAGGAAGACTTTTGAATTGGGCTGGTTGAAATGACTGAAGGCATGTTCCAGTAGGCTGCCTCATGAATTTGCAGGAAAACGCGAGGAGAAGGCTTTAGGAATTTCAAACAGCCGAAATCGCGTTTTGTTGCAAATATAAAACTAGGATGTGGAAATTTGGGATATGGGATGTGGTGGATGGGAATTGCCCAGATATCTGGACATCAAGAATTCTATGGATGGAAGAAATATATATCAAAAAACATTGAAAAGAATATAGAACTCTGACCTTTCTTTTCCTTTGGTGGTGAATCTTCTGCTCTCTCCCAAACTTGAGCTGCAGCCTAGGTAACCTGGAGATTTGGCAGTGGTAGTAGTCTTCAGGCAGGTTGCAGTTTGGATGGAGTGTGTTGGGTAGGAAGGGATCAGAGGGATGGAAAAGGATGATGGGAGGGTGCTGGCAAGGATGAAAGACGGGGAGGGAAGAGTGGTTATGGAACTGATTATGAAATCATGATTGGCACAAGTTCCAAGGCAAAAAGTGTCCCATTCACATGTGCCAAGTTTCAAACTCCAAGAGATCTGGGTCCCATCCACACGTGTGAAAAAACGGCTCCATTCCACACGTGTGGTATTTAGAAGCTGCCTTGTTTGTATTTTGCACTAATCTTTTCCCTCCTGTTTAATCTCTCCTGTCTTGACCCTCCCCTCTCAGCTCTCTTACCCCCCTACCTCCCTACTTTGCACCATCAGCATCCTGACCAGAAGCACAAGTTCATCCCCACAGCACAGGGTACTCATCAACAGCACAACACACCCACAGATAGCTTCCAAGTCAATAAGACTCTCTATATCCTTATCTTCTTGTTTAATAGTATAACACACATACTTTTGGGATGTGATGTAGCTTAGATATTAGGATAAATACCACAAGCAGGAAGACTTTTGAATTGGGCTGGTTGAAATGACTGAAGGCATGCTCCAGCAGGCTGTCTCATGAATTTACAGGAAAACGCGAGGAGAAGGGTTTAAGAATTTCAAACAGCTGAAATCGCGTTTTGTTGCAAATCTCACTTTTGGGGCCTTTTTGTAGCTTAGATATTAGGATAAATACCACAAGCAGGAAGACTTTTGAATTGGGCTGGTTGAAATGACTGAAGGCATGTTCCAGTAGGCTGTCTCATGAATTTGCAGGAAAACGCGAGGAGAAGGGTTTAGGAATTTCAAACAGCCCAAATCGCGTTTTGTTGCAAATCTCACTTTTGGGGCCTTTTTGGCCGTTTTCGAGCCTCCGGATGTCTGATTTCAGCGTTTCCAGTGCCGTTTTTGGAGTTTTGGGCCGTTTCGGACGTGTTTGCGATGTCAGAATCACCAAATTTTGCACAAAAAATAATTTTTTTAAAGATTCAAATTGGATCACCTTATTAATGTGACACGCTTTTACGAATATACAGTACTATTTATTTTTCTTATTTTCATCTTCTTTTGTTGAATTTTCAACGTAACGTTGGTCCACTCCTGATTGGTTGAGAGCCTATTTTCTCTCTCTTCTAAAATGCCCCAAAATGAGCTCCCTTTTTTCCTAATGTATTGTATTTAGTTGTAAAGACAGAGAAATCACTATAGGAATGTACCAGCATGTTACTTCAAGTATTTGCAGGAAAACGCAAGAGTGAGTTGTTAGGAATTTCAAACTGTTGAAATTGCGTTTTGTTGCAAATTTATAAATGTTGCTTCATCCACCCCTGTCATTGCCTTTTTGTATCATTCCATGTTCTCCATGGCTGTAATCTCTTTCCATTGCTTTGTATGCAGCTTGTCAGAGTGATGGCAAGAACCAAGTCAACTGCAAGGAGTGCTAGCAAGGGGCCAGGGCTTGCAGCAGTAGTAGCTGGGGCAGGTATCAAGGAATTTAGTGTGCATCCAAAGGGAAGAGTTGCACATGGCAGGAAGAGGAAGCCAATGAGCTTGCTCCAGCAAAAGGCCAAGAGATTGAAACATGGTGCAGGTGTGCTAAAGGAGATCAGGAAGCAACAAAAAGCTATAGGCTTTACAATCCCCAAGGCACCTTTTCAGAGACTAGTGAAAGACATATGTGATAGTTGGCACCTTGGTTTCAGGTGGAACAGGACTGCCATTCTTTCCTTATAGGAAATGGCAGAGAATTACTTGGAGAAATATTTTGAAGATGCAATGCTGGTGGCAGCCCATGCTCACAGGGTAACTCTGGTATGATAAGCTGGTCCATCCTGTGGAATGGAAGGACATCAAGATGAGAGACATATTATTAATTCCACCTACAAGAAAGTTGAAGGTAGATGAGGTTAAGGTTGTTGAAGTAACCCACTCAAAGAACAGGGAAAGCTGCTTATGAGGAGTCACTGAAGCAGCAAATAAAAGAATCCAAATCTGTTATAGATGTGGAGACTGTACAGAGGGAGCTGCAGATACAGAGAAGGTTACAGGAGCTGGGCCCTAACATAGTTGTCCATATTGAGGATGAAACTTCAGTGAATAATTTTGACTTGACAAAACCATGCTTGGCAGCATTGGCTCATAAGAATGAGTATTGCTCAGATACTATCATTCTTGCAATGCTCTAGTAAGTGTCTTTTATTTTACATTTGTTTGCAAAACAATCCTTCTTGTACCTCCTTTACACCCTACTCCAATTATTGTTTGGTCCAATGCAGCATGATGAGAAGCTGGCTTAACCACGCTATACAGCATACAGTTCATATTATTGATCCTGCCATTTCCTCCAGGTTAAGAGATGCAAAGGAAACTCCCATGGATATTTCCAATTGGTTCAGACACTGCAATTTTGATGTTATCGATGTTTTGCTACTTCCATACCATAATAGGTATGTGGGTGACTGCTTCTTTTGGGATTCTTCTTTAAGATTGAGAACTCTTGTAGCCTTTGATTTCTTAATGCTTTTTTCCTTACACAGTGACCACTGGAGCTTTGCTTCTATTGACATCCAGCAGAAGCAATTCTTTATATTCAACTCTCTTAAAAACACACACAGAGAGCTGAAATTGTAAGTGGTGTGTGTGCTATTTTTAACTTTAAACTTCATTATTTTGATTTAATGCACATTAACTGAATTATATGTATTGCAGTTGTATTAGA